>NW_014554712.1:959074-986163 GCF_001313825.1 Dinoponera quadriceps | reverse complement strand
TATATATATATATATATAAGACTTTTTTATTTAAATTAATCTGTCAAATATCTATCTAAATTCGAAGGTTATATTCCATAATAATACGTATAATAATACGTGAAATAATTTTTAATATTTCTTGCTGTTTTTGAAATATTAACCTGTGCCATTAAACTTACGACCGATACATTTACAATTTTTTATTCCCCTATATTTGCAATACCGTGAAAAAGCATTTTTCAAATTTTTATTATCATTCAGTGTATCTCTAAAAAAAATATCTGAGGTATATCTAGATATACTATATCTATATCTAGTTGTTGTTTCAAAAAGCGTAACTGTTACAACACTGGTAATAACCGAAGGACTTGGCGCGTTTTCCGGGCGAGATCGTATCCGCATCCGTGGGGTTGCCATGCGGTCCTCTCGTTCGGTCGCGGAGAGAGAGAGAGAGAGCAAAAATATCCCGCGAACATAACCGTTCTTATCTCCGGCCGATATCACGCGGAACACGTGACTGTCGCACGCACGCACGCCCGCGCGCACTCTGAATCAGCGTAGCTCGCCGACGTAGTCCATGGTCGTGGAATTAATCCGTGGACTAACCCGGTAAGAGGGGTCGAAATAAAGCCACGAAATAGAGCTGGATGGGGCGCTGGGGGAGCACCGGTAGCGCCACTTTTAAGTTATTGCCTCGGAGGAGAGGGGTTCGATGATCCAGCACGCCACGTTTCGGCCAGCCGGTCGGCCGGCCGGCTGGCTGGCTGACGTCAGAGACGGGCGATGCGAACCCTCGTAATTCATTCCGCAATTAAAATGCGTAATCTCGCTTGACCGCGCGCATATCACACTCACGAAACGAGGCTGTCGCGGAGTTTCCGAGGAGTTTCCGAAAACGAGGTTCCGCACGAGCCACGGTACAATTTTCACGTCGGACGGGAGATTACTCGCGGTCTAATTACTTGTCACTGGGAATGGGGTTAGACTGCGAGGCGCCGCGAACTTGGATCGTTTCTGTGTCGCAGTTTATTTGATTCGCGGGCGAAAGGGGCGAGAGCGCGTTACTTCGACGAAAAGGGGACGGGGGACTAGTCGTGGGTTAATTCGCTCGGAGATATCACTCGCACGTGCGTTTTCACAGAGACCTCTCCCGTTGGAGAATCATGGAAAACGGCGTCGCTCCGCTAATATCCAGAATATCTCTTTCACTAACGCGAAATAATTCCGGCTCTGGGCGGAACGTATGCGCGCGCGATTAATACATCGTATTAATTCGATAGCGCGACGAACATATAGATAGACGCGAATTTCCGCATATTTTTTCCCGCGTTTCCGGAATTTTATTTGAAACTACGAGTTTCCGGGGGGTAAAACTAGGAGATTTACCGGGGATATCAGCGTAACGAGAAATCCCCCGGATGGCGCACAACGAGGTATGAAATATGAATCCTGAGTTAGCGGGCTGCAGGTGCATCCGAAAGTCGCGTCGATAGGCCGGCCTCTCTCCGCGGCTTCCGAAGTCTCGCGGGTTAGGGATCGATGTCGGGCTTTTCACCGGAAACAAATACAAATATGCTGATGCTTGCCCCCGTTCGTTCGCCATCTTTTTTTTCTCGCGCTCGCTTCGTTTACGATACGCCGATACGGGTTTGAAATCGCCCGAATAAAATAAAAGGGTTCGCTCATTTGCAAACAAATGGAGTCTCGTTTTCTCTCTCTCTCTCTCTCTCTATCTTTCACCGATTTCTCATTCTCCTTCGCCGGATCATCATTCGGTTGCCACCTGTTTTTCGTCGATATGATTTGCTCGAGAAAAAACCGCGCCAATGCCGTAAACCGATAATCTTTTATTTTATAACTCTCCTCCCCTTCTCGATCGCGGCACTATCGTTCGACATAATGCGACTTTGGGTCATAATATTTCCTGTCGTAAAAGACCCTCGAGATATTTCGATGGATGGTATATGTCTATACATACTACATATATATATATATATATATATATGTGTGTATGTGTGTGTATATATATGCTATATCCATAGAAATATCTCCATTACATTTTACATGTTTCGAGATGTAACGTTACACCCGTAACATATCTCAGATATATCCCTCTGAAGCACTTTGCGGAAGCCGATTTGCTTTTATCATCCCCAATGCGACGGTTGCTATCGCGCCGCATCGTGCCGCTATCGCAATTCGCCCCGAAGCATGCCGTCGCGCGCCTTCGAGCATCCGGGCATTAATTTTTTAAGCAGCTGTTCCAAGACTTCATGCGCAGATTGCGCGTCGTGCGTATGAAAAAAAAAGCACGCGTGCAGCTGCGCCAGAAGTCGGACTCGTTCCTCGCGTCACGCGCTCCGCCGCGACGTTACTACAGCCTCTCTCTCTTTCTCTCTCCCTCTTCCTCCCCCCCCTCTCTTTCTCTCTTTCTATTAAATGCATGCAAATACCGTAGTTTACTCTATCTATTTACTCCGTACCGCGTTTCATCCCGCATAAAACCTTGGGTAACTTCTCGTGTGTCCCGTGGAATCCAAAGCTTGGTTTGAAATTTTCGCCGGCTGATGTTTGGACAGACCATTATTCCGTGGCGAATCAAGAGAGGATATCCGTGTGACACGCCGTGTGATGAAAAAAAATCGTTTAACCGAATGACAAAGAAATAACGGAAAGAGAAAGAGAGAGAGAGAGAGAGAGAGGAAGAGAGGGCGGGAGAAACGCAGAGAATGATACGTTATTCCCATGATCGCGGTTGTTATAATGACGCGAACGTTGCGTCGATACCGCGATACCGAACGGTTCGACGAATCTATCATTAGTACGGTTCAGTTAATTGCAGATATATATTATCAGCAATTTTCCGAATTTGCGTTACGGCACTTAATAACGGCGCTCGTTACACATCGTATCGGAATAATCAGGTACGCAGCACAGTGGCAGATACTATGGCCGGTATTAACGATATAATAACAACAACGTAATGCTATCATTGCAAAAAGGTCGAAGCGGATTCCGGCGGATCGCTCCTTCCCGGGGATACGTTCCTTTGAAAGCGAATAAAAGGGATTACGCGGTGGATAAACTTGGCGCGATCGATCCGTACCACTCGGGCAATGAATCCGAGTCCCGACGAACGGGGCGGTTCCTCTCTTCCCGTGTGTCCGCGTCCTATCCGGTCGGGGTGCTTTTCAGAAACACGAGTCGCCCTGCGGTCGCTCCGAAAATAACTCGCGGCGCGGTGAGTCGCGCGAGACGAACAAAACGCTCCTCTCGGCGACAGAAAAACTTCCCTCCCTCCCTCCCTCTCTTTCTTCCTCCCTTCGTGCTTACACACACACACACACACAGATATTTTCTACCTCTAAGAGTGTATACTCGTCGCTGACTTATTCCAGCTACTTTTCGAAATTAACGCAATGCTCGCACAGTTTCATTAACCCTCCTCACTTCCGGCCAAAACTGCCTTCACTCTTTCTCTCTCTCTCTCTTTCTTTCTCCATCTCCCTCTTACTTCGTTGCGCCCTCTCAACTCTTCCATTTCCCGGCGGAGCTGCATGCGGCGGTCGGCCGGCGTGAAAAACTGCCTGAAGAATGCCGCCGGCAGCGGCGCGTAAATTAGTGTTTAATTAACTCCATTTTAACGAATTGTTATTGCACGGCGGCGAACGTGTCTTTTCATTACCATCGCCGGTACGTTATCGGATATGTACACACGAATCCCGGCAAGATTGCGCTCCGTCGTCTCGGCATTATTCGAAAGTTGATATCGACCGCTGGTGCGACTAAAGAGAGTCAAGGAAGATGTATTTACTACACGGGGGTGATGTACTTGGAAGGTAGAGGAGAGAGAAAGAGAGAGAGAATGCGGATACATATCTCACAATGAAAAGCTACCCGCGAACGAGAGTCTACCCGTCCGCGTTTTATGCGACGCTCGGTTTACATAAGCTGTTTAT
This sequence comes from Dinoponera quadriceps, assembly GCF_001313825.1. NCBI lineage: Eukaryota > Metazoa > Arthropoda > Insecta > Hymenoptera > Formicidae > Dinoponera > Dinoponera quadriceps. The sequence goes on along the minus strand of NW_014554712.1, from coordinate 982,222 downwards.
CTCGAGAATGACGTAAATCGAGTCGTTAAAATCTCGTTAAAACCGACACGTGTCGCGTCCGTTGTCGTCGTGCTGCCGGTATCGTAATCGAATTCGATCGCGCACGAAATTCAGCCCTGACGGCGGCGCTCGCGCGCGAGAGTGGATTATTAGTTACATTAGTACCGGCAGAATGCAGGTGACGGGTTTCATGACGGACCGGTGGTTTTTTTCTCGCTCCCCCTCCCTCCTCTCTCCGCACAGCACGGCAGCTGTCGATATAATGCGTGATATTCAGCTACGTCGGATACGGCGCTCCGGGGAAAAGCGTGCGGGCGGGCGAGCGCGTGTCTCGTCGCAGTTCGATTAATAATTAAATTACAGGATGCGCTAATTACGGGCCCGGCGAGCGAGCGCGCGCGATGTCGTCGGCATATTACGTGATTGGTCAATTAGGTAGGCGCGTTGGAAAATTAACGGGGCGGCTGCTTAGTTCGATTCCGCTCGGCCGCTAATTGCGGCGCGCTCGCGCCGAAAAATTGTGGACGGCTTAATTAAGACCGTTCGTTCTCGCCCGGGAGTTTTCGCCGCGTTCACGGTAATAATGCATATATGTACATCGCCGCGCGCGAGAGAGAGAGAGAGAGAGAGAGAGAGACGGTCAATTTATTTTTACGCACGCGCGTGCAAGAAAGCGCAGTTTATACAAGAAAAGCCCTTTCGCGCGAAGCACGCGAGACATCGTCGGTTACGATCGGCTACGAGAGAGACGGCATTTATGCCGCGTAAAGTTTTCACGTAGAAATCTTACGGGACTTTTACACAAAGTTTTACACGCAGTTGTATCGGGGCAAGTTAACAAAGTAGAAAGAGCGACGAGAGAAAAGAAAGAAAGTGTGCGTGTATGCGATTCGTCTCTCGAAGTTTGGACGACTCGAGGAGGAGAAAAGGGCTCTCTCTCTCTCTCTCTCTCTCTCTCTCTCTCTCTCTCTCTCTCTCTCTCTCTTTCTCTCTCGGTCGCTAAATTCCGATATCGTTAATTTTCACGTGTCCGCAACGAACACCCCGTGTAATTACGCGTTAATCGAAAAAAAAATACTTGCGGTATTCCAGTAATTCGATCATGCGAACAACGAATGAAACCTACCATGAATTGTGCCGATAATTAGCGTGTGTGTGCACGCGCACGCGTTATGTATCGCGCTCCCTTTGTCGTCCGATGCAGAACCCGCTGGAGATTCGTCGATAAGTGAAAATAATCCCTCGTTAAATGCGAGCACGCGAACCGTGTTACATAATGGGACAGCGACTCTAGCATTATTACCCGCCTCTAAGTACATTATTAATTCGGAGTTGTAAAAATATGTACATGTATGTTGCGCGCGCGCGCGCGCGGCACATGCGTGTATGCGGGTACACGAAGAGAATTTTTCTCCAAGATATAAATATTTATGGGTCGAAAAGGTGCCATACACTGTTAACCACGCGAGTCGAAATTTTAGCTTTATGTTAAATCTTTAATTCTACAACGTAATAGAAGTTAAGATAGTAAAATAGATTCATACATACGCAATTTCTATTTTAATAATATAATGTAATCTCTACCTTAGCTCTAATAATGTCTTAATTTCCATTTTCGCTATTTTAGTATCAAAATAGGTGGTTAAAGATTTCATTAAAATACAGTCTGTAGAATTAAAGGTTCAAGAGAGAGGTTAAAAAGTGTCAGTATCGTCAAAGTAGGTTTTTATTAGTCCATAGGCCATTTAAGTAGGCGCAAATTATCATTTCAAGACATGGTTTGAAACACAATAATTAAAACCGAGACAAAATCTCTTTCATACTAGCATTTGAAATGACGTAAAATCCAAGCTACAATCGTCGAAAATACGTGTACGGTAAAAAATTTTATGTTAAAAATGGTTCACTGAAATGTTTTATTACTTTGATATGGGCAACGCGTTAAAAAGTACATAAATATAACGTCAAATTAACACATTCATCTCGTCGAGATGATATGTTGAAAATATGTCGACATTTTTTATTCTGTATGTACGTACGGGGCATTTTTTTATCCTTTTGATATTCCCTCCTATGTATGGCAGATTTTTATATAATCAGATTAAGAAATATATCTGATCAAAACTGTCCGTTTGTTGCTGACACACATAAATATTCGCTTCGGTATGAATATGTCTCGCAGTTGTGCAATACACACACATACGTGTCGAGTAAATTGATAAAACGTTGTGTTATTCAACGAAAATTTTCGGCGTGTTCGATATCGCGAAGCGCTGCGATTCGGACGTCGAAACGATTGTTCTGATCGAATAACTGTGCTCCCTCGTAAGGGCGGAAACGCGTTGCGCGTCAAGTTCTGAACGTCATTGACGAGCCTATCGTTGCCTTCGCGCGGAACGACGCGTTTTACATCGTCTCGTAATCGAAAATCACGGCGATCGAGATTCGTTTCCAAGTCCCACGGTAACACCGGTACTTAAAACGCGCGTTCTAATGTCATTCACGACAGATGGCCCGTTCACGAATGGGATCTCTCGCGAGCGTCCCGCGATGACTGAAGAAGTTACGTGTTCCTCCTCTTCCACCGCGTTTCTCGCTTACGACAGCTCGCAATTGAGATTCAGCAATTCGCCGGAAAATTCCGCCGAGGAAATTAGCGACGCGATTCGGCGGTGTCGCCGCAGTGCGCAGGGAACTTTTCTCGCACGGGAATGAATAAATTTTCCGCGCTTTTCGATGGTCGCTCGCGCGCTCATTCGTTCGTCTGACGGGTCGCATCATTTCCACGGAATTTTCCGGCGAGCGGCAACCCAGCGAGATGCCGCGATCGGTAAATTACCCGGGTGTATCCATTCCCCCCCTTTCGCGCGTCCTCCTTTACTTCTCGAGTATCGGGACGAATTAAAAAGTCGGAATTGCCTGCCCGGCGCGATCGAGCGGCGGGCGGTGAGGAACGTCGGAGGGACGGAGTCCCGAAGCAGACGCGATTTTTACGGCCGACGTTTCCCCAAACTCGAGAAGTTGCAGAATTGGGTCACACAAGTTGAGGAGCACAGGGCCTCGCACGTGAGGGGATTTCTCTCTCTCTCTCTCTCTCTCTCTTTCATTGCGACTTTTACTCTTTCTCCCCTTCCGTTGACGCAGCTGCGACGTTCATCGCATCGCGCGGCCCTGTGAAGTCGCGTCGGGGGCGCTGCTGCAACTGCATCCGACATACTCCCGTGTTTCTCATTTTGCTGTCTTTTCCCTGCGCGAAGCCTCCTCTCAGCCTCTTTCTTTGCCGTGTTATCCGCACGCTTTCCCGTTTCTGTCTTTCTTTCTCTCTTTCTTCCGGTAACTTGATCGTATTTTCTTTATATATATTGCATATTATTGAATATTATAGAGAATTGTATTAAGCTCTATCAATTTCCTTTTTTATGACAATTATCATGTAAAACTCCATTTTATTAATATACTTAAAGGACTCTTAGAATGCGTAATAAAAGATTCTCTCTCTCTTTCTCTCGGTGGCCTTTCGTACGACGCAATCTCTCGCGCGATCAGAGGTTGAATATCTTTCACCGTGGAGATCTCGAGTTTCGGAGAACGCCGGGAACGTCGAAACGCGGTCAACCTCCCCCGTATCGATAGCCGATTCCGATATTCGAGCGATCGTGGCGCGCGATACAGCCGCGCTCGGGGGAACGCGGCCAACTGTCTACGAAATTATTTTTCTCCAGCCGCGGGAAATGGGCTACGCGGAGCGTGTACAGCGCGGCAACGGGGCGTGGGGGACAGGGGAAGAACGATAGACGTTTTTCTCGCCGGTGACGCGCCGGAATATCGGGACGGTGTTGCAATTTACGTCGCCGCGGCGCATTCACCGGTTTTCGCCGGTGTGCGATTTAATGAAAAGTGCAACCGTGAATATTCCCGGGTGCGCGCGCGCGACAGGACGCGCCGGAAAACCGTCGCATCGACCGTGGCGAAATTTACGATCGGCCAATCTCCAGCTCTAAATCATGAGCGGCGACTTAACAGCGTCGACGAGAGCCCGCGCGCGCGCCCGGCGTCGGTCGCAACGAATGAATGAATATGTTAGCGCCGGATATTACGATGCTCGCATTCGCGGGCTTCTTTGTGGCGGTGTTACGGCGATACTCGTGACACGGACTGCGAGACCGATGATAGGAGGACGGTGCACATGTGCGAATGAGAGTATAAGTAATGTATGACGGTACATTTGTCCCGCTAACACAATGCGCCCCTTTGTCCCGGAGGCTCTCGGCCTCGCGCGCTCTTCAGAAAGTGCCTGCCAATATACTATTGCAAAATGTCTGCCGTTTTCAAATTTAGACAGCCTCTGGCTGCGCGACACACCGGCTCGCCCGATCGTTGAATAATGCGACGCCTCGAATCTCGTTCGACGCTTTTATAATTATGCATCGCAATATTGTTCTCGAGTTCGCGGGTCGACTGTTCACGTCGCCTCTCGCGACACGGGAATATCGCGAGGCACGAAAAAGAAAAAGAAAATCTATTTTGCTGTTTTCTGCCGTGTTAATTTTCGCGTTTGGTTGGAACGATTTGAACGATAATTTTGCAGAAACGATGTGTGTCAACGTTGACGGGTTTATACGGTTCACCGATATAGCGCGGCTTGATCAAAAAGTTCGTTTTGCCCTCATTTTGCGGTTCTTGCGCGAATAAAATCCGAAAGGAGAGAATTGTGTCCGTTCAATCTAACACATTTTCATCGGGCGAGAACTGTCGAGCGATAAGTGCGCTCGACGCAAACAAATATGCCGGCCACTGTTAATTAATCGCGTTAGTCTCTCGGGTTGTGATGTAACGCGAACCGTAACCGAGAGAGCGTCCTCTCGTTCACTATTAAACTTATAATTACCCAATTAGCGGCTCCGTCAACCGGCGAGGGCTCGAACGCTCCTTCACAGTTCCTAAATTTCGCAATTTCAATTCGCTATTTATGCGAGCCGGCGCGGATTACACACACATACACACACACGCGTGAGGGTGGAAACTGAATCGCGCGATCGAAGTCGCGCGATGAATATTTCAGGACTAATTTGACGTTCTATTCAACGCGAAGAACTTCCCTCGTGCCATGTCTTCTCTCGCATTTTTAAATCGCGGAAAATTACATCGGTGCTTCGATACAATACCTTTTTCCAAGCGTATTCGCGTGTTCGCGAACGGCCTCTCGGTAGGGATTTTCCGATTTGTATCGAAACTTTGAAATATCGATGCACGAAAATATAAAAATATCCCATATTTAACATCCATACTTTGAGTCTCAATATTGTAGCGTATCGATTAAAGACCTCCCGAATCGAAGTTGTAGTTCAACTTTAAGTCTAATATAGTTTCTACATTAAGTGTTCACAGATCTTCTTATTGTGCTCTTTTGCTGCTACAAATGAGAAACTTATTTCCGTTTTCTCTACTTGAAGGCTTAACGTAGAATTAAACAGACTTAATGTAGGACCAAAATGTCGACACGGATTGATTCGACACAAACCAGAGGACAATTTGGCTGTGTTCCGTGTTACGGGATGGTACTCATAAATATATTTTTATTTCAAGATGATCTTAAATACTTTCTTCAGACATTAATACGATGTTTTTATTGATTAAGGCTTATTGGAATAGTACATTCCGCGAATCAATCGACATACAACGTTAGCGCGCAAAACGGGGTTTACACGCACTTTTTCAGAAGGCTCGTTGAAAAACACTGGCGTGGTCGCCCTCGGTCTTTTCTCTCGGATAACATATAGAATTTCGGATTGTATTCACGTCTTTTAGATATTACTTCGCTCGACGTCAAAAAGTAACGATATTTTCTAATATCGATGCGTTTCTAATCAATCCTTACTCACGCGATCGCTCGCATCTCCGCGCGAACACCCCAACCGGTGTAGACCGAGAAAAAAAGAGAGAGAGAGAGAGAGTAGTGGGCGGAGAAGGGGACGAAGCTTTGGCAATCCAAGCATGAAACGAAAGCCAACTTTCCTCCTCCGCGCTCCTTTCGTCGTTCCCGAAGTACCAGGCAGGCAGCAACGGTGCACTTTAAACCGGCCGCGCGCGGTTCCGCCTCGATATGCACATTGCGGCTGCACACGCTGGCGCATGCTGGTCGCGACAGCTGCCGGAGGGTTAATTTTCCGTATCTATTGTGGCAAAGTTTTCGACGTATCTCGTTATCCAAGACGCAACTCAATGGTCATGGTCCCTCCTCGGACCGCAATAGCCCGCAATCAAAACGAGGAGGGAGGAGCAGGAGAGGGGTGGCGGAGAGTGGAATACCGCCCGACGCGACGTGCGGTATACGTTGGGGTACGGACTAGCGCGCACTCGGAAAAGCGGTCGGCCTCATATCGATCGGCGTCGTGTGGTCACGACGGATGAATTTCGTATGTTCTCGGCAAATGGTAAACAGCAAACGGCGGGGCTTAACTGCACCGCAAAGTTTCCACGTGCAGTGGCCCGTGTTCTCTCTCTCTCTCTCTCTCCCTCCCCCTTTCTCCCGCTTTCTCTCTTTCGGTCAGAGAGTTCTGTGTCTCTCATTCATCTCCCTCCTCTCCCTGTCGTTCTCTCTCACTCTCTCTCGTTCACTCACTCACTCACTCTCTATCTGTTCGACCGCACAGTGGTGCAGCGCGGCGGCTGCTGCGGCGTCGCGTGCGTGTGTAAATCCTGCGTACGAGGGTGTGGCACTTCGCGTGAATATGCATGCGCGCGCGTGTGCGACACGCAGCGGTTACACGCGTACACACAGAGAACGACGCGGTGCTTGCGACGGGGCGTACCGAAGGGCCCTGTTTCTGCGTTTTGTTGCCGGCCGGCTACACCGCGGTCGGTCGCTCCTCTATACGGTCTTTATTGGAAATCATTTTTTCGCGGGGTTGTTGTTTCTTTTTTCGCGCGCACGATGTGTCGCGGTTGTCGAGCTGCGACGTGGCCGTACGCGGAGGGAGGAGGGCTCTTCACTGCGGAATTACGAGGGTATGATTTATAAATTACGAAATGCGTATGCACGTAACGATAATCCGAGATCTAATTTTGCGTTTTGATATATATCTTATAAATGATGTAGAGAGATGCGCGCGGGCCGGAGGCGTCCTGAAAAATATAGATATATTTGAGGGGAAACACAATTTCGCGATATTCGTATTAGCCATTAATCGCCGGGCGATATCCGCATAATCAGCGAGGGAATACATTGACGTAATCTTTTTACACATCAATAACGCCGCGTAAGCTGCCGGGACTGTTCCACAATTAATAGCACCATCGTCAAATATTCATTACGCGCGATTGCTCGATTAAAGGGGCGTATCATCCGCGAAGTAAGAATAATTTTCCCTCGGATCGAATTTATCCGTCACGTCATGTACGCCGCGTCTGCCGAGAGTGAGAGAATGTCTCGCGCGCGATACGCGTCTGATTGACATTTTCCGACGTGAAACATTTTCTCAGATTTTAGCACTTTGAAATGCATACGTAGGCGAAAAATTCTTTCCGGCACATTTCATACTTTTGCAATAACTTTTTAACGCAAAAGCTTTTTGAGACTTGATGTTTATGTAACGTTTCTTCTTTTTTCGCATTTCAGCTCATAAAACGTACTATGTGAAAGTTTATACGAAAAAACACTCTCTGTATTTTTTATCATAGCCGAAAGGGATCCCCTGACTTTTTCTTCCGACTCCAAGTAATTTTCGAAATTTCACTCAGGCATGTTTCTCGGAATCGACGTTTAACGCGCGACGTACGTTTTGCGAGCGGAACATGCGCGCCCGACCGCGATAAAATTCGGATAAAATTGCAGAAGAGGAACGAAGCGACGGAGAAGAGAGCCACGGATTAACCCTCGTCGCTGATTGCGCAAGACGGCGATGCGCCGGGCGAGTCGCAACATCCGCGAAGGGAACGTGCCGCGCGTGCAGCAACGCGTGCAGCATTCCCGCGATTCCCGAAATTGATCGACCGCCGAACGTTCCCGCGCCGCGTATCTCCGATTATTTTTAATCGGCCGTACACGTGTACGTCCCCCTCGGATTGAGTTATCGCACAGGAGCGGCTCGTTAAAGCGCGCACCCCCGTTCCCTTCGTCCCACCATTTTTTCCCCCTCCCCTCTCTCCTTTCTGCCTCCCCCCCCCCACAACGATTAATCGAGTTTAAATATTTCGGCGCGCGATTGATTTATCGGCCGAGTCGTAAAGGTAATGTTTGCCGCGGCGCGGACAGCGAAAAGTTACGACGATTAAACCGATTTCGCTTTTTGCCGTGCGAACGTAATTGCCGCCGTAGACTGATTTATCGCCGGCCCCTCCCCCCCTTTTTCTGACCCCGTGTACGACTCAGCGGCGGCTCGATTCGGGAACCGGTGCGCGGATACAGGGTGTTTCGCGGCTACAGGCGGCTTCATATCTTGAACGTTTTATGCCAGCGAGAGGGGAAGGCCTTCGGGGAAAAAGTTCGAAGCGTATCGAAAACTTGCTGCCCGAGAACGGGAACAAGCAATGTTATTTCGTGACTCGGGAGCGAAAGGAGAAACGTTACGTATACAAACGCGAGGGGGGGGAGGATGTTCGCGTAACTTCGTAAGTCGCGGAAAGACCGACGTCGCCGGGCGCGCTCCGGCGCGATCCGGGTATCGACGTCAAACGGAAACTGAACTGTCGCATTTTTTTTCCTTTCCCCTTTTCTTCACGGATACGGAAGTAAATCGTTTTGTATCGAAAACGTTCCCGTACACACACGAGTGAATTTGCACGCGACGGTGATCGTTCCCCCTCTCTCTGCTCCCTCCCTTCCCCACCACGTATCGATTTGCCGATGGCTCCGTGATAACGGGGATCGATCTTGCAGGCCTGTATCGAGCGCGACGAAGTGAACGGTTTTAATTATTTTTCGAAGCAGGACGCGGCCGTACAGGTCTCCTGGCAGAAAGAACGTTCGGGTTAACGAAGTAATTTCCGCTCGACGACGCTCGACTATAATTGGCACAAAAGAGCCTGGTGAAAATGTCACTCTCTCTCTTATTGGAGAGTTGGCCGTTTTTGTCTCTTTCCCTTGTCCGACGAACGCCTCTCTCCTTCCCCTCCCCCTTCTCTCTCTTTCTCTCTCTCTCTCTCGCTCTTCCTCGTGAAATAATAGTCAACGCGTTAATACGTAATTTCCGTAACGACAGTTACTGGGCCAATAGACACGGGGAAAGTCAAATGCCCGGCCCAGGTGCGCCGTGTAATTAAGGATGTCGTCAAGTATTACGGGGAACAATTGAATTATCCGGCTTGTAACTCGCCTGATAGCGGCTAATTAGACTCGTCGTGCTAAGGACATTTGTAAACGTCTCTCGTCGCTTCTCGTCTCGCGCGCTGCAGATAAATCGGACGGCAGGGTAGAGTACAATTATTAGTTCGTCGAGAGCGCGTCCCGCCTCGCGGGAGGGGGGGGAGGGTATCGCGTTTCGCGGTTTTGGCATTCGAAATTTTCGAAGAAGCTCTGACGAAACGCGACGGGTCAGCGGCGCTCGTGCACGATCACGTCGACGTGCGTGAATCATCGCTCACGAGAAAGAGAGAGAGAGAGAGAGAGAAGGAGGGGAGATATAGCGTTTCATTTATCGCACGGAATCTGAAATAAATTACGACGAACCTCCGTTACCTTCCTCTCCCTGCGGAATATCGTAATTAATATTTACCGCGCTTCCCAAGGATCTCATTAACATTCGTGGTCGCGCGCGACTCGCGGCTAGCATTTTAATTCCGTGTCGTCCGTGAAACCAAAAAAGGCCAATCGCTTTTCCACCTCTCTTTCTCTCTCTCTCTCTCTCTCTCTTCGCCTGTCCTTCCCGNCCCGTTTCTTTCGTTTAAGCGGGCTGTTTTCTCTCTTCCCCCCCCCCCCTTCTCTCTCTCGGCTCTTCCGACGTCGCTCGTTATAAAAACCACCGTCTGCCGCGCGACCAAGACAGCCGTTCGCGGGATTAGACTCGCTCGCGTTACGCCTTTGAAAGTTTCAAGACGACGGCTGTGTTAACGCCTGACAATCTCCAACTCATTTCGGAATCACCCGGGACCCCCGAGCTGATAAAGCGGCGATATTTCGAACGCGAGATGAATGCGAGTCTCTGTCTCTCGCCTCGCTCCTCCGGAAGTCTTGTAGACGAACGGAATCTATAAAAAGTAAACGGGACGTTCCCCCCCCCCCCGCTCGCCGATCAATTCGTGGCCATGCGCGACGTCGCACAATCCGATCGTTGATATCGACGGCGACGAAACGACGCGCGTGCAAGGATAAAAAGCGCGAAGAGGGGCGGGGGGGGGGAGCGGGAGGAGAGGCGCGAAGCAGCAGTCGACCGTTTGTCAAGTCGAAGAAATAGATGTATAGGATGACTCGCTAAAAATATCGCGAAAGCTCCGATGCATCGAATGGGCAATCCAAAATACCGACCGATAAGAGCCAATACGGGTTAGCAAATTGAGAAATTGCGTTTACTTGTCGAATAATATTCGAACGTTTCGGTCGTCGATCGCGACTCTCTTCGGAGTGAAGCTCAGCACAAACGAAGGGAATCACGGAAAAAAGCATTTAGAAGCTATTCAACAGTTACGTTATGCGAAATTTGAGTACTTTTATCGTCCTTCTTCATCCCCTTCGTCACATTTCATCGCAAAGCATTTGAACCCGAATATTACATGTCATGTAGATTTGCCTTCCATAAGCTAATAGAAACTCCCCTTCTCCCCTCGTAAATATAATTGTAACTGTTAAGTGACTCCTTACGGTAATAGTTGCGGAGAAAATAAAAATAGTTATCAAACGTTTATGTTCGGAGCGGGACGTCAAGTGGGACTCGATTCTAGTTGTGATCACAACCCGGAAAGGCTTAATGGCCTCGTCAAAGACGCAGATCGGGTCCTCGACCGCCGTCATCGTTCGTTCATGCAAACGTGCTTGTTTACGCATCCGTGGATATATCTTATCGCTCGCACGCAACGCTCTCTCCACGGAGACGCCCCCCCCCCCCCCTCNAAAATTGGAGGCTTTACTTCCCCCCCCCCCCTTCCGCTTCCGCCATTGGTGACCTCCATTATTTTACTTTGATATTGTCGGAGCGAAAAAGGCGCAAATGACGGGCACAGCCGGGATTAACGCTTTTGCGCGAAACGAGGTACTTTAGGGATTTCTTTGCGAGAAACGAAAGACGAGTGCGCGAGAGAGCTTGTCGCCGCCTTATTTTTCGAGTGTGCCCCGCTGCTAATTACGAGAGTCGTTGACCTCGTAAGGGGAAGGAGGAGTAGGTGTTGAATTGTGCGACGATAGCGCGCGCACCAACTTTGGTTCAGACGATATTGCCTTCTCCGCGACGGCGACAACTTTCATTATATTCTCCTCGCGTCCTTACGAAAAATCCTCCTATTGAAATGGTACGCTCCGTTCTAATTAACAATTCTTCCTTCAAATATTTCATCTCGTATCGGATGCATGCGCTCTTCCGAAAACGCTACTGCAACTGGGTGTGAGAGAAGGAGAGAGAAGATGAGTCAAACCGTCGAGGGCGTAAGAGATAGAGAGATAAAGAAGATATAGAGAGAGTGAGGGGGGAGGAGTGAGGGGGTAGCTCCGCGGGTAGCTCCGCGGAACTCTAGCGAGCTCTATCGTGTTCCGAACTCGATAATCCCTCGTTACAATCTAAATCAATTAGCATCGTCGATGGTAAGGCGGCCTCGGCATGCACCCAACTACGTTAAAAGTTTGCTTGCTTTATTTCCCTCGTCCGTAAGCCACTCACGTAGAATGAATGGATAAAGAAGCGAGGGACGGCGGGACAGGGAAGGAGAGAAGTATATACATTATTCCGCGGCGGGAGCCTCTCTCTCCCTCTTCCGCGCACCTCGCAATTTCGCGCGGATTTCTCGAGCGAACTGGCGCGTTCTCTCGCGCGCGCGCGCGCTCTTGCGAGCGAACGAGCGAGCCAGCGGAAGTTTAATGATCGAGCGATACTTGAAAAGTTGCATACCTCTTAGATAGGTCCCACGGGAACGGCAGATGTGTTGCACAACTGTAACGAGGTTGAAAAGCTCGTGGCGTGCCCGGAATACGTTGCTATAACTCGCGGTGAGGGAGGGAGGAAGGGCGGGCGGGAAGAGGAGCTGAGATTCTCGTCTTCTTTTTCCTCCGCTGTCCCCCGGTTTTTTCACACGGGACTCTTCGCGGGGCGAGAGGCCCGGGACTTTTTCACGACGCGCGGGGCCCTCTCGCGCCATCTCGGCGATATTGCTCGGCGATCGCGCGCCGTTATCGAAATCGGTTTTGCGGCGGCGCGCGCGGTAACGTTCTCGCACGGGCTTCCGGGCGAATATTGAAACGCAACGAATTAGTTTCGCGCATCGGCGAACGCGCGCACGGTGTAATCGAAAATCAAATGGGCGACCGAGCTTCGGCCGTTCGCGCTTTTGAGCGGCGCCCCCTTGCCGCGCCTCCCCCTCCCCCCGATGGCGGCGTCGGCGGCGGCGGGTCATCGAATGATTTGGAGGCTGTTAACGCGGGATTTGATTGTTTTCGAAAACGGCGGCGACGTAACTTCGTTCGCCACTTCTCGATGCGAGTAAACGAGATCGCCGGCCAATCCGCGCTGCGTCGCACTCGGTTTGTACTAATATTCCGGCGGGAGGGGGCGGAGGTGTACGTACGCGCGCCGATGACGTACGTTCCGCCGTCGCTCGGCGAGCGTAACGACCGCGATTTCGACTCGATCGTTACCGACCCGCCGAGCGGATCGATGAGCGGAATTTCTCTCTCTCTCTCTCTCTCTCTGTGTTCTCTGTTGCTAAAACGCGAGCGAGCGAGCGAGCGCGGGCTTTCAATCATCGGGGAGCCGCCGCGAACGTCGCGGAACGAGCCTCGACGCGAGAGAGAGAGAGCGAGCGACCGAGCAAATTTCTACTTATCTCCATCGTCAATCCTCGTTAGGGTTTATATACTCTTCTCGCTAAGCGCACGATTACGGCCGAGTGCTTCCAACCCTCGCTAAGGGCGGGTAAACGTCAGGTAAATCGCGCCACCATTTTCCATCGTTCACATTTTTCAGCATTGATCGGCCGACGCAGACGTCGCACGGGAATCGCGCCTATGGCTTCCTGTATAGGAATCATATACATTCGGCCGGTACCGGAGACCGACGATTCAGTACTCGAGTAAAGATTTCACGTTACGATACCAGTACCTTAAGGCCGTTCTATTGTGTCACGCAAATTTGGGTACCTTTTATCCTCTTCCTCGTCGTAATTTCGTTATAAAGCATCTGCCACCTTCCAATATTACGTTGACGTATGGAATTACCGCCGACGTATAGAATAAAAAAAATAGCTTATGACTGTATTGTGGGTGATAATTACAATGATAATTGCCGGTGATAATTATTGACCGTGCGCTATTATTTTTTAAAGAACAAGTAATGTTTAGATATGTAATATCACAAATTAATTACTCTGCTTTATAATTTCGATTGATAAAAGTTGTATCTTTCAAAGAATAAATATGTAAAAATTAACATTTTAATTATCAACACAAAACCTATGTAATAACTTAGACATTTTCATCAATATTAATCAAACGTGTTACGAATACAAACAAAGTAGATTACCATGCACATCCATATTTACAAGTTATGCTATTTAATGCGACCTTCCACGGCCTTTTCTCGCCCCTTTCTTACCATCGCTACTAGATCTCCCCTCCTCGTAGCGTGACGTAATCGTTGAATGACCCCTTAAATAGAAAAGCGGGAAATGTTATTAACGTGAAATCTAACCAGCTTAGTGGTGAGAACGATTGCCTGACAAGCGGGAGATCTGAGTCCGATCACAGCCAAGTCCGCCTCACTCTGACGTTTTTCACTTCGTGTGACACTAAAAGTGGACATCTGTAGGTACAAACAAGCAACCGGGCTCATAGTTCTGATTCTTTCTTCCATAATTTTTCTAACCTATATATTTACCCTAATATATCATAGCAGTCATACACAGTCTATAAATTCCACAATTTTACAACTTAAATTTCCACTCCTCTGCTTGTTACTTTCAACTATTTTATCACAGTCATTATATTATCCAATTTACTTTACCTCGTTCTACCTTATACATCTATTATCACCGTATTGTATTACTACTTTCTGACTCCTCTACATTTCCATCTTAATCTAACTTTTTAACATCCTCATTCCTATTTTTCCTTTCCCTCTTTAATCTCCTCCAACTTTTAGCCTCTTTCTCCGAAGCTTCCTCAAGGTATTACCTTTTACCTCATGTAGCTCATCCCATGTTCTTTTCCATTCTCGCTGTCGTAATTCTTCAAATCGTGCTTTTTTAATCCGACACGCATCCACGTAACGTCTATATATAATTTCTCTCGGCGCGGTGTCATTATTTTCGGCGGATCTTCGGCATCTTCGTTTTGCCCCGCGCGCGTCAGCGCGAACGGCCTCTTCGGTCTGGTTTCGAACGAAGCGTGAGACCCTCCACGACAAGAGACTCCACGATCCCGCGTCGGTCTATCGATCCTCCGTTTCCGCCGTACATTTCGTCATCTCGGTAATGCGATTAATAACGGCAGGGCGATAGTCTTAGTCGGATTAAGCCCCGGTGTGATCCGCGGCAAAGTGTGTACTGAGTAAACGTATGTGTGGTACGTGCGCGCGTTGAATGTGTGTGATCTCGCGCGGAGCCGAACGATAAAATGCCATGCATGCACGCGGAATATGCGCGTAGCGGCTCCGAGCAATTACCGTCCGGCATACGGTCACATTTAGCCTGGTTACCTCGTTTAATGATGTTTACGTAGAGACACGAACGGTGATGTTGATCTCCTCCTTTCCCCCCGGTTTTTACTTCGTGCTAACACGCGTCAAGACGCGCGCGGTCCTCGCGCGTTTAACCCTAAAACTATCAAAGCGGTCGAAATAACCGGTTTGTAATTTTCTCTTGTAAAAGGTTACTCTAAATTTTTTTTCTCGATTTTTTTTTTCTAACGGTGCATTCTCTGAGATTAACCGTCATTTATGTCGCAATGTGCAAACGATTAAATATCTTCTCCTTTGCGTTGTGTATTTTGTTTTTCTTCAAAAATTTGATTTAAACCGGTAGAAAGGTACATGTTAATCGTCGGTAGTTTTAGCATTAATACTTCACGTTTGATGCGCTTCTCGGCACTGTTCGAGACGCGAGCGCGCATTGCGACACGTCGCAGCTCGTAAAATGTTCCCGAATGCTCGGGGACAGAATTTTCCTTCGTCCCGTGGAAAATATCCAAATGCAGGACACTGCTGTTNAAAAGGATTAGAGCCATGGGGGGGGGGGGGAGGAAGAATTCTCGCGTTTACGGTTTCTCCTCGTGCTGCTCGTTAATTAAACGTTTCTTTGACATTTTCCACGACGATCTCCGGCTTCCAGTTTTCGCCATTTAACTAGCCGCCGTAATGACGCTCGTTCCGCATTTACTAAATGCGGAGACAGCTCGCGCGCGCGCACGGTAATGCTATTGACGTGCTAATATAATGGCGGCTAGTTCGCCGGAGTCGTTCGAGAGGCAAAGTCGCTGAATGTTCTCTCGGCAAGGAGCAAGGAGACCTCTTTGACTGCGTAATTACGCGTTACGGCTGCCGCGGCCGAACGTAAGAATAAGGGCCGTGCGGCCATCGTCATCAGCGAAAGGACTCCGAGTGGGGATTAAAGACAAGGAAGGGGACTAGGAGGTTGGAGGTTCGCGCAGCGAGTAAGTTTGCGAGAAGGCGAACGGGCGTTGAAGGGATTAGAGTGTAGCCGTTTGAGGGAGAAAGCGAGAGAGAGAGAGAGAGAGAGCGTGGGTGGGTTTAGAAGAGGATCAAAAGCATCCGAAGCAGAAAAACAAAATGCGGACCTTGTGCTGCCTTGGGTTCATCAGCGTTCCGAGTAGTCGGGTACACGAATTATCCATGCGACGAGGGACTCTCCCCGTCTCCTGATACGTCCTGGGCTGAAAAAGCGAGCTCCTCCGCTGAAAGTTCCATAAGGATCAACGTCATCGTTAAGGGAGAGACGTTCCGCTTTTATCGCGCGCAGCTCGCATATCGGATCCTGCACGGCGGAGGAACGGCGTTCCAAGCCGAGCGAGGAGGATCAGCGTGGCGCCGAGCGAATTTAATTAAACTGATCTACGCTTCGATGGCACTGGGAAAATTTCTGACGGCGATCACGCGGATGCCCTCTCTAACCCCCGCATGGAAATTCCCCATGATTATCCCAAACACATAGCATAGGTTCAGCTTAGAATATCTGAGATTATCCCAAAATAGATCATCCCGCTGAGACAGCAATTGGGAATTTCATTTTTCCGTTGAAAAAAGGCATGGAAAGTCCATCGTTGCCTCTTTTCGATGCTGAGTTGCGCCGCAAGTCCACAAAATATGTTTGGCGCCGGAAATTAAATATAATTCTCTATCAGTGCAGTGTAAAATAAGGGATCCAGGACAAATTCTCGGGAAAACGTTGGTGGTGACCGAACAGGATTTCTTTGTTTCCCCATTTAGAGTAACACGAAACGTTGCATCTCCAGAACCTACGTAGATTTTCCAACTAGAATTCATAATTATCTTGAGGAATTGGATTGGAATTCCGATTAGATTACCAGAAAATTTCCTACGCGCGAGTCGGAACGCTCGACGCGCTGGGGATGCAACCATTTTGTTTTTACTCGCGGCGACAGCCCTTCCCTGGATGAAGAAGCCGACGCGGGTAATAATTATAATATCAAAATACGCAAGAGTATTACGAGGGCAAAACTTATCGCTGAATCGCTATCAACATTGTAACATCGCGGTCGTCGAAAGAAACGGGGGAATCGTTCTTGCGCCGCCGCCGTCGGTGTAAAACGGACAACTTCTCTAACTACAATAACTCCGTTACGCGTATAAGAATCAAGATACCTCTCTCTCTCTCTCATTCTCTCCGGCTGTGTCGCGCGCGGTGGGATGCTTTTGAAGCAGGGTTTTGAAGACACGGGACCAGAAAGTCGGGAATGAAGCCGAAGGGGCGGAAGTGGACGTTGAAGGGATTATCGCTGCAGCGGCTGGAATACCGCGAGGAGAGTTTACCGTCGGATAGAACGTTCCGAGAAAGTAAAACTAAATTCAGCCGTGTAGAATGCTAACGCCGTCGCCGCTATCGCCGGCCGTCCGCGCGGAGCGGCGACGACACCCGCCGTGAAAACCGGCGACGTCGCCAGTATCTCCGACAAAAGTCCCCTTGATAAATCTCATTCGAATATAGAGACGCGAATTTCGAAGCCGCGAGATCGTATATTATCGTCGCGAACTCTCTCGCTTCTCTCCCGTGTCCGTGTGTAATGTTACACACGCAACTCGGCTGCACGTGCGTGATGAAAGACTTCCGCGGCTCGCCGGCGTTAGAAAAGTAACGGCCGAGTTCGCGCGCGCGATAGGATATCGCGCGTTATCGAGCTTGCAAATTCATACCGGTTCACGTATACACGCTGAGTGTGTATATTCGGGCTCGTTAACCGCGGCGGAATTCGGTATCGGAGTTGCAACGGCGCCGTGGCCGTCCGGAGAATCGTCGTTGCCACCCTCCCCCTGCCACCCCCCTCCTCCGGTATCGCAGTGCGGTGAGAACGATCTCTTTAACTGCATGATTACGTTACGGCGTTCTGTCCCGCGTGTAGGAATAAAGACGCGCGGCCGCTACTGTGGGTGGAGGGTGGTCACGTGGTGGGGATTGAAGACGACGAACTAGAGCGTCGAAAACCGTGTCGGCGGAGAGCGGGGGGAGAGGATCGGAGGTTGAAGGGTTAGTGGATAGCGAAGGATGGCGAAGGGAGAGAGAGAGGGACAGAGTAGGCTAGAGCGAGCGGTTTAAGGGAAAAGAGAGAGAGCGAGAAAGCAGGGTAGAACGGAGAAAGGCGAGAGGAGGAGATCTCATTAGGAGCTCTAACGACCCGGGTGCAGTATTCCCATCTCTGTCGCGCTGAATCACTCGCCTCTCCCTTTGGCGCGCGCGCGCGCGCCCGTCACACATTCCCTCCTTCTAATACACGGACACCGAGGTAGCGCGCAACGACCCTACGTAGGACTAGCTGCTCTACCCTCCTCCTTCTCCGCCTACGAGCGGGTCCGTTGGCTCGCGCAACCCCAATCTGAAAGTCAAATTTCCTCGTGGCAACGCTAGATGTCGTGCTCCACTCTCTCTTTCGCCCACCTACGCCCTTGTCGCCCGTGCCCTTCCTGCCCGGTTCGCCGTACTTTCGGCCCTTCTCTCCTCATATCTTCCTTTCCCTTATGCGCCCGCCCGTCGCGCTCAGCTCGCCCCGTCCGCTCGGGGTAGCAATAAAACTGATAACATCATCGGGAATGTAATTACGCGTGCGAGGACCAAACCGCGATCCAGCGGGGGGAGGAGTGTGCAGGTGGTGAATCGAGTTAAGAACATATTGCCGCCCGCTCGCTCGCCCTCTCTCTCTCTCTCACACACATTTTCGGCGCCTTCGTCGCGCGCGGCGTTTTATTAAGCGCGACGCTTGTTAAGCGTCCGTCTCGCCATTTTTATCGCGGGACAATTGAGCGCGATGGCAATTGGGAGAACAGCAGGGAGTTTCGTCGTGGGAATCGAGGTCCCCCTGATACTTGACGACGAGGATGATGATGCTCAAATTTCGGAAACACGATCAACATTAGCGTCGTTTTATAGTGATTGCCGATACTTACGTGACGCGATTCCCGAACACGCTGTCTCTCCGGGCGTTTAACGCGGGCGAGATACGCGATATTTCAAAGAGCCGCTCCTCGCCGTAGGAGGATACGGTCGAAGACTCGCTTCGGGGAAACGCGAAAAGGAAGGGAAGAAGGGCAATCGGGTAAAAAGGGCGAGGGTGATTATGCACGGTGGAGGCTGAGTGTATATACGCGTCGTCTCCTTATCTCTCGGTTGTCCGTGCGACCCTCATATATATATATATATATATACACATATACATATATATATATACACACACACGCGTCGCCGTAACGTCGTTTCACCCGATGCAATAATGATAACGAAGTGCGCCCGCAACAATAGCGCGGTGTCTCTGGCACCGGCGGTCCACGCTGAACACGCTATAACAAATTAATTAACGAGGCTGCAAAGGCGGGAGGCGAAAAAGAGAAAAGAAAAGAGCAGGCCTCGGAACACGCCGGAGATTTGTCCGTCTTTCCTCCTTTTTCGCTTCGCTTTAATTTCAGTTTACCCGAAACTCAAATATTTGCCGGAACATTTATCCTCGGCGAAGCGGACGCTAGCGAAATGAGAAGAGAAAGGGAGAGAAAGAGAGGGGTCTAAGAGAGAGAGAGAGAGAGAGAGAGAGAGAGACAGCTGTGCCGCGCTCGTTTATTCGCGCGGCAATAAGGCTGATTTCGTTGCCGCGAATGCGATTACGCGCGCGGGCGGACGCTTTGAATCGCATTAAAACGACGCACCATCCGCGGCTGGCCGACTTCTTGGTCGCGCGAAACGCGCCCGGACGTAGTCCGGTATCGGTGCGGGACATATGCGAAAGGAAGACAGAAAGTAATTACGCGAGCGAGGATGAGAAGTCGGTGCCTGCCGTGGCTCTGTAGGTGCTTGAATTTACAACGGAATAGCACAGGCAGGCTCTCGTACACACACACACACACACACACACACACACAGAGGGACGAGAGAGGTGCGCGGATCGCGTGAAAAAAAAGTTGCGGGAGGAAAAGGGAAGCGGGAGACTCGAAAATTGCGATTATAAATAATACCGGCCGCGGTTTAATTATTAAATTCTCTTCTCGTTCCTCGCACGTCATGCCCGGAACGACAGTGGCATAGGAAATTATCGTCCCGGAACTTTGGATCTTAAATGAGCTTCTCCTGACCTCGTTAAAATGATACGTACCTCTCCCACCACCCCTGCCGCCGCGCCCTTTCCGCTCGTTCGTTCGTTCGTTCGTTCGCCGGAGTCTTCAAAAAGTGAGCGCGTAGACGCGAAAACCGTCTCCGCGTAAAATCATCACTGACTCCCGGGCGAAAGGGAGTGGAGGAGCGCGATACCTCGGCAATTAGAAATCGTACACCACGCAGTCGAAGAAAGCCGTGTAAAGATACTCGTAACTCGAGCCTAATTGCACGGGTACGTACGTAAACTGTTTGTACAGTTATCGTCGGTGCGGAGATGCTACCGATATTGAGAGACAAGGTTGAAGAAGAAGAAGAAGAAGGAGAATAGATGGAAATAGAGAACGAGAGGGAAAGAGAGAGAGAGAGAGAGAGAGGGGGGATAAGAAGAGGGTAGAATAGGATCGATCCTGAAGAGACCTCGAGAGATAAGACTCGCGACTGGAGGACAAGAGTGGTTGGGGAGCGGCGAGGGTAATAGGAGGGACGGGCAGATAAGAGCTCCGCGCTTTCTCCGGGGAGAATCGATCTCCTTTTTTGTTCGCGAATCGGAGATGTCCCAAAAGAGAGAGAGAGGAGCCGTAGTCGTTCGCTGCTCCTTCGCCGACGGTCTAGATTCTTCGCGGAGGCCGAATCGATGCGGCCTTTAAGCCGCCCCCGACCTCCCGGCGCGACCGCGCGCGCAACCAGGATGTACAACGGGGCGCAGACAGGATTTTCCGGTGTCGGCGAGAGAGAGAGAGAGCGGAGGCAGCCGAGGGAGGGCGGACTTTAATTGCAGCAATTAAGAATGCAGATAGATGCGGCGAGCACCACAGATCCGCCACCGTCTTCATTAACATTCGCTAAATCGTACATTCCCCTCGTTAGTTCGCCACCCGAATAGTCTTCGGAGAGGAGACCTTATCGTCCCCAGTCGTCGTTGTCGTCGTCGTTGTGCTTCTTCCGCATGATAATTCCCCGCTCCGATAATCTCAGTCGCGCCGTGGTCCGCTATGCGAGCTCCAACTACCCGGGACTTAATCGTACCGCGAACTCCTCCGCGGCCAAATGCGAAAAAGATTTGCGCGCGCCCACGCTCTCTCACACCGAATCGCGAATTAACTTGACCTTCGGCTTCGCCGCACTAACTCGTGGACTTTGGGAAACTTTCAGGCTCCCCTCCAACGTTTATCCCACTCCTACCTATCTATCTATCTGCGATTCTATCGATATCCGTTTACGATTATTTCGTAACTTCCTTACCAGTAACAATGCTGAAACAGTTCGGGACATTAGGTAATCGCCGCGATATTTCCTACATTTAGCACAGGCTTTTGCGCTATTCTCTTCCGCTCCACTAAGGGAATTATATATACGTGTGAATTCAGCAGTTGACTTTTATGTAACCGTCAGCATTGATCTTCTAATGATAAGATGAATTTTCAGCGGGAAGGTCGGATCAGACCACGTGCTCTAATTTGTTCATTTCTCATGTAATCAGTGTACAAAACGGGTAAACGAGGTGAATAATAACGTGAAACCTTTCTTAAGAAGAGAAAAAGCGCGTGCACTGTAAAATAAACGATGGAGTCAATCTGATCCCACTTTACCGCTAGAGGTTAAGTTGCGAAAGTCACAACGCGATGTTAACAATATAATGTGAGAGTTTGATCTTTTTATTCATAGCATTCAATTGCCTATTTTCAATATTTATTATAAAATTCGTGTTATTCGGCTCGTTTATCCGTGTAATTTTTAACTTTTCGCCCTCAGATCCTATAGGATAATAATATACTCTTTTCTCGTTCTCTCTTTAAGGCCTTTAGGACCGTCCACAATAGCCGTAAAGTACGCGGTAAGACACGAGTAGCAAGCAAATTGACCAATTGAATTCTTACAGTCCGAGAATAATCGACTGTGGTTGGTCGATTAGCTCAATGCTTACATCTTACTGCACGATTACTTTGCGATTATTGCGGATGGCCCTTTCCTCCCTATCTCTCTCACATGGCACGTAGTTCGCCGATTTTTACCGCGGTCATAGATTGTAACGACGAAGATTGCCTCGTTGCGGTTCGTACTTAGGCTCGTCATTCACGCGTAATCCGGCAGTTCGACCGTGCGATGTACGCGGGATTCTACGTGGGATGCGGATTCGTACGGCAATTATCGCGCAATAATATTCCTCTCTTAGAGGCCGCTTAACGCACCGATAATATTCATGGCAGGTAGGTAAGTAGAGGCGCTTCCGTGTGCGAGGATCCGCACGCACACAGACGCGTCCGTAGACACGTGCGCGCTCGAGAGCGCGTGTCTCGGAAGCTATGAATTTCACAGCCCCATTCGGACGGCTCTGCGGCAATCGATACTAACATTAAACACAATAGGGCGATATTCCTGGCCGTTCAACGAGGCGAGTCCTTCGCTCGTACGTGCTACTTAATCTGCAAAGCGTTACACAAGCGTGTAACGCATACACGCGCCCACACGTATACACACACGCGCGCGCCAGCACCGGTACAATCCTAATTCGCTGCGAAACAGCGGCGGTGGCGGCGTTTCTGCGCGGGTAATTTGGTTAAATTGTTGTAATTGCTGCAATTGCTACGCGGAGATAGAAAGTGAGGAGGGCCAGCATCGGGAAAGCAGGCGAGATGGGTAGGAGGAGGGTTGGGGGTGACGGGGGNGGGTTGGGGGGGGCGGGGGGGGGGGAGCGAACGAGACGTCGCAGAATGCATCCGGTTCGGTAACGCGCATTCTCCGCCTAGCATCTACCGCAGCGCTGTTACGTATATTAATAAAGCCTAAGAGCGTGCGCGATGAACGGGCAAATACGATTACGACGGAAATTAATTACGGCGAATTCGCAGTCGCTGGCGATTCGCTGGCTATACGGAGCGAAGAGAGAGAGAGAGAGAGAGAGAGAGGTGTAGGTGAGCTAATTCGTTCCTGTTGGTTTGGAATATCTTGTGTATATATGTTTACTTCAATTCTTCGTTTAAAGTTAACGTTTGTTATTTAAGTAACGAAATAAATATGGGAATATAATATTGTTTGATAGGTACTAATTTGCTTAAAAAATACTAAATTTGTGAGTGACCCTTTAATGCGCCACTGAAAAAACGAGCCTCGCAACCTCCTTAATCGGAGATGTGCTCCTCGATTCTTGAAATCTCTGAAGACGAATGCGAGATCGCGACGGGGAGG
>NW_014554712.1:911435-959036 GCF_001313825.1 Dinoponera quadriceps | reverse complement strand
GCGACGGGGAGGGGGGGGGGCATTTTTATTTCGGAAGTTATCCACCCCGTCGGCAATCGCGTTGATCGTCGGTGAGTGAAGAGATAATTGCGGCTATCACGCGCATTCGCGAAAGATCGCTGCCGATCGACGGCGATTGCAGCGGGATCGTGCGGAGGCGCGATGGGCGCACGATGGAACAAGCAAACAAACGCACAAACGAATAACGCGTGACGGGCGTATTAAAACCCTATGGATATAAAGCTCTGTCATGTCGCGCCACGGTGGGATACAAGTTGACGTTAAGCGTACAATAAAGTGCACGAAGTCGAGAAGAACGTCACGCGGATATAACCGGCTAGTTAGAATTTTACGGCTTTACGCGCGTCGCTTTTTTTTTATTTCCTTTTTCATTTTTTTTTTATTTTTTTTTATTTTACACACACGACACACACACGCGCAGCGGGGTGCGCGCGGGCTCGCGGTCAAAAAAATTGCGCGTCGCACACTCGGACGGGCTATAAATAATCGTCAGAAAAATTCAGCGCGCTTCTCTCGGCCTGGCGGACGATATTTCTCCGTCCGCGCGATCGTGAAACGGCTTTCTCTACCTCTCTCTCTTTCTCTCCCCCTTCCCCTTTTTTTTCTCTCTCTCGCCTTCTCTTTATGGTCGGGCAAAGTTAATTTGGAAATTGAATATCCGGTTAACGCGTCGTTTTCTTCAATATACGCGGTCGCGCGTCGATTCGCTCGCGAAATCGTAAACCTTCGGACGTGCAATTACGGGTCCTCCTGCCGCGAAGCGTTGCGCGAGCTTGCACAAAAGAGGGAGAAAGAGAGAGGGGGTAGGAGATAGGTAGAGAGGAAGAGAGACAACGAATCGCCGTTGTACTCCACGGTGACGAGGGAATCTCTTTGTCGCGACAAGCGCTCCGCGATACTTCGTTCCTACGTCACATTCAGCACTTTGCGAACGCTCGCTGCGTAATGCCATTTCAGTCGCGCGAAAACGCGTGTAATTGAAGTTTCGTTACTCGTCGCGCGTTTTGCGCGCTGCCCCTCTCAGCCCGTCCTGCCTCTCCCTCTTTCTCTTCCTCTTTTTCTCTTCTCGCGCTGCCCAGATATTTTCTTCGCGCGGAGCAGCTCGCACGGCACTTTTAACGACACGCTTCGTCAACTGCCATCCCTTTCTTTTTATCACCGCGATTAATTTCAATCTACGCGCGGCAGTAAGCAGCATCGGCGGTGTGAACGGACATTGCGATCGTCAGAGTGTCGACGTAGCCGCTCGTAAAGAGGTTATCGATAAATGCGGTCGTTACGAGCGTCGTCTCTATTAAATTATGCATTCAAAATATATGCTCGTAATTGTAACACCGATATATTGCTAAAGATATTTTTACTGTGTCCTCGAGCGGCCGTAATGACCATCAATGCATTAAACTTTTAACCCCCCTTCCCCCGAATCAATAGTACCTTCGATTGACCTGCGTTAAGTATGCCCTGCGTAGAAAGTTTCTTAGAATCTAATTGGGAGGAGGAGGGAGGGTCCAGTCCGATTAATCCAAATAGTCATGGATTCTACTTGAGAAATCTACTTTCTGGTCACGCGCCAGATTCCAAAGCGAAGAATAATAGGTAGGGGTAAATTTTCGGGGGCTATAAGTTACCACCGTAACGAGAATCGCGCCGTCTTCTCGGCGATTGTTGCGCGGCTAAGTCGGTCGAATGTCGTGCAATCGCCGACGTATCTCCTGTACGAGGAGGAACGCGCTGACGTTGACAGAAGCGTTTCGTGAATTCCTCGCGGACGTTACCGCCGTTCCTTCGTCGACGGGACGAGGGGTGTCTAAATATAACGAGGCACATGGTGCAGGCGAACGCTTCGGAGCGAACCGCCGCCGCCACTACCACCGCTACCCTTTTCCGCACGATTCCATCTCGCGCTCTATTTTAAGGCGTTATTGCGTGCGAACAAAAGTAATTGTATCCGCGTGGAAGAAAGCGCGCGCGGAGCGTGCCGTGATAAGCGTATATAAGTCAGCCCGCTCGAAACGTCCATCTCGAACGAAACACCGGCTATACTTTGCGGTGTATTTATGCGCGTGCTTTTCACGCGCTTGACGCGAGAACGCCGCGTTGAGATATATTTTCCACGGGGAGTTCCTCCACGACACACAATGAGCTTAAAGCTCCCTCTCTCTCTCTCTCTCTCTCTCTCTCGCGAATTTATTCGGTCCGATTTGTCGTATTTATGCCATATTCCTATGAGTTATTTCGCGTGTATGTTCAACAGACTCTGTATATACATGCTTGTGTGTGTGTTTCTTTCTTTCTAGCATCGATACGGATTCCGAATGAATGTTGCGACCTACGATTGATATTTATTTTCTTTTTAAAGTGTGATTTCGCCTTCTCAAATATTCCCGTGTCTCGCGCAAATATAACCGTACGACGATCGTATGGCAATTCCGCGCTGTTTCTAGAATTAGCACAGGAGGAGTATCGGAGACGTCTGGTATTTTATGGGCCATTTTCTATGTACATACACATTATATATATATATATCTCGGGGTATATATTACGTGCCTCGTTCCGAGGCCCAATCCCTCAGACATTATTCGCAGAACACTAGGTCTATGATACAAGTGGGACAGGAATATATCGGTTTCACGCGATTTGAATTATATATATATATATATTTCATGTATCTATAAAGCATATACACAATATAAAGTCCGGGTTTATACGTTCGATCTCGGGTGGCGTACCGTTGTCCGTGTCTCCACGGCATGTAATACTCCGAGATATGTTTCTAACAAGACTCGTTTAATCCAAACTAATCCATCGTCCAAATGTTTGACGTAATTTCTCGCGGCTCGAATTGAACTTTGCACGCCGGTAATACATTAATTCTCCGTATCAGAGCTTCGACAGAGAGAGAGAGGGGGAGAGGGAGATACGAATGCGACAAGGGTCCGGTGATATTGACATATTTCTGTATCGTCGAAAATATCGTCGTCCGCGTGCGATATCGTCGATATCGGAGAGCTCAGGATCGGTCTCGAATTCCCAGCTGCGTCTGACCGAAGAAGGAGAAAGAAGGGAGCAGGGGGCGACCGATTACCAGATTTTTCATGCTGTTAAATTACCGTGAACTCACCTCGTCGTCGGGACGACGAGGTTTTTATCCGTCGTCGAAGTTGCCGTCGCCTTTACCGTCGCTGCGGTAATAATGCGAAACGTCGAATACAAATCGAAAGGTTTCGATTATAATGTCAGGTGCAATCAGGAAGTCCGACAGCTATCCTCGGAGTCTGTCTGGCGAAGATTGGTTGCGGTTGGTCACGATGGTATCTTAATAGGTATTGTTGTATCCGTCTTGCTCTCTTTCTCTCTCTCTCTCTCTCTCTCTGTTTGCTCTCTCCTCCTCTGCCATCCGCGTCCTCCCGATCTCTCCACACCGCTACTTATCTCGTAATAGAAAGCGAATCGATTTTCATTTACGAAGATTGCCGCGGGACGAGCGACACGACTGTCCGTACGATAAAATTAATTGATTCGTCAAAGTCACAAGTTTCGTCGCGTCGAGCGGCGGCAACGAGCGGGGCGTCATCGCTTAATCTTCTTTACCTGGGAGTGTGCATGCATGTACAAAAACACGCGGTGTATTATTATCCCCCGTGACGTAACTCGAGCGCACAGCGTGAGCTCATCGTCCCTTCGAGATTCGTTCTTTCTTTCTTTTTTTTCCTTCTTTTTTCACGCGAGCGACGTATAATCGAATTAAGTTGCTCGCGCTACGTCAGAATAGTACGTAAAGATAGCCGGGAGATTAACGATGAAACGAATACTCTCTCGCGGTATCGTCGCAGCTCGCGTGCGGCGGAGGCATAACGAAGGTCTCTCGCGCACATTCGTTGGCGCGAATGACGGGAAAATCAAGATCGCCGGATCATTGTCGTGGCTCGCGAGAGCGCGCGTCATTCTCGCGCATTCGCCTCGCGCGAATAAAGCGGTCCGCTACTTTCACTCGGCGGCGGCTTGCATTTCGCGCAAGTTCCGCGACGAGATAACCGCGCGCGCGCGCGGACTCGCGTGATGAAGGCGCCCGCGACTTCTACGCCGATTTCTTATCCGCGCCTTTCCGTGCGATTTAACTCTTTAATGTCGCCGCCGCGCTAACTAGCCGCCGTGGGGCATTTTTATCGCCGGCGCGAGAAGTTGCGGAGAGACAGAGGAAACGAGATACCCACGGCTTAAAAGCACACGCGCGCGCGACTTTTCAATTTCTATTCGTTACCGTGCAATTTTCGCTCGACGTGATTTTTTTGCCCGGCGTGTCTCTCTTGGAGGCGCGAACGTGTTTCGTTCGGATGCGCGAGGCGCATCGGAAAATTGATTCGCTCGGGTGGATCTCTTTTCCCTCCCTCCTTCTCCTCCCTCTTTTTTATTTTATTTTTTCATTCCCTTTTTTTAATCGATACCGCCGCGAGTGTCGCGATAATCCAATTTAATTTTCCCCATCCGGCGCGCGGTAGCTCGCGTGGTTTAACTTAACGCTTAAATAGTCGCAGATTTGCGCAAATGCGGCGTTCATTGCGGTCTCACACTCGCGGAGAACTTACACGCGCACGCGATTAACGCGTAGGTCTCGCGGAGGAATTCGTTTTCGTTGTAGACGTTGTAGAATAAACCGAGCACTCCGATTGGAGGGCTGAAGTCGGTATTAGTGAGAGAGGGCGATAGAGACAGTGGTGCTTTCCTCGTCTAATTGTGTTAGTTGGTAGGGAAAAGGAAAGAGGAGAAACGCACACATAGTTGCAAGTATTATGAAGTAATAACTGCACGGAAGAAAGGAATTAACTGTCCATATAATGTAACTGAAATTTAGTTAGACCTAGTTTTTAGCTGTGAGAGCTGAAAACTAGGTACATGGACAAAAAGAGAATAAATTAAATTAACTAAATTTTAATTCAGAGCTCTACCATCTGGAAAAACCTGGAAAACCTGGAAAACCTGGAATTTTATTCTATATCTACATATATAATTTAAATATTTAATTATATTTCTCTGATGTTCAGAACACACTTATTTCACAACTAATCCGATATTCAGTATTGAAGACAACAATTTCGTGTTAGATGTAATTTTGTTTAATATGTTTGTTTTAATATATTTATAAAAGAACATTTACACCAGTTATTACATAATATTTTTTGTTAGTAACTTTTCAAAGTAAAATTTGAAAATTTCACACCATATAAAAATATTTCTTTCTTGTAGTCCTTACAGTTTTTTTCAAAAGTTTTCCAATTTAATTATTGAAACTCGAGTGCTTCTTAATTTTATTTTATGATTTACCAACTTTTATGAATGGAGTTTACTCCTACAATACTATGT
The DNA here is from genome assembly GCF_001313825.1 of Dinoponera quadriceps. Taxonomy (NCBI): domain Eukaryota; kingdom Metazoa; phylum Arthropoda; class Insecta; order Hymenoptera; family Formicidae; genus Dinoponera; species Dinoponera quadriceps. Next base: position 953,654 of record NW_014554712.1, on the reverse strand, counting down.
GACATAGAAAGTTTCAATATTAACACATCTCTGTCCGTCCAACTCGGCTTCAATTTTCCAATGGCAAAATGCATATTCTATATGCTTATGGTTTTCTTAAATTAGATTCGCCGATAAGATGAGGAGAGGAGAGACGCGTAAGCCGGTATTTTGCAAGACGCGAATATCTAATTTACAATAGCCGGATAAATCGGTTCAACCTCGTGCGATTTCAACGACAATAGGAATCCCGGAGCAGACGTCGAGAGATTTTATTGTAGAGAGCCACTCGGGAACACGACGCGCCCCTGCGACGACGAGCGCGGGGGCGTTTCATTTTCAGAAACAGTATCCGGCCGCTTAAATAGCCGAGTAACAAATAGGCTTTGTCACGCCGGCGGGGGTATTGAAAACGCGCGCGCGCACGCCAGTAATAAATTCTCATCTGTTTAATGGCAGGTATCCTCCGATTTTTGTCTCGAATGTCACAAAGCCTCCTCTCCCAGTTCTGCCGCGTCCTCGCCGCGATTATCCTCGGCACCCGCGCCACGCCCTTAGTCGCGACAATCGCCATCCAATGCCGAAGTGAAATATCGCGGTGCGCCGTAATTTAAAAGCCGGCCGGGAGCCCTAAAGGACGCGAGCGAGGAAGAATGGGCGGAAGGCGCGTATATGCCCGAATTTGAAATATTAGACGTCACGATACGTTCTCTCTCAAATGGAGCAGTAGTAGAGAGAGAGAGAAAGAGAAAGTGGACAGAGGAGAAGGGGGGAAACGTGGAGAGAGGGTGAGGGAAGGAGCGAACGAGCGAATGAGTCAGAGTGCGAGGTATTCGGTAGCCTTCGTCAAGACGCGCTTGCAAACCGTTTCTCTCTCCCTCGGGAATAAGCGAAATGTAATTCGACGCTTAACCCTTTGTCGCAGGATGGCGCTTTGAAGCGCCGCCACCTCTCGCAGCATGTGAAATCACTTTATGTCATTATGCGCGCGCTTTTCCGCCCGTTCATGATCCAAAGCACTTCCGCTTAATCCCGCGTTCCGTTGCCGTTTTTAGGTCAGCCGATTATTTACGCCGGCTGATTATCGGCGCGAGATCCGCTGGGCGCACTGAAGTGCACCGGAATGCAGCCGGAGAACGCACCGGTCGTCAATTAATGCGCGCTTTTCGCCGCCACCTTATCGTGTAAGGATACGCACGTTGCTCCGGTAATTGTCAACGGGGATGCGCGCGCGGCCGGCATCGGCGAGGACGCTTAACCGTCGACGCCGTTCGGTCGCTCGTTAACGGGATTAATATACTGTTAATTACCTCCCGGGAGCCGCTCGGTAGTACCTCGATTCTGGCAATTTGACGGCAGTGGAGAGAGGAAGAGAGAAAGAGAGGTGCGCTTCGTTTTGCGCAACCGTCTGCGGCCTACCGTGAATGACAATCCGTTACTCGTTTCTGGCGCAAATTATAGCTGGTTTTACGACCGCCAAAAGAGCCACGCACTACACGTGGCGGCGGACGAGTGCATTTAATTTAATTATGGGATTTCATAATTAACGGCTCTCATTACTGTCGTGATTGCACCGAACGCCGGCGCCGCGTTTCGCCGCCCGCATCCCCTCGCGCGCGTCAGCACATATTTTCCTCTCCTTTCTTCTCTCTCTCTCTCTCTCTCCGTCCTGTTCTCTCTTTCTCTACTTCTCTCGTTATCTCCTTTTCTCACTCATTCTTTATCTCTCACTCTTTGCACGTCGTCCCTCAACCTTCGAACTGCGTCGTTCCTCTGCGGCTCTCGCGCTTCTCGTATCGCGCGCTCATTGTGGGAGCCGCGCGCGGCAGTAAAACGCAAGACGACATTAAGCTTTATGCCGACTCGCTAATATCGCGCTTCCCCGGCTTTCCCAGCTTTTCGTGCCCTGGCACCGCCATAAGCGGACGACACGGCGCTCCTCCGACGGGATTTACAAAACATCGCGCGAACAGATAAAGCGCAGTCTCGGGACGCAATTTCCTCGCCGGCAACGCCGGATAATTTCGCCGACTTCATTTTGACAAGGCGTAAATAAAGCGGTGAGCGGTGCGCGCTTACTCATGCACGCGCGCTCGTTTTTTATTTTTATTTGTTTCACCTCTATTGAGAGGGGGGAAAAAAACGCGCCTGCACACTCCCGTAATTTACGGCATTGAATTCCTTCGCGCACGAAAAATTGACGCAAATAACTGTTCATTAAACGCACCAGCTATCGCGGATGCTGGTGCGAATGTTATACCCGGTGTTGATTGGAGTAACGATGGGATGTTGTTTTTCATAGGGAACATTTCCCCGTACAACAAATATTCGACTAATTATAAAAAAAAATAAAGAAGGTAAAACCGAAAAAAAAAAAGAACTTGTTACGTTACATGAGGGTTAAACGCACCGCCGTGAGCGAACGCGTTTTCGCCGAAGCGTCGCGAATTACGGTCTGCCTAATAAGAGTGTCCAACGCAACTTTTGAACTACATATTTGTTATGAAAAAAATGAAACAAAAAGAATTACTACACAATCAGTAACTGCAACGCTTTTGTATTAATAAGTCGCCAAATCATCGCCGTTATTAATTATTACCTGACGTTTCCCAGGCACATTTTGCGCCAATTTTGCAGCATACTCTCGAGATAAAGATCGCCATATTAAACCTGTTTCATCGTGTACACTTTTTCCACCGCGAAACTTTATTTTCATTAACGCCCGGATATTTTCAACAGGACTTGCGTCCGATGACACTGCGACGGCCGGACGTCTCCGCTGATTAATAAATGTTTCACCCGCAAATACGACGTAAGAAGACCGAAAAGTATGTTTCGCCGGGAAACTTTCATCTCCCCGGCATTGACATTTTCGGTAATAACTCGACGGTGGCGCTTGTGTAAACGAGCGGTGCAAACCGCGCGTTACACAGCTTCGTAATAATTAATGGCCGATGGGTTAGGGATGATAGCGACATTAATTTCGCCAGTTTTATCAAACGGGTGACAGTGTTTCGACCGCGCGCGGTTTGATTGACGTGAAAATTGTATTAAACATCGGTGACCGGCCGTGATATCACGCCGTCCGCTAGTATCACGCTAATATCCCCTTTTAGGCTGTTTCAATTTTGCATCGGCCTCGTTATACACGCGACGCACACTACGTCGCGTTCGCCCCCGAATCATAAAGAAAGTTACGATGACGGTTTGACAGGCGATTGGTTCTCGGGGAAAAAATGTGCGAGATTGACGGATGCGTCCGCGCGCTGGCGATTCTAAGCTTTTCCGCGTCGACCGGACAAATTTGATCGGACGACCGCATTGATCGATGCAACGCGGCCGATTGTATTTTTCTCTGCGTTGTGTATGTTAAGAAGATGATTGACTCTTTACGCTCGCATACACCTGCTTTCAGTTAATAGAACGGAAGTGGAAGAACGTTAATTAAGTATTTTAATTTGAACCAAGAGTGCAGAGTTCTTAAGGCTCCTTTGATTGAATCAAAATTATATGAAATATGGGCAGTTAGAGCCAAATTGCGGATGTCGGGTGGTATTCACTAAATCTACAGTGGGTGAGTCACTTAAGATCAGCTACTCGAATAACACGCACAATTTTGGAGATAGGGACAAATGTTGGAAGTAAAAGTTGCTTGGCGTCAAGGGAGATATATATTTTGACAAAAAGACGACCTCGGGTGGGATATATGGAAGTCAAATGAAGGTCAACTTCATTTTTTGAATGAAATCATAATTTTTCTTTCTTAACATAAATCGATTCCTCTCTTCATTCTGTATAAAGTATTAAGATAAGATCATCGAAAAGTGAATTTGCCAAAGGGTATTGGAGTAACCATTTCACTTGAATATCACCTAATAATTTCATTTGAATATCAAGTGAATATTACCTGAACGGCGGCGCGTTTTCCCTTTTTCTTAGTGCACACACGGCATCCTCGTTCGATACCTCGCAAAATTATTCGAGGTCCGCCGGCGCCCGATCGCGCGCGCGCAACTCCAAAGTATTCACGCCTCGTATCTTCGGTCGGACGAAATTGCGCGGGGGCCGCGCGTCTCAACGGGCGTGTATAAATCTGCATCCTCGCGAACGAACGAACGAACGAACGAACGTTACGCTAGCGTCAGCCGGCACCCGCGAGCGTGCTCCCGGGTACGCGTCCTCACGCTTAAACATTCGTCGAACTAGCGCGAGTCGAACGTAATAACGCAGCGGCAGCTGCAGTCTCGTTCGTACAATAATTTTCCCCGTGGCATTACGTTAACTCGTTTTTAAGCGTCGTTCACGCGAACAGCGTATTTCCATTCCGCACGTTCTTTTCGCCGTCTCTCTCTCTCTCTCTCTCTGCCCCCTTCCCCCCCTCCCTTTTCCCGCTGTTCCCCCGCGTTCCGCTCCCTTATGCTTTTTTGCGTCCCTTTCATGGGAAGGGGTTAGGGGAGGGGAGGGGGTCACCCACGCGTGCAGGGCGTTTCACGCGTCGTCGCGGCGACCGGAATCATCGCGAATATTGCGTTAGCGCGAATTTTCGCGCTTTTCCCGCCGGTCGATCGTCAATTCGAAAACGCGCGGCGTGCCGCACGCCGTTCGCCCGCCTGATCGCGCATACCTACGCAGGTTTTGTCTCCGTTATTTAATTTTTTCACCAGCGGACTATGCGCGATCCCTCTGATCCCTCGCTCGGCCTTCCACACAGAGCGCGCTATCCCTAATCGGCGGACCAATATCGGTGTTTTGTCGCGAAGCACATCGTTAATCGCCGAAGTCGCGTTGCATCACGCGGCTCGTTCTTGCGCGCGTTGCACGCGCTCGTTAATCGTCGAAAATATTCGCGCGCGAGGAACACGATGATCCGACACACGTACACACACACAAACACACACGTACGCACGCACACCGAGGCCGTCGCGGCGCGCGAACGGCACGCGGCCGTCGATAAACCGATAACCATCGTACGATAAAAAATATCGTCGTCCGCCCGGCTCGACCGTGCCCTTTATTTCCAGCGCGTTATTTTCCCCTTCGGCGAAGTCTCCGACTAAGCGTTCCTCGTTCGTTTCCGTTTTACCTTCGAGCGCGTCCGTTCAAAGTCTCGGCGACAACGACGAGGACAACGACGGAGATCGATGGAGAAAGAGAGAGGGAGAGAGAGAGAAGCGACTGCTGCTTTTCCGCTACTTCGATGGTAATCGTTATTTCCATCCGGCGTTCCACCCGTCCGGTATGCTCGGCCAGGTTTATCGGCTCATTCGGCATTCCCTTTTCGATCAGGGGTCGTGATCGCCGCCGCCGCACGCGTAATTTTTTTCGCGGCGGTCCGTGAAACGCGGACTTCACGGGGCCGGGCGGACGGCCGAGCGAGCACACGCGCGGCGCTCCTCCTCAAAGCGATTGTGCTCTTGTTCGTCCGAGCGATTTCATTGGGCCATCGAATCGACCGATCGATCGATCTCGTATGATCGAGCGAGATCGTGCGATCGTTAAACCGCAATTAACCGTCGTGGTTGGAATTTTTCACTTCGGCGCCGTTTTCGCCCGTCGCGAACACCGCGTCGTTTTCGATCAACCTTGTCTTTGTACGCTCTCCCTGCTCGTTCTTCTCTCGCCTCTCTCTCTCTCTCTCTCTTTCCCGGCTCTACGCGCGCGGTTCACACCTACTTCTTCACTGTCGTTTTTCTATCGTAATTTTGTTGCAGCAAAAGCCAGCCACGCCACTCGCAATTTCTGAATATCAAAGCGCCCGTAAGTCCATCGAGATATATAGAGAAAGAGAAGGGAAGAGAGAGGCTTTGTCCGTTCGGTTATTGTGTATTCTCTAAAGTGCAATCAGTGTATTATCAGTAAGAAGGAGTTAATAGTGACTAGTGATCGTAGTCACAAGTATAGCACTGCAAATCAGTAAAGTTTCGCTGCAGAAAAGCAGAGCTGTCAATAGCGGCAACTGTTACCATCGAGGAGATCTGACGGAAGCAGTGAAAAAAGCTACTATTTATTGCTTCTTTTTTCTCATCTCGATCACACTCTTGAGACATTGTCGGTGATTTAGTCTGAAATACTCTTAATTAACTGTTTAATTGATTTAATTCACATCTATGAACGTATTCGAAAGACACGCCCATCCTGATGGGACTCGAATGCGAAACCTCTGGCTCTTGTGTCTGCTACCAGCATACGAGCCACGGCAAATACGACACACGATTGAAACGCATATTGTCGCTGTATCGTGGAAAAACCCTCCTATGTGCATTTTTTTGTGAATTCAAGATATTTATGTATCATCGCATTCAGAATTCAATTCCGCATACAGTGACACAAATATCTTGAATTCACGAAAAATGCATATGGAAGATTTTTTCATGACAACGATGATATACAATATGTGCATGTATTTTTGCTACGGGAAACACGTAACAGCGATTTGCAGTGGATTTTCAACTGCTCTGCATATCCAAACGTGTTATTTCAGCTGAGGCTTTTCCTGCAGGTTTCTCGCCGTTTTAATCTTAATTTTAATTTAATACTGGACACGATTAAACGTTTTAAATAACGTGACTTAAAACGACAAGAAACATGTGAAAAGAACTTCAGTCAAATGTGTAATTTTTAGACGTTTGTGCGTGTGTAGAAATAGCACGCTTGGATTTGCAGTGTGGTCAAAATCAATGAAATATCGGACGAAAGAACCATGTGGAAGTGTCTCCGCTGAAAATGAGTGGATATCCACTTTATATCGATAAAATATTATTTCACTGATTCAGTCAGCAACATTTTCACTTATCCGACTTAAGAGAGTAATTTCGTGTGTCCACATTCGTGTGATGTTTCGCATGAAGCGAGAAAAATTACATATTATTATCGTCAAGTCCCGATCCGATGTTGCGATGCGCGTGACACATTAGACGATTCCGCATAGGATCGATCCGTGCCGCGCGAGACAAGCGATTAATTTGTATTTATTGTAAACACGGACTCTTCATAATTCATGCGTAAAATCCGATTCTGTGACGGCGGCCGGGAGCATCGGTCAATAGCGTCTCTCGATCTCTCTCCTGCATATCCGACATGCATTACAACGTGATTCAAAATCGCCGGCTATATACCGACGTATACCTTTGTCCGATATGTATCGGAAATAAATTTGATTAAGGTTCGCATTTGTGCCGCGAGCGGAACGCGACGGCGAGCCCAACGTATGCAAAAGCTCTCGGCTATCTCGGTCCGTGCGCGATAGCATTCCTATGAAAAATCATCCGCAATACGCCGGCGATTCGTATCCGGGTTATCCCGGTAAGCCGTGAAAAATCGGACCCGTCGTATTCCCGCCGTCGCTCGAAGGTCCTGTACCGGCACGAGCGCCGCTCGCCCTGACGAAACTTTCGTCGCCGGGACGCACTGGCAAAAAAATATGTGCTATTTGTAACTGTATCGCGATGAAAGAATTACAATCAGGAGAATCATTTTTCCAGCAAGTGTTACTATAATGTCAGCAATAATTTGAAATTGCCGGGACAGCTCTGATTCGCTCATAAGAAGCGTATAAAATGACACAGAGATTGATGAAAGTTGATAAGAAATAATAATTTGCCTATCTTTTTTTTTTTTTTTTTTTTTTATAGATAAACACTCAAATGGTAGAAAATAAGCCGGGAGGGATGAAAAAGAAGCAACATGTCGAAGTTTAAAAATGTTCAACCAAATGTAATTAAGTCTGTCAGGAGTGCGAACAAGGCGGATAACCGTCCGTATTCATAGGTTACGCCCATCTAATGCAACGTTCCATGGTCTTTTACCTCCCTCCCTCTCCGTCCTGCCATCACAGAACGTCACGCAAGCTAATAGATCTATCTTCCTCTCATGGTGTGACACGGTGTTGAGTGGCGCTTTACATGCTGCTACTGCTATTTTTGCGGCTGAGGGACCGATAAAAATGGTATAGTTGAGGCCGAAGATAACTATAATTTTTCTCAATGCGGTATTTTTCGCTCGTACACTCGACCCGTCGCTTTTATCGCTCGTCGAGACATCGCGACGCCGGGAAGTCGCGATGTATTCGCTTTTCAGAATTCGGTGCGCGACTCTTCGGGAGGTCTTCGAAAATGTAGTAGCGCGTGACCCCACCCAGGTAATTCGACGGCCGGATGCGAGCCTGGCGGGCTCGCATCCGGTTGGTTCTAAAATAATCGGTGGCGGCAGCGGATCGAACTTTGTGAGAACGCGCAGCCGATTCCGCTGACTTAGTCTGCCATAATCTGTTGGCTCTCTCTCTCTCTCTCTCTCTCTCCATACTACAGTTTGCGTTCTCTGGGTTCGCCGTGGTCCAGCGTCCCGACGTGGGCCGAAAGTTCCTCCGAGAGCGTCCGTTATTGGGAAGAGAGGGCGGAAGAGAAGAGAGCGAGAGAGGTGGGGAGCGGAGTTAGTTGCCGGATCACTGGGGTCGTTTGATCGACGCCGCTGTTTTTTCCGGGAAACGAACGTTTTCTCTCGTTTTCTCTCCGGAATCGATCTTTCGGCGGGTATCATTTCGGTCTAACAAAGCGCATATCGGACGTCTCTCGGCATCGGCCGGGAAGAGCGCGCGAGTAAGCGAGCGAGCGGAAAGTAGATTAAATATCGGGGATGACTCGTCGGGCAGGAAGAATAATATCACCTCTCCCCTTCCGAAGCTTTCAGCTCTTAATATCCCGGCTCCTCTTTCAGGGATATACTTCTCCGCTATTAATTCTATCTAATAACTTATTTCATTATTCAGCAGCCACCCGTTAAATCTTTCTACCCGAGCTGTGGGTGGCCGGGAGGGCGGTGGAAAGGGGGTAAAACTCCTCGCATTAAAGCCGGCTTTCCGCTTTTTGCTCGTATCTCTTTATCTCTCTCTCTCTCTCTCTCTCTCTTCGCCTCTTCCCATGCGCGCATCCTCGAAACTTTTTATTTATTTACCACTCTCATTATGTAGCCCCGCGATGAGTGGTCATTATTGCGATCGCGCAACACAGCTCGATCCGGACTTCGAGTCGGCACTTCGTGAGACGAACGGGATGAGAAAGAGAGAGGATAAAGAGGAGGGACGAAGGAGAGAGGGAGAGAGCTGCGCGTTCCATCCTAGCGAAATGGGTCTGCGGAATATAGAGCGTCAGAGAAACCGAGCGTATTATACCATCGCGTCAAAGGAACCGGATATAAGGACAGGTCATGGACGGCGAACAGAGACGGCGGCGGCAACAACAACGGTGGCAATGGCGGCGTCGCGCCGGTATTCAGCTTTCCTACGGCGGTTTTGGCTCGGGTTCGCTGATTGTGAGCCTGGTTTACCGAGGTATCCCGGTTGCAGGAGAGCTGAACCGGCAACTGCAGTTCGCCGGCTTGCGATCCATAATCCGTTCGCTCCTTCGCCCCGAGGTCTTCGCCATGCCGATACTCTCGCGACCGCCGCAGGGCGGCCTGAGAGAGGCGTACACGTGCGTACTGTGTACGCGCGAGTTACAGTTGCGCGGGGGGGGAGGGGGGGGGGGTACTCACTACGCGTGACATACAATTTTGGAAATAGCTGGGGCGAAGAACACGCGGTCGGGTTTAAGGTGTTTCATTCCGGGTATTCCTTGGTACACGGGGTGATGTTGCTTTTACGAGCGGCTACAGATGCTCGGCCCTTTATTATTCAACAGCTTGACGAGAACTAACTTAAAACTGCTTAACTCACGGCTAGGTTTCACCGAACAATGGAAAGTACGAATTCCCTTGTACAAGTTATCGCGAAATTTACGAGTTTAGGCTTAGGGTCCAATCTTACCGAGATATTCAAGGTTCAACGGGAAGAGTTTGTTTTTGCTCGAAAGAACAGGTTCAAAGGAGAGAGGGTTTGCTTCTGCCCGAAGGAATAAGTTCAAAGGAAAGAGCTTGTTTTTGCCCGAAGGAATGGGTTCAACGAACTATTTACGCAGAACTATTTGCGGTCCGAACTGTCGGAAGATATTTCAGGTCAATAAAATATTTCGGAAAATAAAGATTACGTGCCTGCGGCACGTAACAGTACGCGTCTTACTGCGAGTGTGAGGGAGAACGCGTCGCGACGTAATATTAACCTTTTGCGGACGAGAAGTATCGGGGCATGCAGCCAAGAAAATATGCCAAAGGAAGATAAGGAATACATCGAGGTCTGATGACTTCCTTCCGAAGAAAACGTCACATGAGCACTACATTGTGGCATTATGTGTTTATTATATTATGATACTGTGTGCTTTGTCGCTCAGAACTATAAATATGCATGGGCGGCTATTTGCCGACACGCATCTGCAAAGGGTTAAATGTTGGGAACGAAACGGCGGAACTCTCTGGGATTCCGTGACGAACTCTTTGTTTCCGGGCCGGTGTGCGAGGCGTTGCTCTCAAGAGCGACGAGCGAGGACCAACTGTAAAATCTGGGAATCGGTTTTCGTTCCAACAGGATGTGCGAACAATTGGCAAGACCCAAAGGAGTTCCAATAGTCGTACCAAGGTTTTGCAATGCTTACCCAAATGCGTATTTATTGACTGAGACAAGACTACCGGGAACAGAGGTTCGTCCTCGGACGAAAGGGATTCAGAAATGAGGAATTTCCAGAAGTGTGATATGTGCCGACGCAAAACAATGGTCTCTGAGAAAAAGAATGTTAAGGACCGTAACAGCCCGCATCGGTGCGGACCTCGATAAAACGCGGGCTCGATATTTTCGTACACGGAAAAGAGGAATTAGCTGTCCATATAATACGGCTGAAATTTCATCACCAGACATCGTTTTTAGCCGTAGAAGCTGCGAACTAGACACGGGAACAAAAAGAATTAGCTGAATTAATTAAACTTTAGTCGTATTATATGGACAGCTAATTTTGACCTTTGGGTAACTAGTTTTTAGCTGTGGGAGCTAATTACTTTTTTTCCGTGAGAGAACGGAGACAGAGATACGCGGACAAACGAGGTTATCCGCGGCGAAAACCCGCGTACGGGGTGTAATAATTCTCGTCGACTATCTCGCTCTAACTCATTATGTAACTTTTTCGAAGTATCGACGCGATAAAAACCGGCTGTACGTATCGCAACGTTTACGTCACACAGCTCGAAACAACGGTGGTGGAGGAGGAGAGAGTGAGGGACTATCGTGAAAGTCTACGTTTGATATATCTCCAGCGGCGGGTAATCAGAGGTTACAGGTTGTTGCGCCAGTTGAACAAGTTTGCAAACAAACTTGAACATTTTGCGCGATAGCGCGCGACTGTTATTACAGTCGACGGCCTGAGAGGGGGGCTGGGCCTGAGAATTTATAACCGACGAAAAGTCGACAGGTAGCGCACGAATTCGAAATGCGCCGCGACCACTTTCCTCAAGTTCGCCGAGCAATGCGTAATAAATTCTCGAGTAACGGCGTTGTAAAGCGGACCCGTGCGTTATGAACGCGGCCCGTAACCCATTCAGATCGGAATCTTCCTCCTGTGAAGCTCTCCACGTCCCGGAAGCCCCCCCGAGATGATGCAGGTGTTCCCGCGAGAGCTTCCTTCGAGTCGGTAGCGAGTGAAGTATATGCCAGAGGAGGCGGAAGAAAGAGAGAGAGAGAGAGAAGGGAAGCAGATCGGAGACCATCGTAAATCATTTTCGCGAATCCCGCGTGAGATGAAGTCGGTGGAAGGCATCCTGAGACAGGATCGAGAAGGATAACGGGAGGATAACGGGAAGGGTTGAGAACAGTAGGTTCTCCAGGGGAGGGACAGGGGGATACACACGCACGCACGCGGAGCTTGCGAACAGACGGGGGTCGTTGCGGACAATAACTTTACGTCTCGCTCAGTGAAGGCGGCGTTTATTACCTCCTGAAACAAACGGGACCGCCGTTGCATCTCCCCCTCAACGATGGCTCGCCGGTAGTGTTTAATAAAATTAATTCCACCCCTGTCTCGCACGCGCAACCGATCCCCCCCCTCTCCCCCCTCCGTCGTCGCTGCGACTCGCTCGTCCTAAACGCCAGTGTGGGTAGCGGCTTTATTTCACGACGACCTGCCTTTCTTTTTTCTTCCTACGGCGATTCTTTATTAACCGCGCGCGCGCGGTATTATTATTTGCCCGCGACACCTCCGCTATTTCGGGGGCTTCATTATTATACCCGCGGGCATTTTGCATGCGCGAGCTTCTTTGCTTTTACGACGCGCTCGTAAACACAGTGCCTTTTGAGCGGCCACCACGAAACGTGGAAAATCACGCTCGCTGGTACATCGAGTGATGTTAGTTATTTTATGCGACGCGGATAAGGAGCGGAAAGTAAAATAGAATGAGGTTGCCGTAACGGAAACAGCACATCGGAAAGTTACTTCGACAAAGGATCTTCTTTTGTCCTGCAAAAGATAACTATGCGATGAGAGAACGCACGCATGTATGTATGTGTATGTGCGTATGTGTGTGGCGCACGATAGAGCACGGAGAAAATATTGCAGTAAAAATTACCACCAAATTTTGTAATATCGGAATTATGGCTGAAATTATTGTGTGTTGTGTGATCTTTAATGATGTGTACAATGAAATACATCATCATCGTGTGATCCTAGCATTACAAAATTTTGTTACAATTTTTACCATCTTTTCTCCGTATTTTAACGACTTCTCCATTGAGAAATCCATTTAGTTGACTGAAGCAAAATTCTCGCTTGGATATGGGCAAACAAATGTTTTGGCTGTGAGAATCAAAATTTGGTTCTCAGAAGCAAACCTTTTTCACTTTCGTTTCGGAGAACTAAATCTTTGGTTCAGAGAAATCGTTTTTGTCTGAGTTAACTAAATAGGTTTCTCAGTGTCATTGAATAAGTTTCCGTGAAAACTCGTCAAAGACGATATCGACAGGATAACATCTTGACGTGATCTTCTTTTGTAAGCTTTACAGTTTAATAAATTGAACGTTAATTACCGATAGTTAAGACGCTAACCACTATTATTAATGATGCTATTTCTCTTGTTGCAGGTAAGTCCGCTCACGCCGTTACTTCCCCATAAGCAAAGTCCGCTAAGTAAGTAAGAGAAAATTCAGTTATAATAAACGGCGCGAACTATATAGCGAGAAACATAATTCCGGCGAAGAAAATTAAAGTTTTAAAACAAGCCTCATTTAGGGAATAAGAAAGAGAGGGGGAGAGAGAGAGAGAGAGAAGTCTCTCTCTCTCACTCTCTCATCCTCTCTCGCCTAAAATCGCGAGCGAGGGGAGTTCTTGTTTTAAATTTACCCGGAGCTCGTTTAGGCACCGCGAGCTCCTTCCGCGTTCAAGGAGAATTTGCGTCGCTTTAAAGGCGCGCGCGTCTTACCGTAGGGACAAATAATTTCCGTCATAAATCCCGCGATAAATGTAGGCGGAGCTTATCGTAATTCTCGTTAATGTAAATAGCACAAGACGCATTGTGTTACATTCAACGGCGCATCGGGAATACGGAGCTATTCTTCGGAACTACAAACGCCCGGCTCATTATGGAACTAATGCGTAGAAGTTCTCTCTCTCTCCCTCTCTCTCGTGTCTATGTACGTGTGGGCGTGCACGTGAGAGAGCGGACGAGTGAGTCGAGGTGCTTTCTGAAAATTAGCTACACGTATCAGCCTAGTCTGCCAGAGTTTAGAAACTCGAGAGCTTCGTGTTCCCGTGGAATGACAACGGTGCTACGTAATACTGTCACCTGTTATCACACCGCGCGTACTTTACGTCCCGCTCGCGCCAAATGAACGGAGATCAGTCAATCAAACGGGCTGTCAAGCGGCGTGTTACAATGATACGACGGAATTTCGTCGTCGAAATTTATGCGTGCGTCTGCCTCTCTCCCCCTTCCACGCTTCCGCGGATTTCGCACGCGCGCGACGACCGTCCGATCTGTGTGTTCCACCTCGCGATCGAACACGCGTGCGAACACCGAGAGAGAGAGAGGGAGACGCAGACGCACGCATGATTCGCGGAATCACAAGCGATAAACGAAAGAACGCGAGCGCGAACAAAGTATTATTAATTTGCCTAATTGAATAAGTTAACCCGCGCTCTAACTGTTATTTTGACGAAGTAGCGAGATGAACTTTCGCGTCTGAAAATTCCCGTCTCCTCCTCCTCCTCCTTCCTGTCGTCATTTCCCTTCGCCTGGCTACTTTATACATAGCGCGCGTGTTCGTTCAACTTCCACTTCCGCCTCGCTGTGAGCAAGGTTCAACGAGCGGGCGACATCGTTCGCGAAGATTCGTCAACTCGAAATCTTGTCCTAATTAGTGGCACTCCGACGGGCTCTCGTCGCTAGTCTCGTTTCACGGGATCTTCCCCTATCTGAAGCTCGCGCTTATAGATGGCCGTGGAAAGTTGGCCTCTATATGTGGGTCCTGCTTAATCTCTCAGCGGGGGTTGAAGCGGGAAGAGCGTGTTCTCGCGCGCGCGAGGATAGAGGTGGCTGCTAATTATCAAGATCTCGCCCTATCGCCGAAGTGAAGTTGGTCTGCGAGGACCGATTACGTCGCTACAGCGACGGTGTGTAAGTAACGGCCGTTACCGTCGTGGAACGAGTCCCCCGCGTCCATCGGTGTCCTCGCTGCCAGCAGCAGTGCGGTTCGCGCTGCGAGGAGAAGCCGCCTTGAAAGTGGGTTAGTCCGTGCAATAGCTCGAATAAATATCGCGACGTCGAGCCGAGCGAGCGCTTTCGGCCGGCGCCTCCCCTAACCCTTTAGTATCGACGTATGGAGGAAAATTCTAGGATAAAGCCAAACTCTTCTATTTTAATGTTTGATCAGATGCCTTCAGAGACCAAGCTTTAAGTTACTAAAGAAATATTCTAAATCTAACTTAATGGTTTCGCGAATGTTAGCGTTTTACATGAAAAATCACGCACTTTCTCTACTTTTTGTTATTTTGATCTGTGACTATAGGGCGATGAAGTTGATAGCTCCAATGAAAAAAAATATGACTCCAGTGCGCGTTCGAAAAACATATTTTTTTGGAGGCAACTGAAAAGAGAATATTTTGAAATCTCGAAAATAGGTGTTTCTATGGGGGGAAAATATTTTTGTTGCGAAAGTATTAAAAGTAGTTTCAATTTTTATTTTACTTATTTTTAATTTATTTTTTACTTATTTGAAAATTGTTTATTTAAAAAATAATAATAAATGATTTAGGTATTCGCGATATATTATATAGGTTACACGATATATTAATATAACACTGTTATTTATTATAAAAAAAATATACACGTAATATCACAATATTGATTTACGCTCACATACAAATTTTCAGCAAAGAAGTATCAATTTACTTGTGGTGTCAAATTATATACCGACCGCACACTTGTAGGTCTAATTGACCCTGCGTCAAATTCGGATGCCTCCTAAATACGCATTCGGCTCACCAGATCCGCATCACGCCTAATCTAACCTAACCCGACTCTAACGATTTTTCGAAAATGAGAAGAACTCATGGACCACGTACTTCTCTTTGCTCTGTAGCTCTTCGGACATAATTCATCGGGTCTATCTGATCCATAAAACGGTCGAAGGGTTAAGAAATGAAACAGCGTGTGCAGCACGCTGTATAAAATAAACGAAACCATGTCAATCTCACCCTACTATCAGAGGGTTAAGACCCGAGCTTTACTTGAAACGAGCAAACGTTGTGGAGTGAGAATCACCCCCGTAGCCCGGGGATAATTATATTCGCGGGTCCGAAGGCCCTCGCAAATGCGCGGCCGCGTCTGCTGGAAATAAGTAGATTCGATCGTCTCGTATTTGAAATTTATATTGTGTATCGCGGGATGAGAGGGAAGTTCCGCCCTCAAAGAAACGGCCGCATTTCTGCGGTGGCTCGGATAATTGCGTTTACCGAGTAAATATATTTACTCCGTTCGCGCGCGCGGTTGGTACCTGAGAGGTCGGCAGATAGAGAGAGCGAGACAGAGGGAATGAGAGAGAGAGAGAGAGAGAGAAAGAGAGAGAGACCCTCTCGATCAGAATGCATTCGAGTGCATGCGCCGTGCATTCGCTATGCATTCGAGTCGCATTACGGGAAGAATCGCTAACGCTTCCTCACGTCGCGATCGTCGGCCGAAATGATCTGCGTATTTATACTGCATTTAGAGAGCCGTGAAGCCGCATTGAGAGGCCGTAAAGCCGCCTTTACGGTCGATACCTTCGGCGGTTCACGCAACGCGCTATCATATATCCAAATTGATATTTTATCCGCTAATACGCTATTTAGCAAACAATGCCCGATGCGTATCGTTGCGATGGTATTTGCCACCGCCGTCGCCGCCGGTTGATAATAATCGTTTCATTTACGGCCACGCCACAGTGAAACAGAGTAGGTAGAGGGAGAGAAACGTGACATTCCTGGGATTTATGCAATCGCGATTCCCGTCACACACCGGCACAATCGAACTCTAGGAGCTCCTAGCGATCGCTGTAAATCTGCGCGCGATCCGCGGCGGAGACGCGGGAATATATTCGGCGGCTGCCAAATTGGAATTGGCCCGCGCAAAATCCAAACCGACGCGTTACGCGCATTATAAACCGATAAACGGCACGTTTTAACCAGATTATAGCGCACCGGCTGTATTAAATATTCAGCCGCGGGATTAAAAATCTACGCAATCACGCCGAGCGCGAGCGTGTGTTTGTGAGACGCGCTCTGCCCTTCCCCCTCTCTATTTCTCTCTCTCTCTCTCTATATATATTTCTGCAATTCGTGAAACGGCGTACATATTTCGGCGCACACAAACGGCATTATTAAATATCCGACTGCACAATTTATACCCCGGCAATAACGCGTCGGCGACCAACGAGAATCCAAACGCTCCTCGGTTTAGCTGATATTTTCTCTCCTCGCCTCTCCCCCCCCCCTCTAATATGAGACTTTTCAGACGTCGATTTAATATTTTATTCCCCGATTCCCTCTCGCGCGGGGCGAGCCGTTCGGCAAGAAGTCGCAATTAAACACAGAAACGAGAGGCATGCCGCGAACACGGGGTCAAAAAATATATTTTAATTTCCCGCGAAATAAATTCTCGTGTTTCTCTCTCTCTCTTTCTTTCTCTCTCTCTTTCTCTCTCTCGCGCGCGCGCTCGTGTCTCGACGACAACGGCGAACGAGGCAACGATCGCTCCAACGCACGTAAATTAATTAAACTCGAAACGTAGCCGCTCGCAGCCGCCGACCAACTTTCGCGGAAGCTTTCCGTCGCCGAAACCGTCTCTTCGCGTTTAACGACCGACGGCGGCACGAGACGTGCGATCGCTTTCGTCNCCCCCCTCCCCGTCCTTTTCATCTTACTATCTCGCCCCCCGTCGAATCCGGAATTTTCGAGTACGGTAACGTCGAAGTGCAACGTCGCTGGTCGGTCGGTTCGACGACGGAGGAGGGACGCGGAGTTCACGAGCTGTTTAGAATGCAGCTGCGGTTCGCGTCAGTCCCATCGGCCCGGTGCGGCAGCCACCGGTAGCCAACGCTATGGCGTGTGCTCCTGACGCAGCCGTCGACGCAGGGGACCGGGGCGAGCGAGCTTATCGGGCAATGTCGCTAATTGATTGGCACGTCTCCGTTGCCGCGAGCGAAAGGGAGACAGAGAGAGAGAGGGGGGGGGGAGGAGGAGAAACCTCTGCCTCTTCCTCCGGTCCTCCCTTCTGCTCGCAGCGCTGTACATACATATTTAGCATATACTGAACGATTGCTCGGCGGCTTATTACCATTGAAATAGACTCGCGTGTCGCCGTCGCTAAATCTCGACTCGCGTGACAGCTCTCTCTCTCCCTCTCTCTCTCTCTCTCTCTTTCTTTCTTTCTCTCCGTCGTTTTCGCTTATTCGCTTCGAATAAAGTTCATTGTCATACTTATTCACTGAGAGACGGCGACGGTTACCGGGCGGGATGGGTGGACGAGTTTCGGACGACGACGTCGGCGACGGCGGCGGCACAGGGGCGGAAAAGGATCGAAGGGGAAACGATTTCATTTTACCGTGTCCGTTTTAATCAGCGCGTGCCACGCGTCGTAATTATTGAGTGCGAGAAATCGAAGATGAAGATCGAGCGCCGAAGGTCTTCCGGAAAACTCGCGTCTTCAAGATCAGAATTGCCCGTTGTCGGCACTGCGTTCTTCCCCCGATCGTAGGAAAGCATCACATGTCGGAAATGTATCTTTTTATCTTCCATCTTCAAGATTCAGTAACAACGCACAGACTCGACTAATCTCGACCGAACGTTTACCAAACGACGCATTGAAATGTCACTTATCGAACGATATATAGACGATCGTATACTTTCAGTCACTCTGACATCTTACGGGATGTTCGCAAAGGCATCTGTCGAAACTCATACGAACTTCTCGGGCGAGCCGAAACAAAAAATTGATTTTCCCGATTATAATTCTTCTACTATGATCATTACAGTTACAAATACCAAATATTCTTCTCTTGAGGCAGCCAGAACTCAATTCATTTTTGTCATTTTTGAAAAAAAAAAAAACAGGACTTCACAGAGGCGAAATCGGGCCGTATTTCCATCTTAATTTCCACGTTCGGCTGTTTGCGCTGCGAGAGAGGCACGAATCGGAAAGGCCGGGTCGCACTCGCGTTGACCCTCGCTCGTCTCGCTCGTTCCGCCCGGTGCGACCCGGTTCCGCGATTTATAATGATTACGTATAATTTATTGTGTGATTTTAACTAGAGGAATTTTATTTGCATTTCATTTCGTCGGATACGAGTACGAGTACTTTTGTTCAATTTTACACCTATGGTTTCATTTTAAACCTTCTGTTTGATCATTTCCTCTCGGTTTCGCTGTTGGACGCTGGATATCATCCGCGTTTAATTTAGCGGGACCTAGCGCTGGTTTATATCTTTTATATCTTTTATAAATACGGGCCGGCGCGCGCTCGATTTAATTTTGAAATT
Organism: Dinoponera quadriceps; assembly: GCF_001313825.1. Lineage (NCBI taxonomy): Eukaryota > Metazoa > Arthropoda > Insecta > Hymenoptera > Formicidae > Dinoponera > Dinoponera quadriceps. Next base: position 934,759 of record NW_014554712.1, on the reverse strand, counting down.
TATCGTCCGGCGATCGCGTATGCGATTCACCGTTCGGCCGGGGATCTCCGTTATCGATCGGCCCGACCGAGTGGCCGGATACGACGACGTGTGTCTCGCTCGCGACGCAAAAGGTCCCTCCACGGTTTTCACGGACTAATTCGCGGACCGGCCAGAGAAACCTCGGCACACCGTACTTTCCTTCAACTTCGATCTCATATGGAGCCGCATCCGCGCAACGCCGTGTGGAAAAACTAGGAAAACTTCTCTCTCACTCTCTCTCTCTCTCTCCCTTCCCTCCGTATCGCGTTGCCTCGCGCGAGCGGCGGCTTTGGAATTTTATGTACCGCTCGGCTGCCTTAATATTTACGTTTAATCCACTCGGAGTTTAACCCGGGTAGTCGCCGTGGATTTCGCGGTATCTCGCAATCGTGATTCGAAACGCGCCCCTCCTCGGTCCGAACGGAATGCGCCGGTCGAGTCGTCGCGTTTCAATATAAACGACCAGAAAAAGAGAGAGAAAGAGGGGGGGGGGGATAACGATACGTCGTTTATAATCTACTCCGCCTGTCGCCATAATTATTTCACTTAACGGGACATCACGATTCGGCGGGATCTCCCGTCGGCGACGAGATCGGACGAGGAAGCGTGTTTCGGCGGACGCCGCAACGCGCTCGCTGGCTGACTGGCTGGCTGCCGGCGTTGAGCTAGGAGGGGGAAAAAAAAAGGAGAAGCCCTGCGCGACGCGGAATAGACAGGCGGGCGGAGATCCCGGATTACGAAACGTTTTCATCGCTGACGCGAATTTCCTTCGTTTATCGGGAGCTCGTTAAAGAGGATCAGTGGTAAATCGCATTCGGGCTTGACGGGGAACGACAGAGGTAGGCAGCCAGGCAGACAGGGCAGACCGAGGTATCGCGAGGCACGCCGCAGCAGTACGAAACCGTCAACGCGGCGTTTCGCCAATTTCTGTTTCCTCTCTTTTTTCTCGTCTCCCCCCTCTCTCTCTCTCTCTCTTTCGGCCTCTAATAAATTACTCTCGAGCACGGAGGTACTATATGTCATCCGTATTTTCGTGCGAAACGGGCGCCGGACGTTTTCGGCCGGAGGAAGAGCGCCAGGTAGTACCGTGCTTCGCCGTGGCGAAACAACAACGGCGCGCGAGCGGGATGTTGCGCGCGAAATAACGTGCAAAACGGTAATGCGCTTACGTCTGGCAAATTGGATCCCGCGAAATGAAAAAGAATCCCAAGCCGCGAGCACGCGCGGGCTCGCGTCGATCCTTTTTCCGTTTTTTCAGTATCGGACGCTCGTCCGACGTGTTTCGGCGAGCGACAGGATATCAGGAACATCCCGTCGGCGAACGTCGCGTTGTCGTCGCGCGATTCCTCCCCCCCCCCCCCCNCCCCCCCCCCCCCCCCTCGTTTTATTTTTCACGCACTAATGTTCGCGGAGGGAGGCGCGTTTACCTCGGCGGAGGCTATCGCTAATCTCCCGGTGGGTAACATTCGCCCCAGCGGCGCCGATCTCCGTATTATACTGAAGTGCTGGAGTCAAATGAGAGGAAACGATCCGAATGAGACGGAATGGAAGCGTCAACTCTGTCCTTTTCTGCACTGAAACGTGAGTTTGGTTGGATCTGCGCGGTAAAAAAATGGTGTGCTAAATTTAACACATTCCGTCTCCCGAAATGTCCACATTTTCATGTTAATTTAACACGAGGTGAATACGTTGAAGAGTAACGCAAATATTGTGTCAAAAATTAACATAAAATTCATATCCATAATATATTAATCGACGCTGAAGTATAAAGTGTGTTATTTTAACGCTTACATATATCAAATATGAAAAAAAAACATGGTTTGACGGACCAACTACGCCTTAGCATGGCACCCAGCAGCGTTCCAGTGCAGAGTTCAGTGGCTCACGGAGGAGAGACACGTGCGCTAATTTCGCAGTGAGTTTCGCGGAAGGACGCGCCAACGGAGGGACGCGCAGTCTCCGCGGGGGACGCGTAATAAGAGAGCTTCGCGTGAGGATTTCGAAAAACGAGTCCGTCGTATTTTCCGAGACGCCTCTCTCTCTCTCTCGTCTACGCCCCATTAATTCCAGCCGCGTACACCGGGTGCGCCTGGGAACGTCCGTTTCGCGCGTGTCGCAAGCGTCGCGAATAGCTTGTCGACGACTTGGCCGGGTCCCGAGGAATTCGCAGGCAGCGGTTCTCGCCTCTTGACGACGGGGTGACGCCGAGCTTCGACGTGCCTCAAGTGGGCCGCTCGATATCCGACCGCCAGCGTCGTTCGAGGATGACACATCTTCGTCACCGATGGCCGCGATGGGTGCAGTAAAACGACCAGTTAACGACCCACCGTGGTAGCGCCGTGGCGGCTTAATAATAATGCTCGTTCGCAGCAGGATAAACGCACACCCCGATGGCATTCGGCCGAGTCACCCTCGGCGAGGCCGGCTGCCGCCACGAACTTCACACCGTCGTCGTTTATGGCCCCGGCTCTATAGGCTCGTTTCGGCGTTAACTCGCTCTCCCGCCGAAGTTCATCTCGCCCGGGTTCGTTTTGTCGTCGCCCACCCCTTTTACGGCTCTTCTTTTCTATTTCCACTTCGCGACGTGGAAGACGATCTCCGTCGGAGCGCGCGCTGTTACGAGCGACAGTGTCGCGATATAATATCGAATGCGGGGAATGAATCGGCTGAACCTGGATTCCGTGACGAGCGCTGTACTTCCGGGCTCTGAGGCTCATGGGTGTTGCCCCTCGAGAGGGACGATGGTCGAATTATTTGCGACAATCACCGATTTGGATACAAGTACCGAAGAAACGTGTTATTTCGCACGAAGATGTTGGATTGTACTTGAAAAGCCGGACAATCCCCGCTTGTTGAATCTAACGTTCGTTTGTTCGCGCCGTTCCAAACATCCGAATTTGTCTCGGATCGAAGAAATTCAGCAGATCCTCGAAAGCTCCTTCTCCCTGCGCGAATCGTTTATTCACTTATTCCACTTCTCGCGAAAGCGATACACACGTCGCACACTCGGAATAATTCAACGAGCGGTCGTCGGTAAAAATCGAGCGTTCGCGAGAGCGGCGAGAAACGACGATGCGAAAAGCCGGAAGGTGCGGGCGTTCACGGTGAACGCAGGAACACCCGGTTACATCCTACATCTGTTATGCGTCCTGTAAACGCGTGTACGTACGCGAGAGAGCACGTCGAGCGCGGGTGGCGTCCGTCGCGGATCAATACAATTACACCGGAGTCGACGACGACGACGAGAGCGACTATAGGCCCGTGCGGCTCCTGTATGTGTGTGCGCGCACGTCCACCTTTCCTCCACCTCCGGCGCGTTTCAGTTTCCGCTCCGCGGCGCGGAAGACGATCCGTCGATCGGCCTCTGAATGGGAAACGACGGTGACGACGAGGCCGGCCGAGTCGCGATGAAACACACGCGCGATCGAGTTGCAACGCGGTGCAACGCGCTGAGCGATTCCCTCCTCGACGCGGTCCTTTCAGTTTCCTCTCTTACGAGTCCCATGGCGCACGCGGTGAGATAAGAAGGACGTTTTGCCATTCGGGTCAAACTATACTCCGTTCGCGTCCTCTCTGTGTATATGCACTTTGTATATGCGTTTGCGCGTGCTCGTGTGGCCGTTTGTGGGCTCGCATGGCCGGGCGAGTGTGTGTGTGTGTGACAGAGCGACCGAGCGGGTTACACGAGAACGTCACTGCAGCAAAACGGGGTCGAGAGAACTCGGTAGCCTCGGCTGCGCTCTCCTCCGCCGCGACACTTCAGAACACGGCGGGACGGAGGGGGTGGCCCGTAAAACTTTTAAGCCGCCCGATGAAATTACCGGGGGCGCGCGCAGTACGCGTCTCTCTCTCTCTCTTTCTCGCTCTCTCACACGTCGGATGTTACATCGCGTAATTTAAGAATGTGCACTGCCGGGGCCGACGAGCCTCGACGAATGACGCACGCGAGATACGCTCGTGTCGGGCCGCGATTGACCGTCGTTTGTTCCCGGGTTAAACTTTCGGTTTGCAACATTACAATCCCTGTAATTTTCGTCGGGCTTGAAGTACCGATGCGGAGTCTCGAGACGCAACCTGCGCCAGCCCGGTTGCCCTTTAATGTCGGGAATGATCGTCCACCGACATTTTATTCAAGCTCTCTTAAAGGACGATTTATTTCAGGATTGTTTCATATTCGTTCGTCTCGATAGTCTACCTGTGTTGAATTTTTATTCCTGATTTCAGCAAGGAGTATATTAATTATGTATCTTTCGTTCGACTGTGCGTGTAGGTAGAAGAGTTGTTCGAAGAGCAGCTTGATATAGAGATGCTGCGAATTCTGCTAAATCTTCGATACCATAGAAAGAGATTATATTGAAAAATGAAGTAATATTTTGCCCATAAACACTGATCTATATTTTTCTACCTACTTATTAACAGTTATTATTAACAGTTATATTTATAAAAGTGTCTTAAATGTAAGTTCTCGGTCAATCAGGTAGTTTCTAAGCTTCATTTAGAGACACTTTTATCAATAAAAGTCGACTGCTGCTATTCGTCAGTGATTGACGGACGACGGTTTACGATTGGAGCGGGCTGACTTTGCCCCTCTCAAGGGCGTCCATTGTTTTGGTATTCTCGGACGTGTCGCGTATTTGTCCGTACTTATCCGTTACCGAGTCATTATGACTCTCGCCGGCGAGCGACACGGAGTACATATATCGGTACGTTGTTGACAATCATCGCGCTGCGTGGTGAAAATAGTTCGTCGCTTATCGAAATATCAATGAATTAGCGGAATATTAATGAGCGGACGTTCGTCGACGTCGCGTTAATTAATTAATACCTGTTTCTCCGAAGCGAATCGTATCTACGCGAGTAGTGAGTGAATATCTGAAACTTCAAGACGACGAAACTTGCATCGCGCACTTTTCCGAGCGTTACGTTTCGAGCCGACGGGAGACACGCACACCACGAAGCACCGTGAATCGTGGTGCGTTAATTATCATTCCTGTCGGACGATTAAAATGTTTGAACGACTCTCGAAATATTCGATCCGGCTCTCGTCAGCATTTGCGTTAATTAACATACGTTTGTCGGACCGAATCGTGTCTCTGCGCGAGTGTCAGTGCCAGTGAGTGTCCTGCACAGCGCAGCCAGCCAGGAACACGATGTTGAATTTGCAGCCCGAGGTATTAATAGTTGTTATTAAGCTCGTCTCACGTTAGTTACTCGGATTTTCCAAGTTAGATCCGAGCTTTTCAGTTGAATCGCATGATATATTTGACGTTATATCGGTAAACGCTATTCAGTCGAAGGCTCGCATCTAATTCTGAATTCAAAGCTGAATACTTCATTTGAGACAAATTTCGAATAACAACTATTAATACGGGCCCAAGATGACCGAAATGAGACGAAGCTCAAGACACGGATAGCCATACATTATGTATTTCCAGGTGTGTCAAATAACCATTTATTATGTATAAGATGTCCCCGATTTTAACGGACATTCGATGAATGATAAATGAATCATAATTGCATAAATCTCTAGTTATTTATGTGGTTTTAGTTATATATTTATTTCATACGTGAAAGAGATTTTGATCGAACAAAATGGCCTATAAAAATGAATCTACAATTTATTATGCATTCCATAAAAAGTCGTAATATTATAATGCCAGTGTTTAAGTCTCGCAATATGTCTGCTCTGATATTTGTTTCCCTATAATAACGCCCGTTCGATCACGAACCTGTCCACGACTTTTTTCTCCGCTTCTGGTTTACACGTGTTGTCGTACCGAATCCGAATTTAAATCCTCATTAATGTTTATACCGCTATTTTCACTCCCGCAACTCTTTCTCGCTCCGGGAAATCCTATCGAATCCTTCTAGCGTCAAAATGGAAAAGAAAAATATTACGAACAAAAAAGTGTGCTGCTGCATTTATTATACTGACATACGTACGAATACCATTACTCATGTTTAATTATTTAATATTTGCGCCAATGCATATTTTATTAGCCATTGTGCAAGTTACAAAATTAATATACATTGCCACTGGAAAATTAAGGATAAAGATTAAATTCGGAATGTCGAGATAGCTGGATGTTAAATAATTTCTTGTACGAGTCTTCTTCGAGCATCAATACGCAGCATCAAAATGGAGAAAAGCTGTGAATAAACATTATAACCGTCAAGATAGAACCAGCAATGTGTAGTGTTGTAACTCGAGATTCACCATTGGATCCCTGAATTTGACGAAATTTGCAGGATTAATGTAGAACCAAAATTTCGACTCGGGTATTCTCTTCCGACTCGCGACTCAGGAGGGCGGAAGATACGCTCGTCGTATAGATAAGCTCGCGCCGTAAACCTTGCTCCCGAACTCGGAAGTTAGAGCTACTTCCTCGAGATGATCGAGGTCTTTGGCTCTTTTGCGTTTGAAGCGCAAGAAACTGGGTCGACCTCCCCTGCGATTACGGCGTTGACACAATCGTCATATTCTGCCGTTATATAGCTATCTCAGCCGTGTTTTAAAGATATTCGAAATGCAAATAACAAAACCCACATACGTACGATATACATACACTGCGAACAGGCATATTCTCCCCCTAATCACGTGTAATTCATTATTATCACATAATCCACCCGTGGATTTCTTTCACGTTCGAATTCGTGCGGTGTACGTTGCACGTCCTCGTGGGGGAGGGGAGGGGATGCGGTATAATGTGGAATCAATTGCAACGCGAGTTCCACCGGAATACGAAGGCGTCGTCCGCGAAACGACGACATCGCACACGGTATAATATCGCGATGCGCGCGCGCATACGCGAAGCGTGTCGCGGAAGGATACTCGCTTCTTGCTCGTCCATTTTTCACGTTTAATCAAGTAGATTTCTCGGCCCGTGTATGTCGGAACGCACCGAAATTTATGGCGCTCGCGCGTCCCACGCTGCTCGAAAAGAAGAAAAGAGAGAGGTAGAGAGAGAGGAGGGCGGTGGCGCTCGCGCGAGCGGTCGAAGAGGGGAAAGAGTGCGAAGGAAAAAGAATAAAAAATGATTATACGGGCGGATTCTCGGGCTGGCGCGGTCGAAATTCGATAACGGATGCTGGCTAGTTCCGATCTCTCTCGCTGAGCGCCCCCGCGAAAACAAGCGTATCTGGGCCAATGATTTGCGTCGTGCTCCACTTTCCGACGCCGGCCACGTACCCGACATATTAACGATTTATCTTCGCGCCGTTCGCACGGCGATAACAATTCATACGGCGATGACGTGGCCCATGTATTCGTTAACGCGCCAACCACCGGCCCGGTCGGTAGTGTATTTCACGTTTAAAGGATGTCGACACCCTTCGTTCGCGCAATACGACGTTGAATTTCACGCGTCTCTCTCTCTCTCTCTCTCTCTCTCTGTCTTTTTCCCTTTTTCTCCTCGCTTAGCGCTTTTCTTCGCAATTATTGCCGTTCTTTTCGCTCTCATCAGTGCTATTTCAAATTTTACCGCCTTATTAACACGTTGACTGCCAACTACGAGATATCTCGTAGGTTGTTTACTTGCCCAGGACGCCAACTACGAGTTATCTCGTCGCTTCATTACTTGATTAAATCAAATTGGCTTCTTAGACCAGAATCGTGAAAAGTTCCGTGGCAGTCAACGTGTTAACTATTGTTATTATCATTATTATTATCAGTCCGTAATAGATGACGGGGGAGAACTTTCTTTTAACACGTTCGCTGTCCTAACACACATGTGCATATGTGTGACGCATTATGTAAAATATTCCATTCACCCGTTCAATATATTTTACATGTCCATAAGTGCAAATGTACTGTATTAATTATATTATATTACTATATTAATAATATGTACACTATATTAATTATACTATATTATTATATTATTAACATTACTATATTAATAATATCCAGTGTATTAACTATGACTACTAAAAATATAGTGTGAGCTATAATGAGCAACATTCAATTTCAGCGCTATAACTTGAACGTATTAATCTCGAAATATAAATAATTGACGCCTTCATATTTAATTACACGGATTACATCGATAGTACGCGTTTCATGACAATTGAGTTACACATTTGACTGTTAAAGGGATGCTATAGTCGGTGACGAACTTGATAAGTGTCGATAACGTAGAGGTGATCCTCAAAATGTGATGTTATATAAACACTGACACGATTACGCAACTCTTTTGGTATTTTCGGTACGTATAGATTTTACGTAAATGTGAATGCAACGAAAATATACGCTACTCCGTTTTACCATATCTAATAGGAAATCTAACCAAGATATATAAAAGTATTTCTGCAAACTTTTCACGTATCCTTTTCAGTCTCTAAATATCATTGAAAAGGTATAAAAATGTTCTTTCAAATTTTCCTTATTGGAACATTGGCACATTCGGTACGGTATAAACTATAGAATTTCCGTATCAGGTAAATATTTACTCTAATTGACAGCTGGACATATTATTTTGAGAATTTTTCATCCTTTTCGCCGTATATCGAGCAATGCTCCAACTCATTTTCGCGCGTATTTTCACCATGTAAGAACATTCATAACTCTTTGCAACCAATAAGACGTAAACTTTGCGGAAATTCTGTATTCTGTCGATAAAGATTTCAAATATGGCATCCCTTTAAAAATACGCGCGTTGTCGGGTGACATCCTCTCCACACTATGCTTTTTTCGCAGTATGGAGAACCCTCTCCCGCTGCCGTGGCTGTATTATTAGCCGTGCCGGGGCGGCGCATTTCGGTTGTTTGTACCGGCGATCGTTATCAACGCGTGCGCAACGTTGGCGAACGAAACAGCCGCGTTCCGCTAATCTCGTGACCGAGATCAATCGCGACTCGGACGCATCGGTGGACGCGTTCGAGTTATTTTTATTGTGCGAACGGGGTGGACGCGCGAAAAAGCAACGGTCGCGTCGAGCTAAAAAGGCCAGATTCAATTTTTGGTTATTATACGAGCCAATCGCCCTTTTTTTTGTCCCCTCCCCCCCCTCCCTTACCCCGTTTCATACAGCCGGGCGTCTGTTTTCATTTTGCAAATAAATGCCACCGACTCAATACGCGCTCGCGCGAAATTCCCGCGCGCCTCTCCTTCTCCCCCCTCCACCCCTCCATCCCCAAAAAACACTTCGCGGTTTACTGCGCGCCGATTTTTCATTCGGCGAGTTGTTAAGTCGCGCTAACGAAACACACGCGTGTGTGTCGGGGAAAAAAAAGAATCGCGAGGTGCTCGCGATGAAGTTGTCGTCGCACCACGATACGATCCCGTCCGATCCGAACCAAGTTTCCCGTGGCGACCGGAGCCGCTCGCCGCTGACTAATCCGCTTGCATAAAAATTAATTTGCGGTGATAAATTTTAATAAAACGCGCCGGCGTCGACGAGTCCCCTGATAAACGCGGGACACGCCCCGGCGCGTGCGCCGGTACCTTTTGCAACGATTATTGTTATCGGTACCGCCGCATCGCGGAAAAATATATTTCCCGGCGCTTCGAAATGAAAAAGGAGAAAAAGAGAGAGAGAGAGAAAGAGGAAAGGAAGAAAGTACGCGCACAAAGCCGATACGCGCGCGCTCGCGAAATTAATATTCATGTAATCAAAGCGCGCAGCGTCGCTAATTGCACTGCCCTTTGACATCATTTTCGCTTTCGAGCTTCGTTCCCCGTGTCTGAAGGCGAATTTGTCGGGCAAATACTACGCCCGTCTCCCCTCTCCTTTCCGGCTCTACGTCATTTTTTCCTGCCTCCCTCCCCTCATTTTTTTTTTATCAAAGACTGATAATTGAAATGGTTTTTTCTGCAAATCCGCGGGGAGACGCCTTTGCCATCCATGCATTCTAACTGATGAATCCCGCTGCGCGATGTTACCGCGGAAATAGTTGGCCCAGATTCAGTGCGCGGATTCCGCTCGACGGTGGATTATTAATTTTTCTCTGGGCGGGCAGAAAGGATTCGGCTCTTCATCTCGCTTCTCTCCTCCCCCGTTTTCTCTCTCTCTCTCTCTCTCTCGCCCGCTCGCTCGCTACCTCCTCGTTCTTTTCTTTCCTCCCCAGGGGAGCCTTCCCATTCCCCTGCGTTCCTTTTCCGTTTGTCCGGTTCGCGATGTCTATTTGGCTTTTCGAAACGTCCGGGAAAAACGGGCGTTTGCGCGCGTATGAGAGAGAGAGAGAGAGAGAGAGATCATTTGTAAAATAGTAGCTGGGGAATTCCAATTTAGGGATAATATTGTTAAAAGCGACATCAGATCCAGATTTGTCCAGGCTCTCTGTGACGTTCCTCGTATTCGCTCGCCTATTTTTTGCTCGTACCGCGATGACCCGCTAAATCCCGACAAAAAATTTTTTCAGATATTATTCGCCGAGCGGCGAATGCAATTTCTATGGGCATTCTCTCTCTCTCTCTTTCTCTCTCTCGTTGCACGCGCGCGTAGTACAGAGAAATATCTAAATCATGAATCTCCGTGCAATCTAAATAGACGAATCTGAAACGGTGAAAAGGGATTCCTTATCGCGCGTGTTTAGCTTACACTACGTAACGAACTGGCGGGTTGTGTGTTTCACCATTCACATTCGTGGAGCGGGCGCTCCACTCCAAAAAGAGAGAACGAGAGAAAATACTCTATCCGCTGCACTGTCCGTCCGTTTCTCACATTCTCATTCTTTCTCGCGCGCTCGCGAGCGTGGAAACGAAACGACGTCGCAACAGTAACAACGTTGACGCGCGACTAATAATTTTTCCGGCGTGAAGGAGATTTACGAGCGACTAAAGAGCGTCGTAAACGTCGATAAGCTTTCTATTATAACGACGGGAAAGCGCCGTTCATCGCCGCTCGCTCGTCGTTTCGCTCGCGCGCGGAATTGCGAAAGTTACGCTATATAATATTGCCGTGGATTCTACCCCCCTCCTCCCCCGGTCGACTTTGTTACTCGTTAGCTGAGCGATGATTATCCGCGCGTGATTATCCAAACGCGATCTCCGAACTGCTGCCAGTCCTTCATGGTCGTTTTTCCGCTCGGTTATGCGCGTCGCCCGACGACGCGAGTGGAGAATTTATTCCTGTTGGGCGGACAACGTCTCGACGACGGATCTCTTTCCGTCGCGATTCTTCAATTATTCACATTGGACGTTTCAACCGGCGAGCAGCGACTCGTAATTTCCAACGTAATCCGATTCATGACTGCGAAGTCAACTGGAAAGAAAAGAGTCGTTCGTTGATACGCGAATAAGGAAAGGTGGTGAAATGACGATTTTAAAAGGATGCCAAAGCTGACGACGAACTTATTAAGCGTCGTAAAGGCGATTCTCAAAATGTGTTACGTAAACAGTGATACGATCACGCTACTCTTTTTTTATTTCTTTTGTATATATATAGATATTAAACATATCTATAATATCTAAATTATTGTAAATGTGTGTAAGTGCGTTATAAATGCGAATGCGATGAATGTGCGCTACTATGTTTTACCATTTCTAGCGGGAAATCAAGTCAATGTACAAAATTTGTCTGCTAACTTTTCGTATCCTTTTAAGCCTCTAAACTTCATTGGAAGGGTATAAAAATGTTTTTTGAAATTTTCCTGATTGGAGCGTTGACGATACATTCGGTACGTATAAGTTGCAGGATCTCCGCATTGGGTAAATATTTACGCTAACTTACAGATGAGATAGAGATGTAAATTTTGAAATTTGTCAGCGTTTTCGTATTGAACGAACAATGCTCTAATTCATTTGCGCGCGTATTTTCATTGTGTAAATGTATTTATAATTCCGTACGATCAATACGACGTAAACTTTGTAGATAAAAGTAGTTATTCTGCTGGAAAAGTTTTTAAGTACGGCATCCTCTTAAAGTTCGTCGATGTTTCCCTCATTTTCACAGTGATGTACAAATAACGATTAATTTTTTTTTTCTGAATAGTTAAGACTTCACCTATTGTCTGCATAAACTAAAAAATTTATAGATAGATTGGAATTTTAATTAAGATTTTTCGACAACGTATCAATTTCATCATCTTTGCCGCCGTATGTGAGTAAGATATGGTGGAAATTAAAAATAAATTTTTTTATACGTACAAAAAATATAATTTTCACAAACTTTTTATATTGTTTTGTTAATATAATATCTGCACGATACAATAAAATATAAATGAAATACAAATACAAATAAAACTACTATTTGCGAATGAAAAATATGCTTTATGACAGTGTAATTTAATGAAGATAAAACCTAGACAAGAACAAAAGTAAGAAAACAATTATTAATAATTATATAATTCTAAATAAAATGTACAAATGCGTTGTCTTACTCAGAAGTGATATATTCACACGTGATATATCATTTTACCCCATGGTCACTGTATTTGTTCAACTAGAAAAATATTATAATATAAAAGAAGAAAAATAATAATACATTATTATATGTGCTTTTAGATGTACTATATAACAGTTTTATCGAGAAAATGAAAACAATTACTATAATTCTTTACGAAGAAACGTCACGAAATTACACACGGATGTCTGTCGAAAATATACATTTCTCATTACATTACTATCGAAAGCCTCGAATTAATTGCGCACCGATTCGTTACTTGCTACGAGCTTCGAGAAAACAGCAAATCGTCTTGCCCACCTTTCCCACCTACCTACGCCGGCAAATCCGGCCGTCTCTCATCCCGCTATTTTTCTTAGTTAACAAAAATATCCCGCTCACGTCGCGCTCGAAAGGATCGGGCCGCGAGACAGCCAATAAAATCCTCGCGCGTATATTTCGGCGCTACGAAGACATCTGGATTAAGCTGCCGCGGACTCCGCGGCTTTCCGAAAGAATGATTTATCGCGGCCTGTGGTCGTAAAAACGCGCGGTCAGAGTATATAACGCGTTGCGGCAATTTAGCGGGGCGGGCGAATGCGGCGTGGATTAAGCGTTGTTATTAAACCGCGGCATGTAAGACAATCGTGACGCTTAACCCAATTGCGCCCGCCCGCTCGCTCTCGCCCTCGCGGCGCTCGAACAATTAATAGCAGCTAATTAAGAAGGGACACCCTCCCGCCGTCGTCGGCCCCGCGCAGGCACTAACTAGCGGCTGGGGGTTAATCACGGGGCTTGTTGTAAACAGTCGACTACCGGGCGCTTACAATCGCGATTATTCAACGTTTTCCCCGTTGCGCGCGGACGGTATCTATCTATCTAATCTATCTATCTATCTATCTATCCATCCGCCCAACGACCGGCGACATCTTCGCTCCGCTCTCGGCTTGTAAGTGTAACACGCCAGCAGCAGCGGCAGTCGCTAATTATCGGCCACCCGCCAACAGGCAAGCCGCTTATCGAGCGCTATTAACACGGCTACGTCGTGCCCCGCGTCGCGTCAATAATCGAATCGACAATGTCTATCGGAGATAACGGCCGCGTTAGCAGCGGAATATAAATTCTTGCCGGGCCGGACGGACGGACTGACCGACCGATCGACCTGTTTACAAGGGACGCGAATTACCTCCGCGAATAAGTCGAAGCGAGGCGCGCGGCGTGTAACGCCGGACGATAAATCGCCGCGATAAATCGCGGCCATGCCTCTCCGCGACGTCGGCGTTATATAAGACCCGGATTAATTAACTCTCTCCCCCACTCCCTTTCCTTTCTCTCTCTCTCTCTCTCTCTCTGTCTTCCTCTCCCGGGTTGCAGGTAAAAACTTCGACCATTAAACGATCCGGGTTACTCACAGGCTCGGTAAATTTAACACGCGCGCGCACTCGGCTACGTGTCTACACGTTAATCCCCCCTCCTTCCCCCGTCTCCTCACTCGCTCTTTTCTCGCCCTCCGCCGCACCTATTGGCGTCGTGTTATTTCCTTGTTTAAGGCAAACTTAACGTCAACTCACGTCGTAGAATCGCCCTCTCGAGGCTTCATTCCGCGGCGTCCCCGTACGCTCACCGCGCCGTCAGCCCTTCGCACGATCCTAGAGACGGCGGCGGGCAATCACGGAAACCGCTACAAAGGGCTAATTTGCTTGGGTGCTAACGATATTATCGCGGAAACGAGACGCGATGGGCGGCGGTGGCGGCGAGGTGAGCGCCGCGTCTCGGGGCGGACAGACACACCGAGGGGGTTTTCCAGCGTAATTCTGCGCGCAGGCTGCGCGCGGATCCTCGAGAATGAGAGCAGCCTCTCCCCCTCCCTTCCTCAGCGACCGTTCTGCGGTCGCGGTCGTTCCGGAAATTTCTATCACGCGCTTCTTCTTCGCGCGGAGAATCGCCAGTTTTCTCGAATCTCCTTTCGCGCTCTCGACTCTTCGCGGTTCCTCGGACACACCCGTGTAGAGATTTTCCCAGATTCTTCCCAGATGCAGCACAGATTCCGATTAGAATATCGAAAGTTGTCCCGGAACAGACGATCCCGATTGGGATACCGATTGGAATTCTCATACACTTCTCGTGCACACATTCACAATGCTGATTGGCCGTGCGCTGCGGCTTGCTCGGGGCGCATGCATCTGTCATCGTCAGAGTCGAATGACAGTTTGATTGAATATCAGATTGAAAGGTTGATAAACGGGGTTATATTTTTAATGTTAGTATTCTTAACAATAACGACAATTGCGTAATACGTGTATATATCCCTGTAGGGGAAAGAGGAGTAAGATGACGATTTGCTCGTTTTTGTAAGCTGACGACCAACAATGAATCGGTGCCCAACTCATTTGAGGCTTTTAATCATAATAGCAAACAGTAATCTATTCTAGTTTGACTTCAATTTATCAACGACAATAGATGATATAATAAGAAATATGTTTTGGATACATCCATGTTAATGTAATTTTGTGGAATTTATTCATGAAGGATTTCACAATCATAGTGAATATCCATTTTTTCGATGAAACTCTCTCTTTCTAATACAAAATATATCTAAAAACACATTTAATTACATGTTATTATTTTTCATCTCTCGTATCGCAATATATGTTTTAATTGAATAAATATATATAGTTGCCATAGGGTAAAATAATATCTCATGTGTGAATATGTGCAGGTAAGATGACGGATTCGTATATTTTATTTCAATTATAAATAATTGTTTTTATTTTGGTTCTTGTCCAGAATTTCTTTTCTTTAATTACATCGTTACAAATTATATTTTTTCTCCACAAATAATAGTTTTGCTCGCCCTGTTTTATTTTCAGTTTATTGTGTTATGCAGACGCTACAATAACAACATAGTATAGAAAGTTTGGGAAAATTATTATATATTTTTATACACATGAAAAACAATGTAACCTTCGTCATCTTGCCCACACATGGGGATAAAATAATAAAATTGACAAGTTCTCAAGAAATTTAAATTAAACAAGATTCTAATTTATTTATAAATTTTTCAACTCACACAGATAATAGACAAGATCCCAGCTGCTCAGAAAAAAATCATTATTATTTTTCTACACTACTACGAAAATGAGGAAAAATCAATAAACCTTAAGATCGTCATTTCACTTTTTCGTAAAATATAAATATTCAGTGTTTCGTATATTTTGTTCATAGTGTAAAAGCAGAAGTAAAACCTTTAGGAAATACGTTGGTGACCAAATGAAATCTAGGCTTACCACACAGTGACTTCAAGTCACACGTTTGAAATATTATATTTCTAACTAAAACCCACCATAAATTTCCCAACTGGAATCCATCATTATCTCGGGAAATCGCCCAGGATCCCATTCGGCTCCCGAGAAATTTTCTCGGCCGGTGTCTTCCCCTGTGCGGAAACGCCTCGATGAAACCTCAGCGGCGCGGCCGGAAACGCGGCGCGAGTCGACGGCGCGCGCGCGCCGGCTGATTACGTCGACTCGCTCGCGCCGCGCGACGTGAATTCGAAAATCCACGCAACGTGAATCCAAGGAACCCTCGGCGACGGGAATTTAAGAATCTCTCCGAGATTTCGCTCCTCTGTGGCGTTTCCTCTCTTCCACCGCGCGTTCGTCGGTCGTCTCGACGACGAGGAGAGGAAGAGCGCGGATCGCCGGCGGGCGCCCCTTAACAGCTGATCCGCGCCGGCGATAACACGTGGAAAAAGTACATTTCACAAAGCGCCGCGATATTCCCGGCCCTTTGTGCCGCGCACGTAGTACCTGATAGTCGCCAAGTGCTTCACCGAAACGCGATAGCGCCGGCGCCGCTGTAGCCGAGACCGCAGCGTCACGGCCGCGATAACAAATATTATTACATGCCGGCAGATAAGACTGATCGGTATATATGGTTCGTAGCGGGTAGTAACGCGCTTCGCACGTCCCTACGTATCTCCTTGATACGCTCAACGGTCAGGGTGACGCAAACGCGGCCGACACGCATGTAAATACGATATTTTGAATATATCCGGTGTCTGAATATCTTAAGACGGGAAACATGCTGTGTATGAGTGCGTGCATGTATGTGTGTGTTTATATCGCGCCGATAACGATGGCATCGAACGAGATCGAACGGCGCTTCGCCGACGAAAGAGATCATTCGCGCCTCGAGTTGAAAACCCGTGGAAAACGCCGTTATCCGTTGGAAGTAAAGAGCGTAACGCGCTCGGAGACACGACCGAGACGGAAATTTCACCGGTTTCATTTCAAATTTCATTGTTTCTCCCTCGCCGGCGTCGTACCGCGCAGGGGGAATTGTTTTTGTATTATCCTGCCCTCATTTGGCGCGCGGGTGTAGTGCGAGTGCGCAGCGCGACGACGCGTCCGCGAAAACAATGCGGCGAATGCGAGTATTTTCGCGAATAACCCTGAATCTCTTTGAAATTTCTCTTTGACGGCGCGCCTTGTTTCCCTCACAGCCGGCTTTACTGCTCCCCGGAGAACGCCGAGAGCCGCGCGTGCCGTAATGCGCGGTTTCGGACGTGTATCACTATCTTCCTTTTCCTGAACCGCTGAATTTGTCTTGGATAGCGCACGAAGAAACGATTAAGTGGTTAAACTTAAAGGGCGGTCTCGAAGTAGCCGAGTAGAAAAATGTTAGGGAAAAACTAGTCACGGAAACTTGACAGTTTTTAGTGAATTGAATTAATTAGACAGTAACTGTTCAGAAACTGTTCGAGAAATATTGACTGTTACTTTTTGGCCAGTTACTTGCCGTGAATTAGTCTAGAAAAAAAAGAAATACTAAGTTAACACTAGACAGTTTCTATCCAGTAAAAACTCTTAAAATTCTGGCTAGTGTTTCTCGGCCATTTCTTGATCAGGAACTAGGCAATAAATAAATGAAATAGTAAACAAATGAAACGCTCAAAATCTTATTAGGAACTGGTCAGAAATTGGTTAGTTTTACTATCCAGTTATTATCGAAGCAAAAGTCGCCATAACTACAGGACCATTTTTTTTTTTTAGTGCCTTCTCTCTACCGTAACATATATTCTTATCACTTGTACGTCTGAGACACAATTGTGTTCAAATCATACAGAAAATTTCTTAGGACTTAACTGGGATTCGACTCAAAAAATTACGAGCTCTAATTGAAAAATTGCCGTAGAAATCAAATAGGAAACCCAAATAAATCCTATTTTACTTTTCCTGTTTTTCCAACAATATTTTCTAGTTTTTTTTATTTATTTTATATTAGAATTGAACAAAACATACGAGACACTTTTTGAATATTTCTCTCCACTTTTCAAATATAAATATATAAAAACATTTATATAAATACTCAAAGTGCGTGTTGTATATTTCCTTTTTCTATTTTATTGAATTCAATAGTTGATATCAAAATGGGATTCTCTTCCTCTCTCTTCCTTTCTTTTTTTATTTGATTCTATAAAAATATACCGACTTTATTCACTATAAAAAGCGTTACTCCCCACACTGTTTTTGGTTTCATTCCAAACAGAAAACCTTATTTTTGGTATAGAAATAGAATTTCCAGTCGGTATCATAGTGCGATTAGCAATTTCGGGGCAAATTTACGCATTCCCTTCAAAATCTACGCTGAGTGTAGAGAGGAAACCTTGAGGAATTTCTACGCGAAAGTAAGAGACGATCTCGACGAAATCCCTCCCCCCATCCTCATGTCCATCAGAGTCCGCGTCGAAAAGAGGGAAAGTTCATCCCGGCGAAATGTTAAACAGCAGTTTCGCGATTTCCGGCACGTCGCTGGAAAAAGTCTCTCGCATTGAGCCGTGACGTAATTAAACGGGGCACGAAAGTACTATGATGCAAATTCGAATCGGTATGCACAACTGCCTGAAATTGCAGTCGCGGCATGCTTCGGCCGCCTCCCCTCCCCCCTTTCGTCCTGCGCGGAGGAAACGAGGTGAATAGCATCGAGCACTCCTCAATGGCCCGCCCTGTACCACTCCTTCTTGTTCTCCTCCCCCCGCCCCGATACAATACGACGGTAATTATGCGCCGGCAAGTAGTTTCGCGCCATAATCGCGCCAGCGAAATCAGGGCATTCCCCGTTCTGGACGACGATTGCTCTCGGCAACAATGCGCCGCGCGTCTCCGAAAACATTCGAGCGCCGTCGTCCAAGTTTCCATTATCAGTTTCGCGTCCGCCCGCGTTCGGGGATCCGCTCATCGCCCCCCCCCCCCCNNNCCCCCCCCCCCCTCTCACGCGCCGGCCTTACGTCGGCTCCACGCGTTAATCTAATCGTTCGATACCTACGTGTAATTGCGACTTTAAACCGGCCATAAGGACGACGAAGTGGTGGAGGAACAGCCGAGGGAAGGGGGATAAGAAGGGGGGGCCGTAGTTCGTCCGGCGAAATAATTCTCTGCGAAAACAGTCGGCTCGGCGCGCGCGCGCCAGCGCGCTCAGGAATTTGTTTTCGCGGAAAGGTAAAAGCCCGGGTGGAAAAATTGCCCCCTGAAATTAGCATATTTATCGGGCTATTATCCGGGCCCGCGCTATTACCCGACGCCGGAAGCGGCACGGGCTGGCAGGCAAGGCAGAGCCTGGCGCGGACGCGCTTTTAGCCGCCGCCGCCGCGAAGTTTTCATTGTCAATTTTCGGCCGCGCGCTCGCTCGCTCGCTCCCGTTCACTCCGCGCGATTCTCGGCGCGACGTCGTTATTAATCCGACTGTTCGTGAACTCGATTACAACTTGGGCCGATCTCTTTGCCGGCGCAAATGGGCCGGTGCGATTTTCTTCTCAGCGGGCATCTCGATTAAGATTGCATGCCGCGCATTACGCGCCTTCGGAGGTGCATTAGCGCGCCCGCCCGTCCGCTGATAAATGCGCGAGAGATGAGCCGCATCTCTCTCTTTCTCCCCTCCTTCTATCTGTATTTATCTCTCTCTCTCTCTCTCTCTCTCCCCCCGATGCCGTTCGCCGTTTATCACGCGAGATATTTATTAGAGCTTTATTGAACGATCGAACGGACGGCGTTGGGACGCGTCCAACGACCGTTAGTTTCCCATTAGCGTCCCATTAGAGATTCGTCGAAACTGCTATGTATGACTGTTATTAATGCGACCGCTGACCGGAAGTTAGTTCATTTGACGGCGATATTCGAGCGCTACGGCGATACGCGAGCGGAGGCCATTAGAGAGGGGCTCATCCATGACGATTACGCGAATGCCCGCCGTCGTAGCCGAGCGTGTGCGATAAAGATGCCTAAAATAATAGCGGGAGGGGGGGGGGAGACTAATAAGTAACCATCTCCGAGTGGTGTGTGTGCGCGTGTAAGTTTATCTATCGAGAGAGAGAGAGAGAGAGAGAGAGAGCGGCTTTCGCGTTTTCGCGGGGCTATTATCTCGCACGGCGTTCCGCGAAAATTCACAATTTCGATCGTAATCTCTCGCAATATCCTGTTCATATATCTGCACTATTAATCTAATCGCATCATTCTGCCGGGAAACAAAGTGGGTCGAAGTAATCGTCTAAGTAGCGGAACCATTCGTGCGATTTCTTCCGACATGAAAGTTCACGATTCGACCCGGACTCGAGTTTTAAAATATAATCGCGCGGGTTGCTCCACTTCGAAGGGCCGTCACACGAGAATCCGCGATGGAGGGGGGGGGGTCGATTTTTCCTGACGAATCCGCGCCAGGACGCACCATGTTTTTCGCGTGGAACAAGGTATCATAAAAAAACTCAGGGTTTCTCTAAGATAAATCAATTAAAGGTAACTGAAATTAGTTGTCATTTGGTTGTAACGCCAAGTGTTTTTTATAACGTGTTTCTAACTATCCCATATTAACCCGCCCTCCACCCTGTTCTGTCTCTAGGACTCGATTAACGGCGCGAGAGCGGGGCGGATCCTTCGGATCGAAAAATTGCATATTCCCGGCTGCGAAGAGCGAAAGAGCATTCGGCGCGTCACGTCCGCTCTCCGACTTTTTTCGCGGGAATATCCGGCCGATCGATCTTCATCCTTGCCGATTACTAATTTACCGATGCCGGCTGGGCATCCCGCGATATATCCCGGCGAATTGAGTCACCGTCCGGCCGGATTTCCCCGCAGCTTTCATTTGCATCTGATGTCAAAGGTCATGCACCTTCGGAATTTGTTTTCGAGCCGCGATAAAAATACAGGCCGCAGGAAGATATACACAGCGGCGGAAAATTGCGTTCGGCTAAAGGGCTGAAGTACCCACCACCTCGTTCGGCATCACCGCGTCCCGCTCGCGACCATCGCTCTCTTTCTTTCTCTCCCTCTTTCTCGCTTTCTCTCTCTCTCTCTCTCTCTCTCTCTCTTTCTCTCTCACTCTATTCACGCCCATCATGGGCGCTCAAAGCCACCAGGTTGGACATTTCTGTCGACTCGATGTTTCACGCCGGAGCAGCGCAACGAGAAACAATTCGATGAGCTCCCCCGTGTCCTCCTCTCTCTCTCTCTCTCTCTTTCCATCTCCGTTGCATCACTCCATGACTTTGTGCGCAGTGTAAAAAAATCATCGTTCGACGAATCGTGCTCTTTTCCTTCTCTCTCTCTCTCTCTTTCTCTTTTTCGTTCTCTCCTGCCATCTCTATTTCCCCAGACACGCGTATCTCGTCCCTCTACTCGCGAAGTGACCCGGCCGACGCTTTATGAAATATCCATTATTGAATATTTGTAATCGACAAGGCAACCGAGATTTCCGAGGGTGAATGTGCGCCGCAGCCGCCGTGAGCCGTTAGCACACGCTCACGTATGCTAACGTGTGTGCGTGTGCGCACACGTGCTACATCTGGCGCTCGCGGCGCTGCGTGCTCGATATTTCACGTTCGCGCTCCGGTGTTTAGTCGCGAGGAAATTGATCGCGCCGCGCACCTTTCATCTTGGGGTTATATCCCCTGAAATTTTTAATTTTGAATTTTCCTTGGCCGAGAGATAGCGGAGATTTTCCTATCTCTCTCTCTCTCTCTCTCTCTCTCTCTCTCTCTCTCTCTCTCTCCCTCTCTCGAAGTCGAAGCGGAAGTAACGAAAATTAAATCTCGCGTTGAATTCTGATATTTTTACGAAACTCCGCTTCGTATTTTCTCACGAAGGTCACGCAATTTTCACAGCATTGACGCTCTCGCGTCGTTAAAGCGGACTTTACCGCGCCTCACGTGTGCGCGTTTAATTGTCGTGTCAATTCAAACGCGCCACGACGATTGAACCCACCTCGCGTTATTTATTAACGACGCGCTCATTAACAGCGCGGCCCGACAGTCGTCTTAAGAGCTAAACGTTGCACTCGTACGCGCCACGCAAATCTCCACGTAATGAGCCCCCCTTCCCTGCCTTGCAATAAATCTCACTGTATTCACCGACATCGGGTAACCATCTAAGCAGGATATTAAACATCGTCGGGGAAACCTTTCCGAGAGCACGCGCCGATCATTAATATCGCGATTGACATCGATCGAACGTCACGTTTGGCGCGCTTGTCGCGCGCTCTCTCCTGAGTTGCAAGGTATCGGTGATTAAAAACGGCTTGATAATAGGCCTGGTCGAGGACAGAGATCTGGGAGCGGAGGAGGAAGAAGTGGGTCGCCATTTAACGTAAACAAGAAAACGTTCGAACGCTCGAAGAGCGGAGAAGAAAACAGAGAGAGAGAGAGAGAGAGAGAAAGTAGAATAGAATATATTTCGTTCTGGGGTGAATCTCTTAAGAAATAAGTACATAATTAAAGCAGCTGCGGAAACAATAGATATAAAGTATATGATAATCAAGCTCTAACTGTTAAACACAAAAGAGACTCTAAATGAGCTGTATAATCATAGAGGCCTGTTAGTAAAAAATAAAGCATAAAAACAGTTCTAAATATTCGCGAGATTCTACAAACTCACAAGTGTAAAGATTTAGCGCATGAAGACTAATGAGATCGGGGTAAAATTCGGGGTAAAATTCGACTATGATATGAAATAAAACGCAGTGTAAGCATCAGAGAGAGATATAACTTATGATTACACAAGATATTAAATGTAAACTAATGCATAATTTTCATTTGTAATGTTTGGAGAGGAGGAGGAGAGAGAGAGAGAGAGAGAGTTCAGCTTCGTTCAGTTGTCCGGAAGAGAGTGGGCGGGCAACGAGGAAGAAAGGGACGATCGTATCTCCTTGACAGTCGCAGTTCATTGCCGTCACGTAAACAACCGCCGTAGCCGCCACGATGCCGGGAGGGGTTTGCATGTCCGCGCGAAATTATCGTAAGAATCGCATGACCGACCGACCGAGCAACCGACCGACCGTGCGCGCGCGAGCGAAGCTCACGATATAACCCGAGCTCCGGATTTTTACAACGACGACAGCCGGCCTGCACCGCCGTCGAAGCCGACTTTTCGTTACGGCGCGATCGACGAAATCGGATTCGACGCGCCGACCTATGCGGTAATTTTTCATGAACCCCGTGCCGCGCTCCGTTTCCCCGTAATTCCGTCGGCAATCGCCTCGGCGATACGACTCCAACTTTCATGCGAACGTGTGAATGATTTACCGCACGACGTTAGCCGGCCGACGAAAGCGAGGGAGAAGGAGGGAGAAGAAGAGGGTGAGAGGGAGAGAAAAAAAAGAAAATACGCGACCTCGCGCGGGCTAAGTCGCGGCGCGAAGGATCGCATCGGCTCGTCTCCTCTCATCTCGCCTCGCGCGCGCTCTCGCCTAACAGGTTAAACGTTCTCTAATTTCCGCAAGTTTGTCTCCCGACGGGGCGAACCGCGTCTCAACCGCGGGAAGAAGTCCCTCCGCGGAACGTGAGCTCGGTTGAAGATTGAATTTTCAGAGGTGGTTATTTACATCTTGAAGAGTTACAGAACTTGAGTAATTCCACTTTGCATAATACAGCGGCGGGAGGGAGAGAGAGGGGGGAGAGAACACAGGCGGTTAATATATCCTCGGCGCGCAAAGTGG
>NW_014554712.1:843785-911267 GCF_001313825.1 Dinoponera quadriceps | reverse complement strand
GGGGGGGGGGGAAGAAAAAGCGCGCGAGCGACGAGAGGTCGAAAATCAGCGCGTGCGGAGGAGAGAGTTAGCGGGGGCGACGACGGCGGCGGCGGCAACGGAGTCAAGGACGAAGGGGGAGCGCCGACAGCCGCGCATACCTCGTAAGAATGTAAAAAGTTTTAATTGCGATGTTACATTCCCATTAGAAGTCGGAATGAGTAAAACTTGGTTATCGCGGCAACGCCGCGCGAACCGAACGTCCGTCGTTAAGTACGAATCGCGAACGATAAGAGGCGAGTTGGAGCGAGAGGGGGAGGAGGGGAAGGAGGAGTGGGAGGAGTAGAAGAATAAGAAGGAAAGGTGCTCGACTTGGCGGTGTAGCGCGCATCGGCTAATTGAACGATTATAATTGTATCAATCACCTTGCCACGTCCGCGCCCGCGATACGGCATTAATGAAGTTATAATTAATAGCGGCTAAATTGCAAAACGATGATATTACGGGGGCCGGACACAAGATCGTAATTAATTGTAATATCATTAATAATGCGCGATTGCGTCGCGCACATAAGTTGTATTTACACGGGCGTAGGTGCATTAGCAGGTACGAGGCCGGCGCGTTTATCGTTGAATTAAATTTTGCCGGCTCCGCCCGACGGCCCACCGGCGTTTGTTCGGTTCTCGCGCAGGACGACGATCTCTCTCTATCTAGGCCGGCGAGAGAGCGAGATCGATAATCGACGGTCGCGCTCGGTGACGAGCGAGGCGAGGCGAGAAGCGGCGATGTAAATTTTCACATGCGCGCCCATTAAATATTTCTAATTGAGCTGTTGCGCGCGCGAGAGAGAGCGAGCGAGCCCCGTCTCCTTTTTCCGGGTGCACGCGTGTAAACGAGCTTAACAAAGCTGGATAGGAGTAACTAATGATAATACCGCGCGCGCAGCAGTTACGTCGTTCCGGCAGATTTATGCCGAAACGAAATAAAAAGCCGGGGCGAATTATTTCGCGATGCTGTTTTTGCGTTTTACGCGCGCCCCGCCCGCCCGCTCGAGCGAGCGAGCGCCTTTTGTAACCGACGAGCGTTAATTACAACCGTCTCCTTCTGTTGTCGGGAAATTTGCCGGCATTGAAACCACTTGTAAAACGATTTGAAATAAAGTAAGCAAACACAAAGAATGGGGCGCTCGCGTTGAGAGGAAGAGACGCACCTTTGCTGTTGTTATAATTACGATCGATGGGAGGTACACTTAACAGTTTACAGGCGAAAAAAACTGTGTGTGTGTGTGTGTTTCAATAATTCGTTTTTTGAATTTGTGCCATTTTCCAATCGCTGCCGCGATAATATCAATTCCGATACAATTAAACTGCATATCGTAAGTGCGCGATGAAAGGGTAATAGGATGCAACAAGAGATAAAATTGCCATAGATTTTAAAATAAACCAAATACGCGCGAGCGCAACCTCGCAACCGGGTTTCGCCCGTATCGACGGGAAATAATAAAACACAGTAGCGAATTACGGTTGTATAAAGTTAAGTGGCACGAATATACGCATTTGCGCAAATGTAAATTTTATTTTATATCGCGCTCGCCCCGATCAACGAAACTCAATCCGCCGAGCAAATGTAATAATAAAATCACGCCCTCCTCGACCTGTTTCGAGTTCGGAAAAAGGAGAGAGAGAGAGAGAGAGAGAGAGAGAGAGAGAGAGAGAGAGAGAGAGAGATAAAAAATAACGAGAAAGGGGAAACGTTTAACTTTCGTCTCTTTATTAAGACACCATAAACGCTTCGCCATCCGCAGCCTCTCTTGACATCTCATTAAAAAAAATCTCGTCCTTTCTCCGTGGAGCAGCATTTTTGCATTTTCCACTCACTTCGTTATCTTCACCTTCTTTCATTTTCTCCTTCTCTCCCTATCCTTCTTTATTTCGCATTTCTCTGAGATCCCGACGATTTTTATTGTCAGCCAGTCGTTCCTCCGGAAATATATGACCGAGGATTAGTCATCGTAAGGAGAATAATTTCCAGCCGTCTTCTCTCGCGTTAAAAGGATAAAAAATAGGTACGAAAGTAAGTTGTTTGACCTACCGGGTTACTTGCGTAACCTGCAGCGAGGATTCCTCCTTCGAGCCGTATGAACGCGCAACGTCCCCGAATTCGCTGCTTATCGGCAGACTTTCCTCGCGAACGGATCACGGCCGATGCATGGCTTCAGAAGGAACGCGCTCTGGGCTCATTTGTTTTATTATTTTCCACGATTTGTCGTAAAATATTACGAGACTCTCGGCCGTTTCTCGCGTAAAAATCCCGGGGCTCGATTCAAGCGTGGAGGGGATTAACGACGGAAAGCAGGAAGCACGCGATCTCACTTCCCTCTCGATCGATTTCTTCCTTCGCACAACAATCGCTCGCACGTCTCGTTCGACCCGACGGATAGCAGAGAGAGAGAGAGAGAGAGAGAAAGAGAGAGAAGGGGATTCTCATGGACCTCACTGCGATGCGTTTCCCGGTCGACGCTCGTCCCGGCCTTCCGTCGAGCGTGAGTACAGACGTTTCCGCGATTTTTCGCTTCCTCGCCCACGCGATCGACGGAGCGGCTCGTTTTAGGAATTCATCGACGACCTGCACGGGCGGATTCCGCCGTTGCATCGTCACGGACGTGCCTCGCCGCGCTCTTTGTATTCCGGTAGCGTTTCCTCCACGGTGGCGGAACGTCCCACGGGAGAGAACACGCGGATGTTCCTTTATCGGGCCTGATATTATCTCTGACGGAACTTTGCCTCCACACATGATGTGTTACGTACACACACACACACACACATACATGTACCAAGCGAATTGGTCGAAGGGCTTGTACGAGAAAATAGGAGAGATCGCGTTCGGGTATTCCTCGCGAGCCAGTTTCCGCGCCGCGTGTCGAGCGTTAATAACCAAAGACGCAAGGAGTCGCGGGAATTAAGGATATATCGCCCGTTGCTGCCGTATTTCCAGCCGTGGCGCATCAAGGATACCACTCGTAAGTGCAATATTTATCAAGCAAAACGTACGTTCTCATACATTTATTCCACTATTTAGGCAATAAATGTTAATTGGGAGCGAAGTTGAAGTACATGTACAGGGTGTTCCAGACCAATCGAATTCTTATATTCGGGCTGATTTCACCTCACAGCCTCCTTTAAAGCGGGACAGCTCTCGATCCAAGCTCTGATTTACCGTCAAACTTTTGGCGATGCATTCTTAAATGCGATACAGACCAATTCGTAATCTTTTCATCATTTTCTCATTATTCCGAATTACGGGCGAATATGGCTGATGCGAGAGTTACGACGAGGCGCGGCTTCCGCGGGTCATGCAAGAATCATCGATTTCCTCGGGAACCGGTACCCGCTACGTCGCGTACGGAAGCGCGCATTTATGATTCACGCGGCTCGCACGCTCTTATTTTCCCCGCGGCTCGTGACTTTCTTACGAGGTGCGCGAGTCCTTCAGAGGTGACGCTACTTTTGCCTCCGACATGCCCGTTGATCGACGGAGCTGGTAACGACGCAAAGATCGGGTGCGTGCGCGTGGACGTTGCGGCGGCAACATTTGCGAAAAGACGATGGGTTTAGTGGCGAGGCATAAACACAGTTGCAGAAAGATGCTTTCACGTGGGCGGGAATATTCACTGTAGTAGCGTCACATACGTTACATGTGCACGCGCGCGCACAAAGATACGGCGTTATTGACAAACACGAGGAAGTGGTTGGCGATGCGTGCTCGGAGCGCGGGGAAGCTCTGCGAGAGAGGAGAATCGCACGTACGTACGCTTAACAAGTAGGTACTTACGTGCTCGTGCGAATCGTCAGAGGCGTGCACGTGGCTGGCGCGCACTCGCGTAGATACATATTTGCGTGAATAGTATGTTTATTTATATAAATGTGGCACGTACGTGCACAAAGGTGTGCACATGCATGCATGCACGGTCATACGTACGCGCACATGCGAGACTCCGGGCTGTCGCATGTAGTATGCAGCGTTAGAGCGGCGACACGTAGAGCCAGCCACGTACAAACGACGCCGGGGCACGTACGAACGGGAGCGATGAGAGTGTGATAGTTTTACAAACTCCGGTCCTCCGACCATCCGCGAAAACTTGCCCCGAGACTTCGCAGCGCTTCCCTATCCGATTTACGCGAGTCACGTGTAAACAGACGAGGCTCGCTCCTCCGAAACTTCATTTTAGGCCGGTTCCCACGCGCGCGGAAAAATTCTCACGACGCTATCGCGAGCGACTTCGATCGGTTACCGGGCCGAGAGAGAGAGAGAGAGAGAAAGAGATGCTCTTTTAAATCGAAATATTCAGCACGAGGTAGCGGTATACCAGTGATCCCCGATGAGTAACGACGGGGAGACCGAGCCCTCCCGTCGATATCGAAACTCCGTCCCATGTAGGAATCGTGTACATTCGGCCGGTATTGGAGAGACTGGCGGGGCACCAATTTAGCACTGACATACGGATTTCAGTTTCACGTTACGATACCAATGCTTTAAATAGGAAAGCGGAGGGATGTCATTAACGTGGAGCCCCAATAACTCAGCGGTAAGAGCGGTTGCCTGGCAAGCCGCGAGTTCGTCACAGCCGGGTCTGCTCCGACCGTTTTTCGCTTCGTACGACATTAAAAGCGAATATCTGCAGGTAGACAAATAAACACGTAGTTCCGACTTTTCCTTCCTTCGATTACACACGCTAAGTGGTTATTAAGTATAGCAACGTTAAATATATAACCTCATTCATTAACTTCCTAATCCGTCATTCAGAGTCGAGCTCGACTCTGGAAATCGACGGGGAGAAACAAGGTCCCGATTGTTTACCCCAAATCTGCCAATTAATTCGCCGAAATTCTTTGATATTTCACGGCGAATGAATGGCTCTCGAAGCTCGGAGAGGGCTCGAAGCGGGAAGCCTCCGCTGAATACGAATGCCGTGGAGGAAGCAGGCGAGGAGGGGATGTCGGAATATCGCGTCAAAAGACGTCGCCTTTGCATCGCCGATCGTCTATAATTCGCGAATGAATGGCCCAAAATCCCCCCGGCGAGTCGCGGCGAACGAAGCGGCGGGATGAAGGCAGTGTCGAGTTTTTGTTGAGACCTCCGGAAATTTTGCCGGTTGCCGGGATGACGACACGACCCGGGCGCATTGTTTCAAACGCCCTCGTTCGCGAGCGCGTCGCGCTTTTCGAGCCATTAATTACCGCGCAAGCTCGACGTGGCGCGGCTCAAAATAATTCTTAGGAGAAGCGAGCCGTCGGAAAACGCACACGAAAATAGGACACCACCCTTTCGCGAGAAGGGGGGGGGGAGGGGCTTTCTCTGTGCACCTGCTCGCAGCCGAGTGAAGCGCGCACCGGCTGCGGCAGCTCGACTGCTTCGCCGACACATCGAGCTTGCACACGAGACGCGCGCTTTAAGCACTGTCGCGAGCGCATTCTTATCGATACCGGCTCCGCGACGGCTTTTTAATCTTATTCGAGGTATCCGTCGTCTCGTCCTCTTCGCAGCGTTGAAATAATATTTTTCTTGGTCCGCACGTGCGCGCACAACGCGCCTTCTTCTTCTCGGTTTGATAGTTTTAAGCTCGAAACTCGCGACGACGTCTCGTCGCGTTCCAGCTCGGCAAGTACGGGAAAGAGGAGTAAAGATGACGCTTTGCTAATTTGTTAATAACTAACTACGAATTCTCCTTCCTTATTGTCAAGGCTTGTAGGTATATTGCTCCACGCT
The DNA here is from genome assembly GCF_001313825.1 of Dinoponera quadriceps. Classification (NCBI taxonomy): domain Eukaryota; kingdom Metazoa; phylum Arthropoda; class Insecta; order Hymenoptera; family Formicidae; genus Dinoponera; species Dinoponera quadriceps. The sequence goes on along the minus strand of NW_014554712.1, from coordinate 905,522 downwards.
CCGATCACGCGTTTAGCGCTAAATCGATCTCTCGATTTCGAGAACACGAAGTGACATTATGCGCGCGACTTTCGCGGACACAAGGCGGACAAATCTCGCGATTGGATACGGGCGTATTTATCGGAGAACGCGAATTCCCTCGGAATATACGGTCCGATGCGTCTCGTTTCTTAACCCAACAGTCGAAACTCATTCCGTTAAGAAAACTCGAGCGAGATTAGCCCGGCATATGAAAGAATTATTCAGTCTCCCGAGTCGGAGCTCGCTGTATAATTGTTTGTACGAAGCTACACCGCGACGCGTGGTATTCGCGCTACGGCCGCTGACGGCAGTCTCGCGCGGCGCCACAAAAGCGGGAAAAAATTTTATCGAGGAACAGAAATAATATTTTTCTTCCTGTAAGTAGGTTCGCCCTTTTCCCTTTACACGGCTCGAAGCCAAAGTTGGGTCTCTCCGATGTTATATACTTGGAATGTGCCCCGGGGTGCTTCTACTCCCGCGACTCCGGTCCTTTTCGCAATAATATTCATCGCTCGATACGAACGTATTCACCCGTAATGCACCGTGCCAGAATTTCGAGTATGTAAGGGCAATGGAGGAAGAAGAAAAAAAAAAGGAAGAAGGAGAAGTGAAAAAAAGAAAAAGTTCGTAGCTCGTTATTTATCGTTCCGTAAATAGCGAATGCATCTCTCTCCCTCTCTCTCTCTCTCTCTTTCTCACTCCCTCCGTCTCGATCGTGTGAAATATTCGATGTTTCCGTCTTGCAGCGCGGGGCGTGTGTCGTCAATATGCCGGGGGATCGTATTTCTTCGCGATAGAATTCCCCCGAATCTGCGCTCTCGCCGGTAAATTCCGGAAGCAATGGATATCGATCGCGCCGATCAAACAGGCGTTTTGTTTTATTTTATGCCGCCGCTTGCACTTTGAGATTCGCGTTTAACGGCGATCTTTACTTCGGCGCGACCAATATGGTGGAGCTGCTACTCTCCCTCTCTCTCTCTCTCTCTCGATATATATATACATACATACGATGTATACACGTATCGAGGGGCGCGCACGGCCTCTTTAAAGTGAATCACGGCGGTGTAAACGTCTTTATAGTACGCTTTCCCTAGCGAGCACGCATGTGTATCGATAGCCCGTCCACTTCTCTCTCTCTCTTTTTTGCCTTCTTCGTTCTAGCTCTTTTTTCCTCGTTCTTGACCTTTCTTATCAAACGATTGCGTCCCTTTTGATCTCGACATTTCAACAGTTCGCGTTTTATATTCTCCGTAATCGTCGTTTGCGAATCCGCCGACCCGATACTCGACATGTGTGCAATAAATCGACAGCGGGAGAATGGACTTTCTTTTAACCCAACTATCGTACTGTTTCTATTTCTGAAAAAAAAAAAAAGAATTCTTAGTAGGACTGTTGACACACCGGAGTTTCGTGCTTCGCTGATTCCGATCGATGGCATGAAAGCTTAACTTCGGGTACCACATCTGAAAGCTACGCTAAAAATGACTGCAATTCTGAATGGATATATTTTTTTCATCTCCTCTCTGTCTCTCCGTCTCATTGATCCCCTTTTATTTATTCGTTTACTTGAATAGATATGATTGATCATGTACCTCATACGTAAACTAACATATCGTTTTCATCGATAACCATCACGGTGTATAACGTGCAGTACGAACAACGAACTAAAATCACGTTTATTTCACTCGGTGTTTCCTTTAGTAGAAAAAAAAAAAGAAAGATCTGTTCGTATCTCGAGTGAGTGCTCTACTTTCGAGACCTACTCAGATAGGAATTATCGTTGGTAACCCGAACGCGCTCGCGGCACGAAACACGCGTTGTTTTACGTTGAAACGGCAAACATGTAACGTATCGAACGTTGTACGCTGTTACGAAGGCGCACGGTGGTTACGTAAGCCGTCGGTGGGATTTCAGATGAAAGCGAGCGAATTCATTTGTCCATGATTCGCGGCACTTCACGCGATCTCGCGCGTAAAAACCGCAATCGGGATGACGGTGATCTTGAAACGCGACGCCCGAGAGCGATACGCATCGTTCGACGATATTTCTTAAATTTCAACGTCACGATAACCCCCCCGACGTTGCGCGATATTGGATCAGGCCTCGCCCTTGTGTGATATCCACCGGAGTGTCGAGTAACATTCTGTCATAGCGCGCTCGACGAGCAATAAAAATCCATCCGTACAGAGAGTGCTGTTCGATCGGACCCCGAGAGCGAGTCCAGCGAGCATATCTGGCGCTCCGGTGAGGGAGAAAAAGTTACGATTTCCATGCCTCGGAGAAAATTGAGAGAGAGAGAGAGAGAGAGAGAGAGAAGCCTTTACTTCAGTGCTAGGGCCTCTAAAGATTAAAGAGTAAGATTTAATGTAAGACCAAAATTTCGTCTCGAGAAGAGGCTGATAATACGGAGAGTATGTTCATCGCGTCTTAGGTTATAAATGAATTTAATACAGAGTTATAGATGAATCTAATATACAAAAGAGAGAGAGAGAGAGAGAGAGCGAAAGACAGAGTAGACGTTTAGCATGTAGGAGCGTGCGCGGCCAGTGCGCTTCTCGCGAGAAGCTTCGCGGAAGCCCGCGACTTTTCCGGGTCGGCGTCCGACGTAACCGGAGCGCCGCGCGATCGCTCGAAGGCGCGTTTCCTCCGGTCGGGCGGCAGGTAGCCGGTAATCTCGAGGAGTCCGTAAGCCGGCGGTATTTACGCGGCTCGCGTGACACGATTTTTATAAACTTTCGATTTATCGCGGCTCCATCGCGGCAGGAAAACTTGCTGGCGGATACGCTCGCAACGGCCGCGCGTTCGCCACCAGCGAGCGTTTTGAGATGTGGGTCACGAGACCCGCGTGAGGTGGATGTACGCGCGCGAAAAATAGCGTTTCACCTTTCTTCCGGCCCCTTCCTCCTCCTTTGTCACGAAGAAAAGCTTAGCCCGGACGCTCGCGCTCACAGTTTGTCCACTCGTATTTATTTCCACCGCGCTCGGGGCGTCCTCGACGAAGCGCCGCTAACGACTTGAAAAAGTTCTCGCGATTTTCGCCACGGTCGCTTTAACGCGACGCCGCCGGTGGTGCCGGTTTTTATGTCTCTCTTGCCCCCTTGTTGCGGCGTTTCTTTGCGACGTCGCGCGAGCACGTAACACTTGCCCCTCGCACGCTCCTTCGCATTATGTACGTCGTACGTTCATAATCGCGAGCCACGCGCGCGTGTCGGGCGAGAGGGGTGGTTGGAAAAGGGAGGGGGCGGCGGTCGAGGGATAACAAACTTCCGGTCGCGCGCGCCGGCGACACTGATCACTTTGCGAACAAATTGCGAGAGATATTCAAACACGATATGGCGCAATTTGCGCGTTATTTTGCCCGTACTTCATTTCGCCCGCCCGCGTTTGTACAGTTCATTTTGCGTGGGCGGAATGCGCGTCGCACCGCACTTGACACGAATAGTGGACGAAAGCAATTAACCGCGCGGCGGTAAAATAGTTACGTAATCGGCGGTCGCGGCAGTAGGAAAATATTTAGTATCGAGCGTAATTCGGTATTTCGTAACGGTATGTTGTATGTGTGTGTGCGTATACAGGGTGTCCGGTAATTTTCTCAGGATTCGTAATGTGCAGGTGGAACGGAACTGAACGGAAAAGTCGCGTGTAAGTCATGTTATTTTGCAAAATTCGGAATAATTAATGAGGAATTAATTAATCTGTACGAGCTAATGAGCGCATGGGAAATAGTAGGTCGGACTCCGTATAATCCTCAACCATTGCGGATTTTGCAAAATTTTACATGACCTTTCATGCGTGACCGTTCAGTTTCACCCGTTCTGCCTGTGCACAACGGATCCCGAGAAAATTATCGGACACCCTGTACATGTGTGGGGGTGAGTTTGGTTATTTCGTCGAGTGAGCCAAGGACGGACGGTTTTCGAGGATTTGTACTAACGTCGCAGAGCCGCGACGAGCGTCGGTGGTTCAGCGCGGAAAGCTCACGTCGCAAGCTGCGCTCGACGCTTCGCCGGCACTTTCCACGGCGCCGCGACTGATCGACCTCGCGTTCGCTCGACCTATTCCTCGCGAGAAGGGGAAACTTCTCACCGGGGCACGTCCCCCTCGAACTTTCGCGCGCGGCATCCGGGCGATAGAAAGAGAGAGAAAGAGTGAGAAAGGCGCCATCACCGCCTGCCGTGCATGCGGCTACGAAATTTGGCTAATTCAATTTAAATAATGAACATCGAGCGCACGTTATTCCGACTTATCGTCGATATTCTCGAGAGAAAGAGAGAGAGAGAGAGAGAGGAGGACTCGAGTGCGTGCATGTGCGCGCGCTTTGCATTTTCCCCGACGCCGTCTTCTGACTCGCGCGCGAGATTCGCGATTCGACACGGCTCTGTGAGCGTGAAATCCTTTTCTTCAGAAGTGGCATTGACATTTTTCCGGATTTTCGTCGAAAAATCGACGGCACGTTTCGTTCTCGACGGAGAAAGAGNGGGGGGGGGGGGGAGGTGCTCGTCCACCGTGACTTTATTTCGTACTACTTCGCACTCGAAATCGCAACTCCGGAACGCCTCTCACTCGCGAAGTCGCGCATTTATCTCACGTTTGGGGGACCAACGCGCGCGAGGTTCTCTCGCTTCGCTCGCGAATATAATTCTCGGGCTATCATTCGATCGCCCGGGACTATCCGATATCTTTTCTCGCGCGCGAGATGTAGGTCGCACGTGAAAAAAAAAAAGAAGAAAAAGAAAGAAGAAAGAAAGCGTTAAAAACGTTTATTCCGGATACACGGTTGCACGGGCGCGCGATGCGAGATTAAATACGCTTCCGAGCTGCTGCTCTTTTATCAGATACGGATAAAGTTATAGGGAGTATTTCTTTTCTCGCGGCGCGCAAACTCGATTAATTTTATCCGTCACAATATTTCATTTATGAGAACGTATAGAGACGGCGCGTTTGTGTGTGAGCGTGCCGGGGCGGCGAGCGGCAGGAATAAGTACGCTTCCAAGGTTTTTTATCTAGCACGACATACCCGGGGAATATCTGCGGAGCGTGAAGCCAATAAATTTCATCCGGGGCGAAGCGCGCTAGGAGCGGGTTAAGAGCCCCGCGGACGGACTTATCGGAGCCGAGGCGTAGTCCATCAGTGTTTACGTCGTGGGTTTGCGTGACGTTTCTCTCCTCGTCTCGGCACGTCTCGATTGGATCCGCGCCGGTGGAAGCGCCTTGATTCGATTAGTTCGCTGGATAACGAGGTTGCAGTTATGGGCCGAGCTAATCCCGCGGCGCGTTGTGAATTTTTCCCTCCTCCTCCTTCTCTCTCACTCCCTAACCCTCTTCTCTTCCTTCTTCCTCTCTCGTTTCCTCCTTCTCGCTCGCGTCCGCAAATGAAGATTGATCGCAAACAATGACAAACGGTGCCCGTCGTCGAGCACTGTCCGAGAGAAGAGAGGCAGAGAAAGGCAGAGAGAGGGAGAGAGAAAAAGAGTCTACGCGATCGACATAATATATCGCTTTATCTCGAATCTACTTGCCCGACACGATCGTCGGGCGGCGTTTCTCGTGCGGAAACGCGATTGAATTACAACCCCAACTTGTTACCGCGAGTTAAGGTTTCGAGTAACTCGATACTTGTCACGCGGTGAGTTCGCGGACGTGCCGAGTACATCGTTCACCTGGGCGTGGAATTAAAATTATAATCTCACTACGGCCCCNCCCTCGTCACTTCGGTCTTGTCCCCAACAGCAAGCTCAAATGCGCCTCCCGTTAACAAGCCGGAAAGAATTAGTTTAATCCGCGGTTAATGTTTGCTTTTAGTTCTATGTGATCGCGTTAACCCCCCGACGTCTCTCGTGCGCTCTCTCTCTCTCTCTCTCTCTTTTTCTCTTTCCCTTTATCTCTATCCGTCGATTCCGGAACGCGGTCGAGGTTAATGCGGTGAACGGTCGCTCATTGGATACGATTAAATTTGCGTTGATACTGTTCGCGAAGTTACCGCGGGGAAGGAGCTCCTCGCAATCTCGCTCAGCGATAACTCCTGGAAGTCCCGGGTAGAGCGAGAAGAGAGAGAGAGAGAGAGGGGGGAAAGATACCGCGGGGAAAGTCGTTCTTATTCCGGGGCGAAAGAATCTCCTCGCTTCCGGTGTTCCCGTTCTCCGCCGCCAAGGACAAACGCGGAACTTTAAACTCCGACGCTCGGGGGCGAGCCATACGCGTTAGCGCGATCACCCGGAACGGAGCCGGAAGACACGGTGGCGCGATATAGCATTATGGCGCGCCGTGATTACGAGCCGCGGGATGTACGTGCTGTATCCCTCCTCCTCCTCCACCGCCCTCGCCTCTCCGTCGTCATTTTCCGCCACCAGTGGGATCATCTACCCGCTCGCTCCCGAAAAGTCCGAAAACTTGATTCGTCTAATTTGTAATTTCGTCGCGCTCGGCGTCCCGCAAATTACACACATACACATACACACACACACACACACGTAGCCCCGTGGCGTATCGCGCGAATTAACCCTCTCGCCGAGGTTCAAATTAGAAGCGAGGCTAAAAGGTGGCGGCGACGATGGTGGTGGTAGCGAGGCGGCACCTGGGGAACCGAGAGAAGGACGTTTAATCCGAGTCTACATTCGGTACGTAATATTCAGCCAGTCGTAATTATGTGGTAATTACGTGAGATAGATTTTCCGCTTTGCGTCTCGCGTCCCGCGAGCGGACTAACGCGGAGGTAACTACGCCGGGCCAATGGAAAACGCGGCCGTGTACCTCTTCTGCGATAGAACGTATTTTCGCGACTCTCTCCCGCTGCAACCTCGCGATTTTCCCCCTCTCTCTCTCTTTCTCTCTCTCGCTCCTCATCAGCGTGCGCATCTCTTCCGTAGGGCGCCTTGTTTTGTTTATTTGCGTCATTTATCAACTTCTCCACGGCGAGGGAAAAAACAGTGGAAATGGGAGACGCCGTTGGAAAAAGTGATACAACGTAAAGTCGGAGAGCGAAGCGGAGAGATCAGAGCGGATGAGAGAGAGAGAGAGTGAGAGAGGGAGGGGCGGATAGAAGGAAAAGAAGAGAGCGGAGAAGTACGTGAGGGGGGAAGGAGGAGGAATCGACGCGAGGAGAGACCGCGCTTGCATCTCATCGGTTCTCGTCGCGGCGGAAAAACGAGGCAAAGGTGCTTTTTACCGGCGGCCGAGGCCAACCGGCGGCTTTACCGCGGCCGCTCCCTCCATTTCGCCCCGTCCCGGAACATTAATAGAACCCGTAGGAGCGACGTGTACGCGTCCGGAGGATCTAATTTAAAACGAATGCCCGGCCGCACGAATCCGCGAACGATGGCGGCCGCCAGCGTTGCGGTGAGCAGTTTTCCGTGCACCGACGCTTTTCCCGCAGGTCGCGCCGCCGGGAAAATAGTAACTCGGTTCCTCGGTTCCGGGCGATCGCCGTTTCCGGTGCCGGTTCGGTATCAAGTAGATCCTCGGGGGGTTAGAAAGAGCGGTGAGTGGGGGGGACGTGAAATACGCGAGATGTAAACGCGAAGAATGGAGACGCGAACGAGCGAAGCGAGTACCAGCGGGCTTGTAATTTATGCGAAGTAATCGTCGTTACAGCGTTCTCCCGACGTCGACAACAACGCGCGGTTTTCCCCCTTTTTCCTTCCCCCCCATCGTTGTTTCGTCGAACGGATACCGCTCNGTCGAACGGATACCGCTCCTCCTCCCCCCCCCCCCTTTCTTTTTCCTCCCTCTCTCTCTCTCCCCCCCTGTTCCTCAACCCACCTAACTTCTTCGACGCTCTACATGTCTCGGGGGCATTAATTGAACCGAGAGAATCGAATGTCTGTGTCAGAGGAGAAACCAATTTAGCGAATACCAAACGAGAGCGGGGCCCACCTTCGCTCGTTACTCACCGAAAATACTTCGGCCTCATCTACGTCACTCTCCGTTCTCTTCCACCTATCTCTTTTTTGTCTTCCGTTCGCCGCTCCCGTCCGCCCTCTCTTTACATTCCAGCACGCTTTTAAGTACCGCTTAGGGAAAACGCGGAAGAAACAGTTTCGCCGATCGTTTTCGACGAGGCGAGCGAGCGAGCCAATCCCGCGCGATCCCGACGTTCGCGCGTATTTGATCGTCAAATAAGCCGGGAACGGCGTGTTGATTAATTGAGCGTCTTCGGCCGATCTAGCGATTAAAAGCAGAGCGCTCGATCGATCCCGACCCCGGGATAAAGTAATAATGTGCGCATTCCGTGTCCGAGTTGCGCGCGTGCATCCGCGTTTCGCTTACTGCCGCCGCCGCCGACACCGTTACGCCGCGCCGCCTCCACGCCGGCCGACTTGCAATTACGCTTTTTCGATCAATCACGTTGACGTGCCCTTTACATCACCGCCGAAATAATGCGCGCTTCCGAATCCGTCCGGTAATTACAGTTTTTAATCAATTCGACGTGCGCCCGGCGTTTGCTGCCGCTCGCTCGCGTTCTCTCTCTCTCTCTCTCTTCTCGCTCTGACTGACGCTGTCACGTTCCCTGGCATCGTCAGACTTCGAAACGACGACGACGGCGACGAGGACGACGAATGGAATTGCTAAAGCTGGGTATACACTAAGCGAACGAACAGCGAATGCAAGCTGTTGGAATAATGTGTATATACGCCGTAACGTATCCGAACAGAACGTTTCGGACCGATTTGCTCATAAGGTGGTTTTTTTGGAAAAAGAAAAAGAGCGCACGCATTATTTTAGGCGCGAATATATACATTCGTGTTACGAATTCGCTCCGTTCGCTATTTATTTGCTCAATGTACACCGACATTTGGAATCCCTCAAGTAAAACCAGCGGCGCACGGTGTGCTTGTTTTCGTGCTGGATTGCCTGCTGGATGGAAATACTGCGCCCTGATTGGTGTGTTTCCATCCATTTTTCGGAAATGCACCAATCAGGGCGCAATATTTCCATCCATCCAGCGATTAAGAGTTCGGACATTTCCGACTTCTTACTGTGTGTGTGTGTGTATGTGTCTAGTCTATTTCTTTATTTGGCGGGATCGAGGATTGTCAAATAAATGAGCTTTATTCGTAATTAAATGTTATTCTAAGATATGGAGGATAAATAATAATAAGATGATGGAAAAATTGATTTTGAAGAAACTGAGAAATCTACTTTTACAAAAATAGAGAAAGTTAGAGGAGGTTAAATCAAGTAAATCGGCTAAATTTCGGGCAAAATTTTGTCTTACAGGGTGGCACGGTCTCTACCACGTTAGTGCTCGTTCCAGCTTGTTATGTATAGTTATATATAGTTCGATGCTTGAGGGCCTGCAGGATTGTTCAGGACAAATAACGCGGCGCGAGCGGCGGCGCGACGGCGGGAATCACGGCGCAAATGCATTTTCGATAGTCGCGAACGAGGAAATCGCGTGACTTCTTGATGGCGTCGAGATATATTTTTTTCAGGTCGAAGCCTGGCGCGGAGCTGTTTGCGAGGCCGCGCCGCCGGCGAATCGACGACGGCCCCGCAAGAAACGTTCNAACGTCGACGTCTCAGCAGCGAAGTCTCCCTCTCTCCCTCTCCCCCCCCCCCCTCTCTCTCTCTCTCTCTCTCTCTCTTCTTGCCCTTTCCCCGAGTAAATGACTCGCGCGGAAATCGGAAGCGTCGGGCTAAAGCGCGACATTAATTCGCGAAAAAAGGAAAACGCCCTTCGTCGCCGTCGTCTCGTGACACGCTCGGAGCGCGCGCTCGCCTGGTTTTTACGATACGCCCGGGCTTTCAATTTTGATTTCTCACGACACTTTGCCGCCGAGCGAACGTGTCACCTCGCACGACTGCCGTCTGCGCCGAAACGCGAACTGTTTTACGCGAAAGTCGCCCGCCACGTGTATCGATCTCTTCGCGCGTGACAGACGATGCGTCGCCTGTGTTAGAAGACACGCCGCGGAATTCAGCGAGAGCGAGGGCGCTATTAAGCATTACGATTACCGTCCGAGTAATTATCCGAAATTCTATTTATTAGTGTATCGAGATATCGGTGTCTCGCGCTAATAAATTTCGGCCCGAAGCTCGACGGGGGCAATCAATAACCGCGTGATTCCTGCACGATGCGCGATGGGGCACACATCATGGGGCGAACGCACGCGCTACGTTGTGTGTCCGTGTGTGTGTGTTTGCGTGGGCGGGGAAGGGGGGGGGGTGTTGCGCACTCGCGTCTATCAATAATTCGCAGCAGTATTATCTATGTTATGCGCATCGGTTTGGCTTCGGCGTTACGCGGCAACGGGATTAAAATCGGAGCGCGGATTCGGAGGGGGGCGTAACGCGGCGCGCATCTCTGGGGCGGCCGCGCGGCGCGCTCTCTGCGGCCGAGGCTTCGTCGAACGGCAACGGGGCGGGGGATGGGGCGCACGATGGAAAACAGCTACAATAAATATTTATCCGCCTAGAATACACAAGATAAACACGGGTACGGAGAAACTGAAAAATCTGTGTCGCACCCGGCGCGAATACGCGCGCGCGCGCGCGCAATACGGCGCTGTAAATACCGGCCCGGATATAAATCTAATGTTTTCGTTCGCCGGCTGATGGAAACAAAAATGCATTAACGTTGTTTGTCGCGCGAGTTACATTGAATTATGAGCCGTTGCGCGTTAACGCAACAGGCACAACGCCACCGCGGCGTGTAATAATGCAAGAGAGAGAGCAAAATACGCCCGATGATTTTATTAGTGTCGTCGTTAGAGAGACGTTCATCGAATAACAAAGGCGAATGCGATGAGATTCCAAATCGTTACGAGATTTTCGCCGTGCACGAGGGCGGCCGCGTCGGTCGGCGTCGACGCGTCGCGAGAAGCGCGACGCGAAACTGATTGATTCTCGAAGGTTTATATAGTCTGTCCAATAAGAGCGTGACCGGGTAAACTTCTGTTGGAAGAGCGTTACGTCGAGAACGAGCAGGTAGAACGGCTCTTCCTCTACAACGTGTTGCACGGAAGGTCCCAGTCACTGTCCGACTTTCGCTAAGGAATGACATGTTTAATGTTGAATACCGGGGTGTAAGGTAGGCCGATGCGAGTCGGATCGATATAAGCTTTGAAACGGTTGTCGTTAGTTTTTCGAATGAGCGCGGAGGAAGCGCACGGAGGTAACTGGCACGGTAAAACAGGTCGTTTGAAACAAGAGACCGACGACAACTGTATCAAAGCTTGATTATAATGATTCGAGTCTCCCTGTGATCCAATTCATCTCGGTTTATCGTACGGAGAATTTGAATGCCAAGGTGGTCGAAATTTATCGGAGAGTATTAATACCATCTGCCGAAAATAGTGGTTTCAATATAAAGGTCAGGATTGGATCCTTCGAGAGGACAACGACGTTGTAGTCGTTTTTGCTCCCGATGGAAGGAATGGAAGGAAGAAAATACAAAACATCAGGCCATCATCACAGTTATCGGACGCAAGTCCCGTTGAAAATGTCTGGGCATCAGTGAAGTTGAATGAACTTTAATTCTCCTTCCTTTTTACCTCTTATCCGGCGTATTGGAATAATTACACTGAGAAAGAAAAATAGTTAAAAATTTATTCCTGGAATATAAAGTTCATTTCGTAGAAAATTCCATGGAAACAACATGATCGCAAATAAATTGTTAAATATTCTCTTCTTAGTGCACGATTCAATTTTACAATTATATTTTGTTGTGAGAAAAGGATTCAAGGCCTCAAGGCCTGTAGGGAGATTCGACTCCTGAGGCAGTATGTTTTTTTACGGTAAATCACGGTAAAATTGCATCCTCTCGCGATAATTTAATAATATATATTGCTAGAATAACCGGGCTTTGGCTCGCGATTAAGAACGCGTTTTACTTCTCCATGATGGATTCTCCTCATCGACGGACTCCGCTGCGGACGTGCCCGTTCGCGCCGTTGACAACGAGATGTCTGTCACGTTGATTTGCTTTTTCAGCGCGGGAGCGAACACCAAAGTCTAGCCCCGGTCGTTTCGAAACGTCATCGTGCACTTTGCCGTGCGGACGAATCTGGCTAACTGCTGATCCGAAATAATTCTCACGGTGAACTCATCGCTCGCTCGTTCGCTCGCCCGTTCGCGCGCGCGTTATATTCGGTATTTCGGTGGCGAAAACGCGGCGGAGCGAGATTAAACTCGTCGACGGATTCGCGTTCTCGTTCCGTCCCGTCGCGAGTCGCTCCTTTTTTTCGACATATATCCAGCAACTCAATTTAACGAACGTTCAGGAACCGTTAGGCTCGACCGCGACTCGCTCCTTTGCTCGTCTTCGGATCCGGGGAGATTGGAAAAACTTTCTCTCGGAAAAGCAAATCGCGGAGCGCACGCGGAAGCACAGCCGGCTGGTTTCCGGCGAGATAAAGTCGACGTCGGCATCAGCGACGTTGGGCGGGGGCGGGGAAAAAGCGTCCACCGGAGGAGAGGATCTCGTGTCGCGGGCGAGGATTTTATCCAAAGCGAGTAGCGTCCTGCGGCCGAGACCGCGGCCGTGGCGGAATGAGAGAAAGAAAGAGAGAGAGAGAGAGAGAGAGATAGAGGATATATCGGTAAAAGCGGGCTTCTATAGGGAAAAATGCGAGAGGCTTCTGCTGCGTTTCTCCCGCGGGTTCACTCTCGTGATTAAATTCGCTTGCCTCCTCGCGACGTGTATCTTGCCCCGCTTTTATTTCCCGCTAATGTACGCTAGACATACATTTGATATACACAACGGAAACGATATTATGTCCGCGGGAGAGAAAAAGATCTCGCGTAATGAATATTTATCGTTATCTTTGTTTAGCCGAGGAGAGAATCGTCCGTTGTTGTTACGAAATCGCGCATAGAAAGAAAAAGCGAGAGATTCGAGTAAATAATTACTGCAATATCCGTTAGAAAATGTTTACCTGGATCAAATAATTATATTAATATTTATTTAAGTAAAATATTGTCCAAGGAAAAAAAAATATATATATATATATTTACTTGATCCAAATAAAATTTACTCTCGAGTGGGACTCCACATTGGTAGGAGTGGCAACGATATTTGACAGGAAATTGCTATCGATGAATATCGACTCGGTAACGTCGATACGTAACATCCATTCTGTCGACGTAGATGTTTTTATTAAAAATCATATTCTTTTATTATACGCATAATTTTTATGCACGGGTGCGGTAAAAGCATTCGTTTTTTCGCCAGTATTATTAATAAATCTTCTGAATAAATGTTTTCCCGTTTTGATATAACACATTTTATTTATTCATAATATGCGAATACAGGTATGGATTACAATTCTCATAAGCTTTTATTTGTAGACTGAGAATAACAATGTTTGTAATAACCGTTTTCTTTCTAAGCGATTTCTTTGTTGTTTTAATATCAATTCCGCCTTGGAAAATAATCTTCCCGATGGCACAGACGTTGTTACCGCGGATATAAAAATTGCGGCATTATTTTACCTAGAATAGGATACGTTCCGTTCGTTTCTTTTCACATTTTTAATGTCGTTTGATGATTTAGTGGCATATTTAAACGTAACGATAAGTCAGATAACTTGCCATCGTCTTGGGATCAGTGCGGGAGGAAAATTACGCGAAGGCAAGACATCGATAAAATATCGACGCGTCGTAAGACGTTGCTGCAACGCAAAAATACCAAATCGCTAATCCGTCGAAATATTTTATCCGGAACCCCGCTCTCGCGAGAATGACAATTTTGTATGTGCTATCTCTCTGTCTTTTTCCACTTTTTTTGTTTTTACGCGTTTTCCGCTATTGCACGTATATAGAACGTATTAAGCACGGGCTATTAAATCGCATCGTTCCAATTTTATCGCGCTCGCGTATCGCTCTTTAGATTAGTTTTTATTTTAACATCAATTGCCGCCCTATGCAGCGAATGTACTCGCCCGGCGAGCGGAATATTTTCCGATAACCGTTTTAATTAAAATAGCAAGTTCGAATTGACACGTGAAAATGCACTGCTATCCGGCGGCCACGTGCGCTATTTTCTATCTCCCGGTCGGCGGAGGATACGATTCCGCCGTGCAGAATCGTTCGACGTTTACGTGACCCTCCTCGCGACCGGCTTCTTAGCCGACGATCGCACGAGAGAATTACGCGCGAGATCTTTATTCTCCGGAAGCTCCGGAACTCCTCCTTCCTCCCTCCCCCTAACTCATTCACTCACCCTCTCTCTCTCCGTCTCTCTCTTGCGGACGTCTTCGCGGATTAACTGCGCGACGCGACGGGATTATTCCCCCTAAAGCGGCAGTTTTCCGAGCTACGGCGATGGTTTTCCGAGTCGCCCCGTCGACTGCGGGACACGCGAAACGAGGAAATAAAAATATCACTCGGCCCCCTTTTCTCCCTTCTCCACGAGACTCGGAAGAAAGGCTGCCCGCCGCTCCTTATCTTACGTTCCTCATAAATTAATTTGCAAAGCGGCCAGAAGGTATTTGCTCCGCCGCAGGAGCCCTCCGTCGGGCATCCAACCCTCGACGGACGGACGAGAGCTTTCGCGGCGAAAGCAAAAGTACAAAGCGAAGGGCAAAGATTTTAACGGAGGTCTCTCGGGGGGGTCTTTCTTTCCGCCGCGGAGGGCGAAGTCCCTCTCTTCCCTCCGTCCTCTTCTCCATCTTTCTGCTCTCCGCTCGCCGCCGGGTCCTTTCAAATCGCTTCGCGAAGCGATGGAATCATGCTACAAATAAATGACGTTATTCGTCGTGGAAGCTTCTCGTCGGAAGAGGCGATGTTTTATCCACGACGACGACGGGAGGTACGATCGCGCTCGCTCGCTCGCGGGCGTGCGCGCGTGCAATGAAAGAAAAGCGGGAACGTCAAGCGAACAAGCTCACCTTTGCGACGGATACAATTCTCAGCGGCGCCGGCCTTAGCGCGACGTTCCGCGCATCATTCGCGAAGATTTCCTACGGAGGAAACCCGCTTGGCGGCGACGACGACGAGCCCGTCCGCGCTTGTAACCCGGCATTCCTGAAATGCATGAGGCGCCCGCGATGGTTTTCCAACTTCTTTTCTTCGCGGGCAACGCGGACGACGAAAGGTCGCCCCCCTCTTCCCCTCTATCCGCTCCGGAATAAAAGAATAGATTTCTCTCCGCGGTCCTCCCGCGGGACCGCCAGCCATTTCAAATTAATTCTTTAAGCGGCGGGATTATTTTTCCAAAGTGGCCGTTTATCAACCGGGAGGCCTGGCTGGCTCGGGAAGGAAAAAGAAAGGAAGGAATGGGAGAGGGGAGACGTCAGTCTCGCGAATTTCCCGGTGGAGGAAATCGTCCTTCCCATTCGAATCTAAACACGGACACTTTAATCGGCGCGACGAAAGCGCGCGTGCCTTTCNGGGGGGGGGGGGGGGGGACACGCAGCTGTCTGAAACGTACGGTGCCGATCTGTCGAATTAATACCTAAATTTGATTATCGCTCGGTGCGGGTATCCCCGCGGCGACCGCGCTCCGGACGTTTATTAACTTTAACGCGGGCATATTTTATGATCCAGCCGCGATAAACAATCGATCGCGCGCAAATCATCCCTGCCCGCTGGAAATTCCCCCCGATTATCGTCATCATTACCTCGCCGACTCTCGGATTTAACGGCTCGTTAATTACCGACGGATTATCGGAGGCTGACCAGGTGATCTCGTCGTTACAAAAAAAAAAGGGAGAGAGAGAGAGATAGAGAAAGGGGTAGACAGACGGAGAGGAAGAAAAAAATACAGGGAAACACGACACGCTGCGCGAGTTGCGATATAATTTCCGCTCGCTCACTCTCGAAATCAGATAAATCGTTCGTGTAGAGTTACATTTTAATCGGAATTTCATCGGCGGCTCTCGGTGTCTTGTGATGGCGCATATCTCCATCTATCGTAATTACCACGTATACATGTTGCACACCGCTTGTTACGGGTTATAATGTAGTTTATGCCGGACCCGAGCTGAGGCCGAGTGCACTTGGAGATGTAGGGCATCCGTCGTCTAATGATAACAGTTCCCACGTAGACGAGAGGGAGAAAGATGGAAGGGGGAAGAGGGGATGAGAGCGCTTCGGTTCGCTATCAGCAAATTGCGTTACACGGCTGCACGATGATCCGCGAGTTTATCGCTGTAAAATTGCCAGCGATAATTCACACACGTTTCCACCTCGTGATAAAATTTAAGTATTAAATTCGTATTATATGTACACAGACACACACACACACACACACATACACTCGTGCGCGCATACAAAAGTAGGCTGACGAGATTTAACCGCTAATGACTTTTTACCGAGCCCCGAATCTGATATTTACCAGAAATATTCCGCTCATCTCGGAGATGGAACGTTTGCTCGTCGGGATATCGAATTCCTCACGGAAATTGACCCAGCTGAAAATTTAGGCGCAATAAAGGACGATGATAATTAANTCACTTCTTTTTCTATCTTTCTCTTTTCTTTTTTTTTTTTTATATGAAAGAGGAAGCGTTTATCGCGCTTAATTACGGTTACGGCGATTATTTATCATCTGTCGGGGACAACGCTTTGCTCCTCGGTATACGGGTTTCCGCGAACCTGTTTTGGGTCTTCTTTGTGCCAGCCTGCCACTCTCTTCCTCTCTCCTCCTCTCCCTACACGTACCACTGTCTCTTTCTCTCTCTCTCTCTCTCTCTTTATATTCCCACGTAAAATTTACCAACAAATTCGCGATGACTGTCCTTTACAGGGTCGACGCGGCTGTATCAAGTTAATCCGGAAAGACAAAGGCGGGCAACGAGCCGAAAGCCAACGCGGCTGCACGGCGCGCTGAAATAAATGAGTAATGCTCTTTGCAGTTTGCGTGAGGCTTTTGTTACGGATGTCGGCTGCTGGGGGTAAGGGTAGGAGCGCATGGCGAAGGCAGGAGGGGGGAAGTAGAATGAAAACGCGCCCGACAGGATTTAAAGTACATCGGGACCGCCATATTAGTGCACTGGTTGCCAATTAATTAGTGAGGAGCGCGCTTTCCGGTAGCGGCGCAGTGGCAAACGCGCGTGACGTCATCCCCGCCGTCGTTTCCTCTCTCTCTCTCTCTCTCTGTCTTATGTTGTTTCGACTTTTCCACCTCGCCCCGCCGCGATCTCTTTTAACCGCGACTCCGCGAACTAAGCGGCTATTCAGTCTCGACGATGAAAATGATTTAGCGCGATACTCGCCATCTATTCTCCCCTCTCTCCTCTCTCTCCCTATCTTTCTATGCGTACTTCTCCTACGTCTCTCCAACTATCAGTGTCACACGTCGACTTTTCAGAGTTCATTTCGGAACACAGCAGTCATCCTTTGGTATCAAATACCGCAACATTTACACGTTTATTTTCAATAAATATATAAATTTGTAAAATACTGTTTTTAGGTAAAACCAATTTTTGAAACTATTTTAGTGGATGATCATATTATTATCCCTATACCTTTTCGACCCATCATGCAGTGTTGCCACATTTCCTATAAATATCTATAAATAACGTCCTGAATTATAAATATTTCCTAACTCTGAGTCCCAGACTCCGTTTAACAACGTTTTGAGAAATGTGATCGTCCATTCCTCAATTTAAAATATTGACTGTTGGCAAAGTTATTGTACAAAATGTAAATGGAGGCTATAATATCATTTCAAATTATCACTATATACCGCCACCTGATATTTGATATTTTGCATCTATACTTTGAATTTCAGAATCGTAACGTATCGATTAACCCTCGAACCACAAAATTGGAGTCGGATGCGATCTCATGACTCGTTACATTTATTTTACATCGTGCACGCGCTGTTTCTCTTTTTAAGACCTTTCCCTCCAACAATTTCGATAATAATTCAGCATTACAAACCTTTGTAGTAATTCTTATTACAATATCTCCTCCGTGTACATGACTCAAAGAGACGCTAATACTTTTCAAACACAAATCGATACATGCGAAAAAAATCATGTTCCTTAATTATTCGGCACAGATCAAGTTTTGTGAATCAATTTGGCGACAAGTATGAATTACATTTTGGTATCAACTCTCAATTCTTAACGCTCTTAGAGAGATATGTTCCTAGAATGATAATAAACGCATCTCTCTCTCTCTCTCGCCGTGAAGGCGCCGGCTAATCCGCATCAGCGCGGTGGTCCCGATCGAGCGGTCGGGCGAAATTTCATTTAAAGGCGAACGGCGCGCGATACGAAAGTTCGAAGTTTACTAGGCAGGTACTAAATGACGTGACTCATAGCTCGCACCACGCGGAAATTGATCCTTATCTCATTACGATTTGACTCGCGAGCGCTCGTTTGTCTTTGTCGGGCGAGATTAAGCGAACCGTTATCAATAAGTTCCGCGGAAGCCCGAAAGGGTAGTAGTAGTATTGGTAGTAGCCCTCGCTGCCGCCTCAACTGTTGGAAAGTTCAGTTACCGTTGCTTAGACCACCGCACTCTCCGGGATCGGGCTTTTGTGGGGGAAGTGATGATGTAAGAGCCTCCTGCTCGCGCGCGACCACTCCCTCGACGCCGTGTGTCCACTCCTCGTTTCATTTCATCGTGTCATCTCGTCGTTCTTCGTCGTCCTCCAGTTGCCGCGAAACGGCCGACAACACGACCATTGTTTAACGGACAAACATGTCGTTCCGTTTCGCGCGATCTATCCGCTCCTCCGTTTTGTTTTTCCTCCCCTGACAATTTATTCACACGATACCGACGACGTCGTTTGCGAATTGTTCACGACGCGGCTCACGAGGCGAGGTTTGTCTTGGAAAGTCGCGACTTCGGAGACCTGCGGAATGCCGTTTCTTTTCGTCGAGACGGCAGCGAGCGAAGAGACGCCGCCGGGTCAGCGATTAATTCTATCGGGGGATGCGCCAAGTCGCGCGTTCACGTGAAATCCTCCCCGCCTGTCTCCTCCTTCCTTGGTCGAATGCTCTTGCAAACCGGGATCAAGCCGCTTCTTATGGTTCCGCGTAGATAAGTCGTTCTCGTGCCGGTTGTCCGCCCGTTTGACGAATAATCCTCGGAAGTCTCGGCATTTTCACGAGTCGAGGGGATCGTGACATCAGCTTATAACAGATGATCGTTACGCCACTTCGAATTTTCACTCACTGAACGATTCCGCGATATTAGGGATGTGCGGAGAAGCACAAATTATCGACATTTTGTATCGATACGAAACATCGATTTTTTCGCTTTACTTCGCTTCCGTCCTTATTTGTTAATTACGGGAAAACGAGACCAAAAATGCGCTCGTTTTTATATAATTGTAGAAATTATCGTCGAATGCGAAATGCTACGAAATTACCCTTTCTCTCCCACGAACTATTTTTACGTCTGAAATTAATAAAATTTCCATTCGACTCGCCGAATCATCGGAGGGATCACGCTTGGCGAACGTAAGTCGCGGAAATGAGGAATTGAATATTGATCGCATAAATTTAAATCTTTAATTCGCCTCTCGCTATGGTCGCAACTCGCGCGAGTCCGCTTGCCCTTCGCGTCGGAGCTTCGATATTCATAAAGAATTCAATCGGATTCAATGCGGTTTTTTATAATTGGTCTGTTAAATGAATTTTATCTGCGGCTGGACAGTTTATTTTAGGAGACGATAACACACATTTTCGATCGATTTACACACCTTTGTCTCGCACCTCCGTTAATGAAACTAGTTTAGGGAATATCTGAAGTGGCTGCCGAACAGGAATATCGATAATAAAATCATAACATCCATCGCGATACGACGTTATCGATGTCATTAGATGTATGGCTTGAGCACGAAAAACGGAGAACGAAACGATTGATGGACAGTCTTTATCCAACTAAGCTTCTTGCTGTTACGTCTTTATGAACAATGCATTAGTGTGCGTGCATATTAACACATTGCGTACGGCACTCTACTCGCTCAACACGCTTCCAGGGCATTCATTTATTCGCTAACCATTTGTTTCGAGAATGCGCGAGACTTCGTTACCCTGGTAATGCAACAAGAAAATCTATTTTTAATTCCTTAAGTCATCGATTAAGTCGAAGAAACTTGAAAACGAGATATCTCGCCCGGCCACAACGTTCGGCTTGCTAAAGACGAGATATCTCGTCACCCGTACGCAATGTGTTAATACAATGTCAAACAAAATATAGCAGCATCTTTGATAGTAGATCCCGAAATGATACGGAAAAAAATAATTTTGCTGGCACAGTTAGTTACTATGGGAATAGCAAGAAGATTTGTTGACACCAAAAAAATTCCGCTGTTGTAGCAAAACGTTGTTGCGACAGCGATCAAATTTAGTTGGCATAACCAAATTAGCGAATTATTCGTAATTAGAGTAGAAACAGTTTTGTTGCTAGGATAAAAAAATTCAGCCGAATGAACTCGCCCCTGGGACACGTTAATTTACTGTTAAAACAAAATAGTGTTTACATACACTGCTTTGTCCCTACAGCAAAATAATCCATCGAATGGCAATTAGTGCTCTTAAATCGTTCCGCTGACCACACAGTGACCGGCAGATTTTGCCGTGTCAGCAAATTATTTTTCTTCGTGTACACTTCTAACCAGAACCTGCGTTTGGGTTTTCCAATTAGAATCCATCGTTATTTCGGGAAATCGAACCGGTATACCAATTAGATCAAACAGTATACAAAAAAAACATCCATAAGAAAAGTTCTATTGATTAGGCCAAAATCGGCTCGCTTTATCGTCCTTTATATCTTTTCCTTCTCGGAGCGTTTCGGTGAAAAATACATTGATCGTACGTCAGGTAGTGCACGAAAGGAGAATACACGTCAACTCGATCCGATCGCGAGTCGCACGGCGGTCGAAACGATGAAATTCAGCCGACTGACAGCGGGCGACAGGTCGTCGCTATTAATTATAACGGAACTGTCCGAGTGCAGCAGCGAACTACTAATAATGCACCGAGCTCCCTGAAACGGTTCTGGTACGCCGCCGATCGCCGGCACGAAGACCATGCGCACTAAGTTTCGCCGCCGCCCCGCTGAATTATTTTCTGTCAGGCCTTACTAATCATCATCCCCCGCGATCGTACCGTCGAAGGACCGCCACTTAGGAGTAATTTGTTCGCCGTTCAGCGGGGAGAGGAGAGTCGCTGTTTCGCGCGCGCCGCTCGCGAACGTACCGGAGAGCCGCCGGCGGAGCGGCCGCTCGAGGATTCATCGGCTCGCATTTTCCGATCGAAAAATCGCGAGGCATTTGCGGTATCCCGAAGGTTAATGCCAACAATGAGTTCGCGTGCCGGGAACGCGAATACCCGGCCCCTCTCCCGCCCCCTTCCTCCCTCTCTCATTCTCTCCCCGACGGTATCGCGACCGGATCGAAGGTCAGGTTCGCTCGGATCCTGCATTCGTACGCGTTGCCGCATTATTTATCAGCGGCCGGCTGGCTCTCTCGCTATCTTTCTTTCTCTCTCGGTTTGTTTCGCGAATTCAATTATTACCGAGGTGTGTGCCTCACGTTACGACGGCCGGCTCACGTGTCACGCCTACGTAAGAAATATCGCGCCCCTTTCGCGTCGCCGCGTCGGACAGTTCAAGCGACAAGCGAGGAATAGCTAGATGTCCGCCTCGGCCGACTCGAATCGCCGTTTGTCGGATGAATATTTACGCGGTGACCTCTCTCTTTCTCTCTCTCTCTCTCCCATTTTCTCGCCTACGCTGCCGCACTCGCTCGATTACGAGTCATCGCACGCCCCGACGGAGTAACGCCGCGAATCTTCCTAAGTAGTTTAGCCCGAAACGAACGGTCGTTTAAAACGCGCGACTTCGCCGCGCGATTCGCTCGTCCGTTCCGAGCACAAATCACCGACTCGCCAAATAGGAAAGCGCGTCTCTCTCGCGCGCGATCCGATACAAACTCTGTGGGAGANAAAAAAATTTCCCCCCCCCCCCCGTTCGCTGTTCACCCCGGCACCCCGGTGTTTATCCGATCGTCGTTTTCATCGTACATTACGCATTCCGCTCGCGTGAGGAAAATCTCTTTGAGAAGTGCAGTGGAAATTGGAAAAATCTCTTTGGCGGAAGTTTCTCGCCGGCGGCGCGCGAGAGGGACAGGCGTTGCAGGGGGTGGATGGCGGGTAGACACAGAGGGGGTAGAGAGGGTCGAACGGAGGACACGGTTTCCTGGGAATCGAAGTGCCGGTGTCGCGCACGGAAACTTCCTTATTTGGAATTTTCGTAAGCCCGTGCCGCGGCCTCCCACGGGGACGGCGCGTAAATTTTCGAGGAGGATCAGCACGCGGGCGATACCCGGCAACGATACCGAATAACCGAGTAACCCGGTCATGCCGTTTGATCTTCCGGAAATTCGAGGATAATTCCCAGCAGCGTCAGCCGCGATGCACCTCCGAGAATCTCAACGAGACAGTATTTCCCCTCGAGTCTTGTAACCGTCGTACGTCAAGAAGGTAGTAACGTTGTACTAGCTGCGCTACCACGCAGGCTCCCCACCCTAGTGTCCTAGATACATTTTAAAGATGGCTGTGGTTTTGTCGCTGAAAGATTGAAATCTCGGGGCGAAAATATCCCGACGACGACGACGACGACGACGACGTGTGACGACTTCTCTTTCTCCGTGAGATATGCTCCGAGAGATATGAGACAAAGATAGACGGAGAG
This sequence comes from Dinoponera quadriceps, assembly GCF_001313825.1. Classification (NCBI taxonomy): domain Eukaryota; kingdom Metazoa; phylum Arthropoda; class Insecta; order Hymenoptera; family Formicidae; genus Dinoponera; species Dinoponera quadriceps. Next base: position 882,905 of record NW_014554712.1, on the reverse strand, counting down.
ATATACGCGTTTATTATCACCCCGGGGTCGTGCTCTCTAAGAAGGACGTCCGCATCGATCGCTCTGTGCTGGTAAAAATAACGAGAGCTTTTAGAAATTAACAAAAGTGAACGAAGAATTGAGGAAGGAGCGGGTCCCGTTTCGCTCAGCTTGAACGCCTGTTGTGGAGATGTACCTGCTTCCTCTCATTTGAGAGGTGTCTCATGCTTTGTCTTCTGCTTCGGAGCTGTAGTTTATCAGCTGGTTTCATGTAGAAGAAAGGAGAGATGAAGTGAGCAGCTCTATCCAGTCACTTAAACCATCTTTCGTCACTTTTTCTTGACGAATCAGTAAAGAATTCGCTATCGTAGAAAATAGGTCACCGTAGTCACTTGTTTTTTCCTGAGTTGCCGTTAAATTTGTAAAATATAAGCGTTCTATATATATTTCTGCCGTCTCGTCTACCGCCTATCGCCGCTCGCTCACTAAGTCCCGATCCGTTGTTTCGCAAAGGAAAGAGCTACTTAAAAAAAAAATGATATCAGCAATAGAAAGAGCGTGTCTAAAATGAATATATTAGATGGCGAAATCTTGGAATTTAATATTCGAATTTGCTCGAAAATTCATTTCGGCTTCGAGGCGCTACGTCCTATAGTTTCCAGTTCCCACTCACTTTATTTATGCATTTATGCGCTCCTATGGATAACATTTATGAATTCCCGGCATTTCCGATGCATTTGGCTGTAAGCAGTATTATAAAGATTGTCATTTTTTCGCTTAAATGACCTTAGCTATTCTCAGAATTTGACACAAGATGTCACTTTTGATCACTATTTTGATGTCTAAGAAGTCACCTTTTTGGTTACCTTTTCTGCTAAGAAGCAGACACAATTTCACTTTTTTGGGGGGTTTCGACGATTAGACGGCAGTGCTGAGAAAAAGAGAGAGAAAGAGAGAGGGGAAGGAAGAGAAGCGGTGCTTTGTTAATTACCGAGAGAAGCGACGGCGTTCACTAATGAGTGAACGATATCCACTATGAATTACACGTCGATCTCTATTGGCTCGTCGTTACGTCGTTGCGATATCCGTGATTTATCAAAGAAACAAAGGGAGAGCGCGCACAATATCGTCCGGGCGGGGGTATCCGATGATGAACGCGGCGATTAACTTTTCGATGCATCGCGCGCTTTCTGCGCGAGATACATTAAGCTTATATTATTTTATAGCAAACAGGATGGAAACAAATCCGATAAGGCAATTAATGTTCTTCCGAATGAATGGTCCGTATTACCATTATATAATTTTACAATTTATGAAACATTTGAGCCCCGGGTATTAATAATGTAATTAATGTTTGCATTAAGTATTAATACAGCATTACAATTTTATATGACGCATTGACGTGGCTTTATAATACGATGTATAAATTGAGTTCATCGGGTTTACCGACATTCCGGCAAATGGCAGCCGGAGCTAGATATATAAAAGGATCAAATAAAAGGGAGTTCGATTAAGTGAGACCTCAATAACTCTCTAATTGCCTGAATTCGTTTGTAACTCGTATATATTCCGCGCGTTTGTGCCGCGTGTTCCATGACGACAGATATACATATATATGACACACACACACACACACACATTTCTGAGCTCTCTCGATGAGAACGTAGAAGCCATATCGCGCGAACAAATAACCTCATCATACCGTTCGATTGCTGGAAATTGCTTGAGCATTTCCCGCGTCGCGTCTCCGCGCGCACACACGGGACGATCCTATGTTTCTCCTTGTATAACCCGGCGAGAGATCGATACTTGTCGCCGGGTGACACGTGTCATTAGTCTGCAGCGCCTCGCGGCCCCGTGGCGGAGAGGGACGAAAATAAAATTGAAAGACGAACCTAATTACAGTCGCGGGCTCGTCGTCCTGTTTCCCTCCTCGAGAGGAAGAGCGAAAGTTGGACGTGTACGCTATTAAAATCGCGATTGGAGATGGGAAACGGATCGGTGGCGGAGGTGAGTTTTCTAATTTAGGAAGACCGATCGATGATCGCTTCCCGCGATCCTGCCGCCCCTTGCGATTTACAGGGCGCGTCTCCCATTGGAAGCCGGGCGAGCGTATTTTTAATGCACAGCGCGCCGCGCACGTTCGATAATCTTCCCTCTGATTAAAGCGCGGTATTAGTCTGGAAATTATTACGGGCGTTATGAACGTCGGAGGTTGTAGATCGAAGATACTTACCTCCGCTTAGTATTTGCCGCATAATGCCTCGAGTACGACGGCGAGCAAGCGCTGCCGAGAGCAGCAACTTGGTCATGCCGTTTGATTTCCTGAAGCTCGAAGATAATACCCAGACAACATCGGGATATGACGTGGGCTGATATGTACTTCCGAAAGTAATGATCGCCGAGTTCTGCATCCGTGACCAGCGATTCTCGCAAACGATCTCCCGTTCATGCTGACGTTATCGTCTTCCGTGGAAATCAGAGCGGACGTGTTTCTTTCTTCACGGGAGAAAAGAATTAGCTGTCCATGTGATACAACTGAAATTTAATTGTCAAACCTAGTTCTCAGCTGTGCTGGCAGCTAAAGACCAGATACAGGGGCAAAAAAAATGAGCGAAATTAACTAAAATTCAGTTGTATTATATGGACAGCTGATTTTTACCCGTGACAGCTAGTTTTTAGCTGCGGGAGCTAGTTTTTGCTGTGGAAGCTAATTCCTTTTTTCCACGTTCTCTTCCTCTTTTCCTTCGGATTAATCGAACGCTGTTACGTGATCTATGTTATTTTTTTGTTTTCCATTCTTTCGGTTTTTTAAACATCCGACCGTGCAAAAAGTAGCTGAATCCGTCGAATGGAGAGATTATCGATCGCCAGCGAGTCGCAGAATACGCCGGGTCCTTTATTAACGCGACTTTGCAATGTCGACGAATTCTCTCACAAGTTATCAAACCGACGGCGCGAGATAAATTCACCGGAAGGCGAATTTTATGACCGTCGTGAACCGTCGCCGCGTAGATCATACGGACTTATCGGGACCTAGATATACAAGGTGTTTCATAACATGTGGGGATAATTTCAAAGAAGATCGCTAGCGGAATCAGAACAACACCCGGACAATGTTCAAAGATATTCGAAAATCAATTATAAGACGTTTAGAAATTTGTCTTCAAGGTGTGTTCACTTTGAGCACTTACTTCAAAGACAAAAATACGTGAAGACGCTATGCTGGCTCAATTAGTGGCTGGGAATTTTGCGTGTTGCTTGCAAAATGGTAGACGACTTTTTTACTCATCTCAATCCATTCCACGCCCTCATGGAATTTGTCCATGTTGATCTGGAACACTCTGTATAATCGAGCCGGAGTATAAATAGATTCGCCGAGCCTCGTGATAAATAAGTCCCACGAAGGCGCGCGTCTACAAATGCGCGATGTAAAGTATACGTCGTGCGAGAGAGAGAGAGAGAGAGAGAGAGGGTATTTGGCTGCAAACGCTGTGCGCGAAATGCGCACCGGCAACAAAATTATAGATTGTAGCGGCGCGCGTCCGTAAACCCAGGCGAGAACTTTCAAAGATCGTACGGTTACGCAAAGCCGTAACCAAATAGTACCGTTACGCTGTCTGATCTCGAGAAATTCCAGCATAATTCCAGTAAGAGCGCCTGTTGCTGAGCATTATAAGGACGCGATAACGGCAGTCATGTATCCTCCGACGCTTGCAACTGATGCTCTTATTAGAGCCGACGGCGGGTGATATCGTTAACATAATGTTACGCGGTGAAAAGGTCCGCCGAGCGGGATATCCTCCCGCGAGATTAAAGTTCCGAAAAACGTCCGGTATTTATCGGTTTTTCACGATCGTTTCTCTCTTCTCCGCTTTCCTCTCCCCCTATCCGTTTCTCTTTTTACCGTACGCGAGTACACGTCGCTCGAGAGAGAACCGTTGTCCGTTCACCGACGAGATCGGGTGCGCCTCTCGCGTTCGATTAATACGACGGAAAAGGAAGGAAGAGATGGGAACACGTTCGCTCTAATTTCCAAGGAAGAAGATGGCAACGTCAAATAGACCGTTGCCGAGAATCGCGTCGGTCGGGCGAGCGGGGAACGCCGCCGTGAAACTCGTTACTCGCGCGTTGACGCGCGCCAGCTGTTACGTTAACATTTCGTTAACCGTCGTCGGCGTCTTTACGGTAAAAGGGAACGCTGCGGAACGAGGGTTGTACCTGCTACGGCGCGTAGATTATTAGCCACGCGACTGTGTGGTCACAGGGCTCGATAAAAACGACCCTTCGAGAGCAAGAGAGAGAGAGAGAGAGAGCAGAGCCTGGCTTTAGCAGAAAGGCGACGTAAGGGGCCGCGTGGAAACAACCGTCGCGAAATCATAGAGCGTGCACGTAACGCGCTCACCTGATCCGAGTGAGTGAGCGAACGCGCTCACTCCGGCCAAAGAGAGCGAGGCGGGCACGAGGAGGGGCAGTTACCAAACAAGCGGGTCCGGCCGTTTGATCCGCAGAAATTCAAAGATAACACTGCCTCCCCGTACTTCCGGGATCCAAACGAGAGAGAATTTAGCCCCGGGCCCTACACGCACGCTCGCGTGCACGCGCATGCACACAACCTCGGCGGTCCCGTACCTGTCCGGTCCGATAACCCGTAGAGAGATCTAAGGGGTTGTAATATATATAATGGGCCACTGTTAGTTGCACGTAAGAAGCGCTTCGGTACCGCTGCTCTCGCGCGGTACAAAGGCGAGCGTCTACCGTATTAATTATGCTTCTTGCGGCGGTTACGTGTCCGAACGCGCACATCGACCGCGGATCACGAGCGGGATGTACGTGACGCGCGCGCGACCGACGAATTTACGGATGTTACGGGCATTATCTGGAAATTGGCGTATCCGCGTTTCGCGCTTAAGGAGGTTCCAGCGTTTCCAGCGAAGTTCAGGATAAATTTGTGATATATATGCGTGATAGGGAAATTAATCGAATTGACGGTGCGTAACGGAAATTTCGGTAACCCTTGCCGTGTCGTTCCCGAGATGCTTGATTGCAAACTCGTACGTGTGCGAGCGTGGAAATTTGGTAAAACATTAAATTTCTTATAATTTGACACATTTGTGTATAAGATGGAAGTTAAAAAAGAACTGTTGTTGTATCAAAGACTAACGTGCAGATGTTATAGACAAATTTCAGGATTATTGGCCGTTTCGTTTTGAAAATACAGTAGTGAAAAGTTTATAATTTATTGTAATATTAAATATATATATATGACATACATATATATATTTAAACACTTATCTAAACATTTATTATATTTAAACCGATAAAAACATCACTTGATTTAAAAGGCTGAAAAGTAGGTGATTACGTTTTTCGCACTTTTGTCGTGCAATGGGAAGAAAAGGATCGCGAAATGTTTCTTTCAGAACATGAGAAGAGTGAATCCATGTTTAGAAAGGAACATTTTGAACATTGATCTCTCTCCTCTCCGCTGTTTCTCTCTCAATAAATATGTAAACAAAACGCATGCGGCTGACATGGCTCTTTGGCTAACTTGACCTGGTCTCTCTCCCATATAACCGCGTGTTTTCGCTCACCGGCGGCTGCCATCGGGTGACTGGCAGTTTCGACAAGTCGAAAAGGCGATGCGTATCATATCGTGTTTCTCTCCGCAGGGAAAAATAACGAAACCGGCCGACGTTTCCCACGTTTCGCTCCGCGCGAGTCCGCGCCGCGCACGCCGGTGCACAATGCGCGAACGGCAAGTATTTTGCGGGGATGATGCTCGCCGGGAATCCGGGATCTTCACGCGGACGAACGCTATTTCGTATTCTTCCTGATTTTTTGCCGTTGAAACTGCTACGATTCGTAAAGGAATTACAAAGCTCTGAGAAAGCTCAGCGGCTGGGACCCGCTATTGAAGCGAGTCGGCGTTAATAATACTTACGATCATTACGGGACTGGGCGCGGAAAAGAAATTGGCGCGTTTATTAAAGATTTGCTCGCCCTGTCGGCTTAATGAGGAGCGCGTTACGTTCTCTCTCTTTCTCCTCCTGTTTCGCGCGAGCTGCCGCGCCGGCTGAATAATGCGTCGCGTCGCGTAGCCCTTCGGCGCGACATTCCGCGCGTATTAATGGCGCAAACGTGCTCTTTAACCGTAAAAGCGAAAACCGCGCGCTCGATTACGCACGAATGCGAGATTGCGCCGTGAGATACGACGGATTTCCAGTGGATTTTCCACGGCGAGAAGACGATCGGCCGTGTTGCGTTTTGCAGCCTTTCCTTCTTTTTTTTTAGTTCTTTTCTATAAATTTTCGATATCGGGTGCATCGTTGGTAATTAAATGCGCGATTGAAAATTTAATTAAGTCGACCCGGCCGTCGATCGAAGAATAAATCGGCAGCTTCAGTCCGTTCTAAATGAAGTGATCATTTCCATTTGTTTTTAACGTTACTTGTTTTTCTCCCTCTCTCTCCTGGCGAAACGACTTTTTAATTAATAGGGGTTCGCGATATGACTGTGCTTCTTGCGTAACAACGCGATAACGATAACGGCCCCTGCGTTTATGAGCGGAATACAGAATCGAGCATTTCCGAGGGAGGGCTGCGCGCATGTCGTCGGCCCGTCGTCGTTTGACCCGTCGTCGTCGTCTATGATTATAGCTCGCCCCGCCATAACTCAGCAATTGGCTTTCTTCATTTTTATCGGGATCACTCGGGCGATACGGGCGTTCTATTTATTTCCGGTAAGTCGGTTAAATCCGCGCGAGAGGTCCCGCCTTTATACACGGTTCCAGCCGATCGATGGTGGATATCTCTCGCGGGCGGAATGGTGGTTTTCACCGAGAGAGAGAGAGAGGAGGAGGAGGATGAGGATGAGAGGATGGTAAGGCAGGGATGGTCGGGAGATTTTATCGGTGGCGTTAACGCCTCGCCTGCTCGTATTTTAATTAAGTCTAATTCAAGACTGCGGAAGCTCGCGACTGGGTCGACTGTAAAGTGAAATAATGTCGGCGCCACCCGCCCGCGCGCCCCCTTCTTTCGCCACCTTTCCACTTCTCTCTCTCTCTCTCTCTCTTTCTGCCTTCCGCTCTCTTTCTCTCTCTTCTTGCTGCGAAACACGCCGAATTTATATTACGACAGCGCACACGATGACAGTAGCCGTCACGAAAGTAATGTATATTCATTTACACGTTTCCTCGACCCGACGGGATAATTCCTCTCGGCCGCCCTTCCGCGCGTCGCGTTGGCTCCGTCGGCTCTCCCTGCTGCGAAACCGTTGTAATGCAAACGGTTTGTAACAATTTCAAACGGCCTGCGATTTTCCGGCTGTCCGCGCCGAGGTGTGTGTTACGAAGAGAGCGGGGCGAGGGGACGGACGAACACTACGCGCGTGGCCGATCGATGATCGAGCGGCGGGCGAATTATTTACGGAATAATAATCGGCGCGATGGATGTAAGCGTTTCGGGGAACCGCTTTTCGACGGACTCGAAAACGCATTGGTTATCCCCATTGGCGATCTTGGCGGTGGAGCGAGATGTTTAGAAGCGAACGCGATGATGAGCTTAACAAAATTAGTCGAAAGTAAGTCGCGGGAGGTAACCCGCGACTATTCCGGGACAACATGTAAATTACGCTCCCTGCCTCCCTCCCGGCCCCCGCAGGGCCTCGTAAACTCGACGATTAGACGATACTCGAGCGACGAGGGATGTTCTTAATATCTCGGCGGCTAAACTTTCTAACGACTGTTTCTCTCGTGTTCAGCAACTCGGTCGGCGAGATTCGTGCCGAACAGCCGATTCTGAAGCGACGGTTAGGCGGATAATTAAAAGATTCGGCCCGCGCTGAAGGATCCAGCAGGAGGATGTTTGGTGCGCGCCACGGCTCTCTTTCTCTCTCTCTTTCTGCGTGAGGATCGTCGTTCGATATAGCCGGTATAGTCTTCGCCTCCGCGCGCGCCACAAACACGTTGCAATCGTTTGCGAACAATTTGAAATCCTCCTGCAACTTTTGGCGTGTGTGCTCGTGACACCGGCCCGTCCGCTCGGTTAAAATTTCCGTAACAGTTACCGCGCAAAATAGTTTCGATATTACCGCACCGCGACTCTACCTGCGAAAGACGAGGGAATATCATCGAAATTCGCGCACGGTACAAACCGCGCGATCCGACCGGCGTCCGAAATATGAAGCGGTGCAGAGCGCCGGGGGTCGATTTCATAGTCCGCCTCTTATATCGCGCGTTTGTAAAATAAAATATTTTTGGTTACGACAAATATGTAAAATGAAACAAATAATCGATTTATAAGAAAATCATCTTTCGGTTCAAACAGTTCGTACAAGTAAGAAAGGGATTTCGAGCTAAAAACACAACAGACCGGACGTCCATAAACGGCAGAATGCGCCGTTGGTGAATTTTTCCAGCCATCCCGAACGTTGATACGTCGGAGAAATGTAATCAAGTTTAAGTTACGGATGCCAACATACAAATCGATGACGTGAGTTCCGTAAACGCCGTGTAACGCTGCGTCCGTCATGCATCATTAAACGCCGGACACGCGTAGTTTTTAATAACGCGTAATCAACCTCGTCCTTTGTGACGATTCCCTTCCATCTAAGCGACAATTTAATATCGTTCCACGCGGCCCGCGTAATAATCAGCGAGCCGACAAAGAGCCGACGAAATTAATTTCCTCAATGAAAATATTGTTGCCCGTGCCTGACAGGACGCGTCTTTTTTCGTTGTCGCCGATACCTCACGTCGGCCTGTTTTCCTTCCCGCCGGCTCTCGTAAAAGACGGTCCCAGGTAGCGTATGAAGCGCCGGGCTCGCTTTAATTCCTTAAGGCGGCGCGTAAAAGGCGGCTGAATGATGCTAAACGTGATTTACGTGGCTCATTAGCTTGATTGCTCGGGGAGGGAAACAACGAGCGCGTCGAAATACAAGGAGAAATTCCCCACGGCCTGGGGACCTGTTCGCGAGATTCGACGTCTATTGTAATTATTACAACGATAATAATAATAATAATAATCATTATTATATTACTAATGTTATTGTTACAAAAGCGAAAGGTTATTCGACGTTTTGATATAAATACCCTCGAGCGCGAAACCATAAGAATAGCTAACAGGTACGCAAATGAGATAACATAAAGAATAAAACGCACGATGTTGCGATGTTTGATTCTGGAGCCAATCATAATTTTTTGTCAGTATAGAATACATACTTGTAATCAGAAGGAAGGGATGAAAAAGCGAAAAATCCACACCCAGAGAGAGTCAATATAAAGAAATTTAAGAGCGAAGAAGAAGAAGAAAAAGAAGAGAAGCAAAGGAAGAAGAGGCAGAAGAAGCGGGACGAGGCGCCCGATGTAAAGCGATAGTTAAGTAATGGCAATCAGTAACCATTATCGCCAGAGAGTAATCGAGAAAGATGTCACCGTGTCGGCGAGTAGGAACTCGTAAAACCGGCTCTTAAATTCTTTAATGGCGCGGCCACCGCGGATTCCTAATGGGACGCTATTCCGCAGCTTTATAGGAGGCGCTTCCAACGAAGGATCTTTTTATAAAGTCAGCGCGACATCGTCACGCTGCCGATCGATCGATCCCATCATCGCCGTCGTCGTCGTCGTTCTCCTCCTCCTTATCGGTCACTCCACTCGAGATCGCAACGCGAGATTCCCGGCCGTGACGGAGAGGGCGAAGAGCGCGGTCGTGACTGGCGATTCTGTGCGCTCGGAATATCGTTCGCGATTTTCTTGCCGCGTGCACCACGTCGGGCCACGCGCGACCTTGCGAGCCTCGCGGCACGCGGCGATTTGGCAACCCCCGCGGAAATTGCATTCTGCAACTTTACGCCCGACTTGAAATTTGCAAGTTCTCGCGCGTTGTGTTGCGGCGTGCCGTGCGTGACACACACACACACACGGTGTAGCGGCGTAAACGCTCTGTGTGCGTGTGGATGTGTACATGGTATGTAGGGTTGACCAGCCGACTATTTACAATAATATTTAACGCTCACGCGATATATATGTATATACAGGGTGCCCCAACCGAGGGACAAACTCCGTGAGGGCGTAAATTGGATTGAGGTGGACAAAAAGTTACTCGACGTTCTGCAAAATTTCGCTTATTAATTATCGAAAGTGGCCATGTATAGAGACTTCTTTAATTCATAACTGAAATATTTGGCAATAGTGAAAACTTTCTGTGTTATTTGATTGTAAATGATTAAGGATTTTTTTTGTTTGGACTGGTTTAACCGTTTGAGTGCTGAATTTTTTTTTATACGGGTCAAATTTGCTAGATCCTAATTTGTACTGAAAGTGTGAAAAAACAGTATGATGGGAAAAATTTTACGTTATGTATTAAACGATCGAATATATCGACTTTCAGCACTCAAACGGTTAATGTATAAGTATACGACAGTTGTATTCAGCGGCAGATTCAAGGTTCAATATACCGATGTCTGTCGCTAGATACAACAGCGGTTATATACTTGTAGTGTCGATTAGACCATTTTGAACAAAAGAGTCCATTTTGCAAATAACTCGTAAATTTTTGAGTTATTTATCAAGGACGCCTCTACACACGGCGGCTTTCAGCGATTAGTAACTCGAAATTTTGCATATTGCTTGCAAAATTTCTTTGAAACGAAGTGTCCCCACCAAAGTCTGTTGTAAATAAAAACCGTTTACAATTAGGAACGTTTCCGGATCGACGTTCGTATGATTAATTTTCATCCTTACAGAGTAAGTAGAATGTGCTCTTTAAGTTCGGCGACCTCTATTTCTGAAACACCCGGTGTATATATAATTGTCGCCTACCGTCGGTCGCCTCGAAAATGACTTGATTACCGCAGCCGGTTCGCGATTGCGTGCCGCTCGCAGCTCTCCGGCGGCTCTCCGCGGTCGGCATTAAATGTGGAAAATGCGGCCCGCTGGCTCGCGTTATTGCGTTAACAAATTTTCCACGTCATCGCGGCGAACCGCCCGGCGATATGACGGCGCATCGGATGCTCCTCCTCCACGTCGACGTCATGGTCGCGCAGAATGTTTTTGTAATACGTTCGCCGAAGTCTTTTGCGAGTTATTGTAGTCCGGAACAATGGAGATATCGTTTCTCCGAGAGACAAAAGATATCGCGTAGCCGCGTAAAGCGAGTGGAACGGAAAGTCGATAGAGCATCAAACTTGTCGGACGAGATATCGCGCATACAACGTTGCCCGTTGCCGGTCTTCCTGTTCTCTCATCGACGGGTAACGCCGTTGTGCCGCGATGCGCCTAAGAATGCGAGCGCATCGTACACATCCGGGCGCGAATCAAGCCGAACAGCAAGTGACTAATGGTCTCTCTCGGAATCATCATCGATATTCCCGTAACATCCTCGCTGCCTCTCCCCCCTGTCCCCGCACGGGAGGGCGAGATTTCGCGCCGATTTTCGCAGGGGCCGGTTACGAGAGAGAGAGAGAGAGAGACCGTCTCGATTATTGATCGCTTCGTCGTTCGGACGATTAAATCGAATTTCGGCGGGCACGGCGAGTCGATTCGTTTATTCAGGGGGCACCGCTCGGCCCCCGGAGTAATATCGCCTTATGACTGCCAATCAAGGACGTGAGAGCGAGGGATCTCCGGAGGGGGAGGAGAGGCGGCGGCATACGCGAGTTACGTTACGGTTACGTACGTGAAGAGCAGCAGCTGTACGTGTGGCTATAGGAGCAATCGAGAGAAGCCGACGGCGGCGCTGTTCTGCGGCGGGTTATTGATCGACGCTGCCACCCCTCCCCCTTCCCCCCTCTCTCCTCCGGTTCGGCGCTGCCCCCGCAGCCTCCGCGCTTCGAACCTGACTACCGGCCTGCATGCCTGCTCGCTCGCTCACTTCCCTACCTACCTACCTACCTACTTGCTCGCCTGCCTGCTTGCCTACCTACCGATCTACCTTCCTTCCTCGGTACACCGCCAGCACGAAGCTCAGGAGCGACCCTAAGGGCCGCCGCACCACCCCCGCCAAACACCCGTACCGTAACAAGGCTCTTTCTCTTCTCTTCTCTCTCCCTCTCTCTTCCTCTGCCGCCCGTGACGCCGATGGTAGGATAGTTCCCCTCCCCCCTCCTCTCCCCTATTATTTCCGCCATGCCCTCTCTTTTCATAGTTCTTTTTGCCTATTGTCTTGTTCTTTTGTGCGCGTCTACTCGCCGTTCTACGCCGATATAAGAATTCTTCGTTCTGCGTTATTAAAGCTTCTCCCCCCTCTCTGTCTCTCTCTTCATTCTGTTTTCCTTTCTCTCACTCTCCGGGACGCTGCGTGCCGGGTAAACTTACGGCGGATGTGTGTTGCGGCGCATACATCAACTTTTTCAGCATGGATTTCCCCTCGTATTTTTCCGGGTAGCACGCGCGCTCTATCGCGCTGCAAATATTTCGTATTTGTACACCTCTAACCTGCCGTGTTTGCCCGAGGATTATTCAATATCGATCGGGTCATCCGCGGAATTGATTTCGTTCGCGCACCGAACAATGCCGCGAACAACGACACCGCCGTATCTCAGCCGAACGAACGCAATAACCGTTATGAGCCGAAGGCTACCGCCGCCGGGGATGCAAAGGGACGCGCGTTCGAGGGTAGGAGGGAAGGGAAAAGCGAAGAACGCTTCTTTCGTTCCTCCTTAGTTTGGTTAAGAACACCGTCGAGGATTACACGCTACGCGACTCGCCCGACTCCTCGCTGCATTTCGCGAATTTTCGCAAGATGCGATTTATGAATCGAAGCGACGGCAGCCGCCGATGCAACCGTCCTCTTCGCTTATCTCACGTAGACGCGTATCTTCCATATCTCTTGCCGCGGTTGAGTAGAAGATGCAATTTGCCGAAGAACGAACTTGCCAGAATCTTTGAAATTGAGCGCACGGAGGATTGAAATTTTGCCCTAACAGATGCTAAGCTAAACTCTGCCTCTTTCTTTTTGTCTCTCTCTCTCCCGTTTGAGAATTTACTTTTTGATGGAACGAAACGAATGGCAGGGAAACTGGGTTGATAGACAAGAATAAGGATCGACAGGTAGATATATATATAAATAGAAATTTATTTGGCAGTTGAAGGAAGTTCCGGAGGTAGATCCAGGCGTGTGTCTTCCTGCGAAAGCTTTCGAAGAACGGAGAGCTCCCAGCTGATCGTCACTCGTCGTTAGATCTCGTTCGTGTTCCGTCACTTCCCGCTCTCTCACAAAATTATATATTCCTTATTTAACGGAGTGTGCGCGGCTGCAAAAAGTTACCGGGCGAAAGTAAAGTAGCGCCCGCGAAAGGCTCGGCTCAGCGCGATATTCCTTTTGAAATATTCAACGCCGTCACCGAGACCGCGGCGAGATTTTCGTCTTCAATTATTCCGAAGCCTCGAGCCCTTAAACAACCGTATTTTGACACACCCAGACTTCGTTAAGTCCGTTCTTCGCGAAGTGCGTCCGGCGCGGACGACCTTACGGCATACGTGACCTCAGCGTCGAAGCCGGGGCGCATCCTGCCGCACTTCCTGAAATTCTCTACGATCCAATTTACGAATTGGGACGACTTGGTACTTCCCGACTATCCGCTCCTTCGCTCCCACGTCGCGCGAGGACCCTTTTTCTACTTCGACTCTACACGATCTCGAGTCTCGTGCAACCGGCGCACTTTGATGCGCGCCTCGCGTCAGCATCCGGCACGACGGCGCGAGATTTCGCCCGGGACTTGGAGAGAGGAGATCGAGCGTCGATTGCTTTGATCGTAGTTTTCAGGACGGCATTCTAATTCAAGAGGATCCCTGGAAATACGCTGCAAATCGGTGGCATAGATAGATACCGTTCCCCCGCGCCCCCCGGGCTCGTCAATTCTCTTTTTCTGCCGTCGTTCCGCTGCGCTCTCTCTCTCGTGACTTAAGAGTCCTGGAATCCGCGAATTCATGGATCCGCAGGGATCTCGACGGAGAAATCGAAATATTCGTGAATGTTAAATCCCGAGGTCTGGATATCGAAGTCGGGACCGCCCGAAATATACGCCTTCAGAGAACTGGGGCGCCCTAATAGTCGGCGGGACAACCAGCGGAACTATTACACTGTACGTCTAACGATTACCGTAGTGACGTAATCGGGTGCTGGTGGGGCGCGTTGAATTGAACAGGGAAGATCGCATGTTTGCTAGATGCTTTTTGCTAGAAATTACGTTAGAATTTAGTGCTTAGAACAAAAGACTCGCACTGCTGATCGAAATTTACCGTAGATTTCCCAATTAGGATCCATGATTATTTCGGGGAAATCGGGAGCCCAATTAGATCCCAGGAAATTTTCTATGCGGTTCCCTTGATAACTATTCCGAATTTCGCGAAATGATAAAGGGCTTTCCCGTACGGTTCCTGTGCGCTCTACCTACATACGAGAAGGTTGATACGGTCGGACACTCTGCGCAAAGAGAAAGAGAGAGGGAGCGAAATATACACGTCACTCTCTCATGAGCTCTCACCCGGCTTCGGATAGCCGGCAGTTCTACAACTGAAACCATTATACAGCTGCGAGGGCTCTCGAGCGAGCAAGAGCGGCGCTGTTAGAAACTGAGAAAAGTTGAGACCCTGGAAAACAGGGGATCCAAAAAGGAAGGCTCGAGAATTGTCGGAGTCTGCGGATCTCGGAACTCATGAATCTCGCAGAATCCGCGAGTCCCCCGCTCCCTCTCGCTACCCTGTGCCGCAGTCTATCTGGGAGAGACGACGTCGGAGGTAGTCGAGGAGAGAGATCTCGGGATTGCACTTCGCGGGATTCTCCACAGGGTCCAATTTACAAATTGGCGCGACGGGATACCGGCGGCGACGCGGCCGGTCGTACGCGGCGATCGCCTCTTCGTCTTCCCCTTCGACGCGCCGTGCTCGCCTCCTCCCTCCTCTTCGCTCCGCCGACGCGCGCGCTCGAACGTGCGCCGGATAAAAAATTCCAGCCGCGGGTCGCGCGCGGTTAGTTGCTCTAATAGAATTAAAGTTTAATTCGGTTAAGTTACGGCGGCGGAATTAACGCCGCCGTTCCGTTTCGGCCGCCGCACTTTTCGCGCACGTCCTTCCGCGGGACTTTGCTCGCTCGCTCGCCCGCGCCTGCACGTGTTTATCTCAATTTCGCCGGATTACTTTAATCAAGTAATTAACGTTTGTTCGGTTTCGCCGTGCGCGGTCTCGCAATCCGGATATTCAAGTTTATTAGTTCTCTTCTCCGCACGCCCTCGCCGCCTCCGTCGGCACTCGGAGCGCGCGCGTTCCACCAGCGCGAAACACCGACCCCCGGGCTTTTTTTCCCTATCCAATTTACAAATTGTAAGTCGACGCCGTTCTTATCTTATCGCTCTTCTTCAATTTGCAATGACGCACCTTGAGGGTATGCAGAGCAACCTCGGACGAGACACTCGAGAGGGGAGAAAGGAGAAGAGAGAGGGAATGGGAGGGCGAGAGAGAAAAAAAGCTGAAAGGTGCGACGACGGTCGCCGCCCTCCTTTCCTTCCTCCTCCTCCCTCACGCTATTCTACGTCAGCGTCGCTTTACCTCTCGCAGAATGCTTTATTGGAAGCGCAAAAGCGCCTCTCTCTCTCCCTCTTTCTCTGCTACCGTGGTTGCAATTCTCTCTCATTCCGGTTACGTAATATAATTATACCCGCGACCTTTTTTCTCCCGTTATCTTTAGCCTTTGCTGCATTAACCTGTTCAATTAACAAGTCGCAATGATATTCCCGTAATCATATCGGCGTGTACGCTCAGTCACTCGTCCGGACATTTACGTTCCATTTCTATTTTCTGTCGCGTCTGACTCCCCGCGAGTGTCGCGTGAGCTATTTTTAATCAGATAAAATTACCTCCAGATACACGTCACACGCTCTCTTCCTCTCTCGGAGCATTATCTATTGTCCCGTATTATATTTGCCCTTCGCGAAGCGAATTCCACTGGAAAAGGGAGGGGGAGGGAGGGTGCGAATCGCGCGGACTCCCGCGGTATATATACACTCGGCGAATAATAGAATATTTCATTTCTCGCAGTTGCTCCGAGAGGACCGCGGCGGAATATGAGCGAGCGCTCCCTCTCCCCCCCACCCACCCCTTCCCGCACCATGTAATAATCACGTCGATTTTTGCGCGCTTTACGCGGCAGGGCCGTAACCGGAAACCCGTATGAATTTCGTTCGTCCACCGCCAGCGTTGTTTTGCATATTCTATTGTTATTTCGGTATTAACGAATTTAAAACTGAAATAACGCGCCCGCGTCGCGGCCTTCCTGCCTTGGATTTCGGCGCGATGAGCGCCAGGGCGGAGGCGTAGGCAGGAGCGAGTGGTAGGACACAGGACAAAGGGCGAGGGAGGAGGAGGAGAGGAAGCGTGGGCACGGGGATCCCTTTCAGAGGGAGCGATGAGGGCGAGCGCGTACCGGAGCGTGCAATATGAACACCATCGCGAAAACGTGGAGTTTCGTATTTCATCGATACTCAAAACACGGGAAAAATACACGGAACGAGTCGCGGTCGGTTCGCGATCTCCGCCGGTCTATGTATCGCCTGTGTACCCTCTACCTATCTCCGTCTCTCTTTTTCCCCCTCTTTCTCTCTCCGTCGTCTTTTACGTCCGCAGCGCGCTAATTAGGATCTTACCGCGCGTACCCCGCGAGCGGATAACGCGATCTTGTTATTCATTTAATTCTCCCGAGCGAAACAACCCCGAGTATTTGTCGTACAAATAAGAAGGAGCGCGGGCGAAACGGCAGAAAAATTGGAGGACATGTTGAATTTACATTTCGCATTACGTTAGAATCCGGAGCGATCGTAAAATACACGGATAGAGGAAAAGGGAGAAAGAGGGAGAGGGAGAGAGAGAGAGAGAGAGAGAAATAGATAGATAAATAGAGAGAAAGAGAGAGAGAGAGTGGTGCTACTTCAAGTTCTATATGTGAGCATTTTCTCCATGTATATGCTCTCTTTCGGCACTAACCGCGCCGAAGTATCAATAAGTGCATTTTTCTCCACTCTCCCTCTTCGCTCTCTCTCTCTCTCTTTCATCATTTTCCCAGCTCACTTCGTGTCCTCCCCGTCTTTCTCTCTGTCTTCCTCTAAGCCTGTCAATTCGCGACGTACGCGAGGGAGGAAGAGGGAGGAGGGATAACGTATCGGGTATCGCTACGGTTTCGATTCGCGAGATGGAACACGGCTGCCACCGACGACGGATCGTCCCGCTTGTTCGCGGTGACTCAGGGGGGCGAGGGGTCGGGTGGACGCGAGCAGGGATTATCGAGCCGGCGATAAATTACGGGGAAATAATTTCGCGAGCGGCCGGACCCGAGCGCGAAATTTTTATCGCGCGAGCGCCGTAAAGCGTCTCGTAAAGTATTATTGCGCCTCGGATGAAATGCAGTTAACTTTTACGCGCCGCCGCGATGCAACGGCGGTGACGGCGGAAACGGAGGATCGTGTCGATGAGGAGGAGGAGGGGAGAGGCGTTATTTGCATAATTATCTCGCGCGGCGCTGCTATTCGCTCGCGGCGATAATGCCCGCGGTAGCATCGGTTTATGATGTAATTATTATTGCGCAAGTTGCTCGCGTTCGCACAGCGAGAGTTTCATTCTCGCGCGCAGTTAACGCTCAAGTGATTTCTCCCGCGCGATAATTCGCGAGGGGGAAGAAGTCCGACCCGCCACGCGCGCGTCTGCCTTCCGCCCTCGCGATCCGTGAGATAAACGACGGTCGGGTGAATGTTTTCCTCGGCGCGTTACATTGATTATACGAGAAGAGAGTAGGGAGGTCTCGAGAAGTTGAATCAGTGAAGATCAGTCACTGGCTGAACCAGTGAGACGATATTCCACCTGTGATCGGTGTATGTCACGCATGATAATCGGTATTCGCGGAAATTTTCGCGTGAATTTGTCTCTTCCGCTTAGCTCTTTCGTCGTGTGATATCTCATTGATTTTAGCCGGTGAAAAATTCACCGCGACTCGCTGTTACGCGTCCCGCGGCAGAAATATACGCACACATCGTACATGCGTTCAATCACGTGTCGTATTCGGCGTGGATCGTATGCAGTGTCGCAACAGACACATTGTTTGAAGTAACTAGATACAGATACCGAAAGAGAAATGTAAGTAGATACGAATGCAGATGTAAATTTAAGATAAATAATTCGACACAGACTGGTATTCGTAGTCCGATCTTATATTTTGAACCGTCTTAAGTTCATCTTCGGACGTTTCGTAGCGAATGAAATGACCCGTGAGTCTGAAGATAAACTTAAATATAAGACCCGACTATGAATATCGGCGAATATACATACTATGAGAATGTATATGAGAATATATACTTCATGAAGATATACAAGTATTACGAAGACGTACAAGTACTGTGAGAATACAAGCTTCATGAAGTCTGTCCAGATATATTCTCGTAACGTATGCGTCCATATTTCGTTATCTATCGCAAACTTATATCTTTATCTACTTGCATTTCCTTTTCAGTATCTGTATCCGTATCGAGTTATTTAAAAAAATGTATCTGTTACAACACTGTTCGTATGATGGCAGACTCAAAAGCTCAAGATTTCAAGTCCCATCAGTATAAGAATTTTTTTCAAATACGATGTAAATTAAATGTAATTAAGAATATTTCAGACTAAATAAGAAATAAGAATAAATCATTGACTGGAATATAAGAATGAAAGACCTTAAGATAATTAAAATGACGTAATGAATACTATCTTTTTTCACTGTTTCCGCAATTAGATTTCTTCGATGGCGACAGTTGCTGCAGTTAACAGGCTCTACCAGCGAAATTTTACTTATTTACAATATTATAACCATGATTATTAGTGACTATTGACTGCTTCTCAATGATGATATACTGATTATACTTTAGAAAGAGAGAGAAAGAGAGAGAGATTGAGAGGAAAGGAAGATATAATTTGAGGCTTTCAACTCCGAGACATTCGCGTTAAATTAAGGGTCGCCGGGTGGTAGTTTAGCGCGAACCAACAGCGCCGGGCAAGCAACAACGGCCGCTCTCGCGGCCGCGGACGCGATCGCTGCTAAATCACCGGCTGTAGGAAACGCAATGGGCCGTGAAAAAAAAAAAGAGGCTCGCGCGATACACTTTCGCGAAAACGAAGCGCCAATCGCTTACGTCAATTACGGGAATCGACGGTGCTTACCGGGCGAGTTGTTACATTAACGCGGAAATATTGCCTCCGTTTGCCCGATACGCGCTGCACACCGGCGGCTTTCATTTATTTTTCGAACTCTTCCGGCCTTGCTGCGCTGCTGCAGCCCTGTGAGCCCGCGCGCGTTCCCTTTTTCTCTCGCTCTTCCCATTGTGCGCGCCCTTAGTTATTTTTCCTTTTAATAAATTCTCCCGTCCGCTCATGCGCAACATCCGTTTATTCGCTAATTAATGGTGCGTTCGCGCTAGTATCCGGAACACCGTTGCTATACGCGTATCTCGGTGTAGTAACGCGGTACGCTAATTACACCGTCGCTGCGCGTTACTCTCTCTCTCTCTCTCTCTCTGAATTAAAGCGGAGAGGACTCGCACGCGCGCCCCGCGTATCAGTTTATAACCAGTCGCGTGTTAGGCAGAAACGGAGAATCGATTCCGCGTATCATTCAACGTCCGCGCGGCGACCGGATCGCGCGCGCGCATTCACGGATCCGGTTACATCGGGCGCTTGTGATTATGAGGAATTATTCCACTCCCGACGTAATCTCTGACAGATCGCGGATATCACGGCCTGTACATTCTTTCGTCGTCCCGCTTCGCCGATTTACGACGATACTCGCGTATATCGCACGCGGACATCTCGGCCGATCGCCGTTGGCCGGCCAGCCGACGATATTAATGTTAATTCGCGTGCGCGCTCCCGCTCTCGATTTATTTTCGTTCCTCGTCCCGTCTTGGCCCGTTAATCGTCTCGACTAATGACTCCTGCCGGAGCTCATCCTGCCGTCCGCGCCTCCCCGTCGCTCCGCCTCTCGGTGCCGATAATATTCAACCGAAGCGTCGCGCGCCGCGTAATTCGCGGCGATTACGCGGATATCCGCCGAGGCGTGGATTCTCGGTCGATAACGCGATAAAAAGGAGATAACAGCCAATTGGCGATAACATCTCGCGAGGCTGCATAAACTTTGCATCGAGATTAAGCGGCCGCCGCGCTCTCTCTCTCTCTCTCTCTCTCGCCGGTCTTACCCTCGCGGGAGAGAGAGAGAGAGAGAGAGAGAGAGAGAGAGAGATGGTAAGGGAAAGAACGATATTAAAATAGACTTATAAGTAGAATTAAACGGATTCGCGCGACGAATTAGCCGAGCATCGGACGGCAATGACGAGCGGGAATTAAAGCGCGGGGCGAAATAATGAAGCGCCTGGGTTATACTTCGCTTCTGCGGCCCCAATGAGATTTCGACCGAACCTGCGCGGCATTTATTTCGCTGCCGTGCGCTCGTCACCCCCCCCCCCCCCCCCNNNCCCCCCCCCCCTCCGACTACACTTCGACGAAACGCGCGGAGGGTCCGCTATCGAGCGACGTTAGCGGGAGAGACGTTTAGCGGATATCAAGATTGATGCGCCTCGTAAATTGGCAACCGTAATTATTATCGTTAGCGCGCACGGGCGAACTCCTCGAAAGCTCATAATGCAATCCACCATCCCTCTCTCCCCGGAAAGCGCGTTTGCACGCCGCTGCTCAAGAAAATTGCATTTGTCGCAGCAGTAGCGAAAGCGAGAGAGCGGGCAGACGAGGGGGGCGGGTGGGCGCGCTCGGTCCTGCGAAGCGGCCGCCGCCCGTTCCGCTCGCCGTGCTGCACCGACAAACAATGATGACGTTGTAACAAAGCTAATGTAACGTAATTACCCAATGGTTAGTTAACGTAATGTAATAACGGAATAATCATTGCTTCCGTCTCTGCGTCGCGGTGCAGCGCGGATCGCGATATTTTGTATCACACATATCTTTGTACTTACCTGGAATATTTCCACGACACTGTGCAGTATAAATTACCTAATTAAATTATCCCCCCTTCTCTTATTGTTATTGTTATTATTATTATTATTATTATTATTATATTATACGACATCTCGCGGGATGAGAAATAATAATAACGCCGCAGCGTGAATTAACTGGTCATGCGTTATTAAAATATCGCATGACACCCTTCTCCCCTCCCTCTTCCCACCCCGACCGGTTCGGCCCGCTGGTGTTCGGTATTTTCGTATTGTGTAAGCCGATTCCGATTCGCGTTTGAGCAGCGGCGGTCTCGCTTTCGTGCCGTCGTCGTCGATATATCGATTCACGCGCGCGCGGATTTGATCGGTCACGCACGTCGAGTCCGCGCGCGCTTCCGCCGACAATGGCCGGATGGGAAAATGTTCGGGCGTGCCGTGTGAAAGAGTTAAAGCGAGCGTTGTAAAGTCATCCGCTTAACCGACGCGAATGAAATCCGTTCGGTGGATTTTATCGCGCGGGAAAGGAACGAACGGATGACGGAATGCTTCCACGAGATTACTCGCCGGCCCGTTCGATTGTTCCGCCGGAGAGCGACCGATTTAATTGCGCTCCGCCATCCTCCGGCTACCTACACCATCTCTTTCGTTTCTCTTTCTTTCGCCGTCGCCGACTAACGTTGATTTCCAGGCCATCGACATGCGCCGCTCTTTTCTCCCGTGAAGTCTCGCGGAAAGTCGCGAAAGTCGAGGTGAATTTCTACCCTGCGCGAAGCTCGAGGCGCGACTCGATCACGATGACTCGTCTCCGCGAAGCTACCGCGGGTGAACTCGACGCACCGCTTCTCTCATTCGCGTTGCCTTGTACACGGGGAAAAAAAAGATCGATGTTCATGAATAGAAATTTTCATAACTGGAATAAACTTGCGTTTTTTCACAAGTAACTTTATATAAATCGGAGCGTCGACGACTTCGCTCTACATGTGATCACGTATATCGATCTTCAGCTGAAGAGACGCTATTTTACGGGGATCAGGACGAAGAATGTAGCTTAGTAATTTAATGTAGCTAGAGTAATTTAGGATAGATTGATAATATTATATCAACGAGATCGTTGCTTCACCAACAGACAAAATTCATGGAAGGCTCATAGTTAATATACATTGTTATGTACACTGAACCCTAAATGGTTAACATTGCCACTGAAAATTATTTCGTACATTATGAGAGAGACATATAATAATAATTTATAATTACTCTATAAATGTGCCAGTCTCGGGTCGCCCTGAAAAAGTAAACTGTTAACGAAATATTTACGGAACGTCGGAAATAAATCCGCGAAAAACACGGGGCTAATTCGAAATGCCAAATCAAATATTTATAAATGTCAGTCGCTGAGATCGAGGGAATTGTAAAAATAATAATTGATTTTAGATGATCATCCCTCAACCTGTTTCGCTCTTCGGTCGTTATTTCACCTTTAGAAAATAGTCTCCCAGAAAGAACTGAAGTCACAATTATTCTAATACTTAATTGTTAAGGCTGTTAGATAAGTTATCAGAGGACAGTCAAATCGACATAATAATCACGAGCAGTCAACATAGGCGTATCAAAGATCGATATTCAAGGATTTCGCATACCGATACGTGAAGATATCGAAAGCAAAAGCATCGGGAGAAGGTATCGATATTCGACATATCGATACTGTATCGCTGTATCTTTAGTGGTCGCGCAAGAGCGCGACCGTCAAAGTAATGTGTGTCATTTCAGGGTCTTCCCTCACCCTCTCCCCCCTCCCTCACGAGTTCGTCCATGTGCGAGCGAGAGGGGACGTCGCGTAATCCGTCAGAGAAATCATGACGGGGGCAACCCCGACTTCGAAGACTTCTCGAGTCGCGTGCGCGAGATTTCTCCGCGCCGCCGCGCTGTAAAACACATGCGACTTTTTCAGCCGCTTTCCATAACTGTCACGCGCGTTTCTGGTGGCCCGGGGGCGGCGGGGCTGCCGGGGATGGCGGTGGAATTCGCGGCGTGTACACGAGACTCGTACAGTGTACACGGAGAGGGGTCCGCGAACGACCGTGTGAACAAACGACCCGTGTCTTATCACCGCGGAGAGCTGAATTTTATTATCTAAATGGCTTTCAACGAGCCGCCGAGTCGTCGTAACCGGGACATCGATTTACGAGTCGACGGACTTTCCGAAGAAATTCCCTTCTCGCGCGCGCGTCCTCGCCGCTTTTTCGCGATACTTTAAGGATACCCGTCCGAGCGAATCCGCCTCCCCCTCCCCTCTCCTCTTCCCGTGCTTCCCCGTCGTCGCGAATTTTTCTTCCCGGCGAACTTCACTCGCTCTGCACACTTCTTTTTTCCCTTCTCTCTTCCCTTTTCTTTTTCTTTGTCACCGGCTCGCGTTATTATTCGTTCGTGCCGTCTCTCGAAATTGTTAAACGATAATTACAAGGAGAGAGCTCGATAACGAGGTATATATTCGTACACGGAGGAAAAAATCTGGTTGCATCAACCGTAAAAGGAACGACCGGATGCGTTCTAATTGAGGGAAACAGAATTTCTGGTTTTTATGACTTAAATGCGGTTCTTATAATCAGGAATTCTGATTCCTTTAACCGAATATATCTGGTTGCCCCTCGTTTTAAAGTAAATCTTTTTTCGTGTAACATTCGCTTCTTCGCATTTCTCGTCAAAGCGTAAATTTGCGGGCGAACAATGTTGCCATCCGCCCGGTTTCGCCGAAATTCGAAAATTGGAAAATAAATTTTTTCTATATGACAAACCTATAACGAAATTTGTTTTATTGGTGGCGCTAAGAGAATGGCTGCGTTCGGCAGAGAAAGCAGTTCAGTAAGAGCTTAGTGATTATCATCTGCGACTGGAGTATTCTTTTAGATTCTTGGTAGATCCAACAAAATATACCGAATAATCAAGAGCGATAATCATCAAACGTTCAGTGCAGTTGTGCTCCGGATATTTATTGCCAGTAGTATAAATCATTAATATATGCGGCATAAACTGTAGATCTGTAGTATTGACAGTGAATATCGGAAATATATATATATTTTGTTTGTTGTTACACGCTTTATACATGTTACTTAAATATATTGTTATTTTATAGCATTATTATAACGTATAAAATCATAGGCAGGATACAATTTTTAGTATCATCGTTGTTGTCATCCTGAGATTCTTTTTTTAGCCTAATGTCCGGGCGACCGTCATTAGAAGGGTAACACGGAAGGTGAATTCTTTCAATCGCACGAAAGACCAGCCATTTTCCTTGATGACTCGTTTAGCAATGAGACAACTTATTCCGATTATTCGCTATAGTCGTTACTCGATGAGCCGTCGCTTACATAGCAGTTCATCCGATATCCGCGGCGATCGGCGCGGTTAACGAACGGCAACACCGTCGGCGTATTATTTTGCCGCGAAGAAGCGGCGCGCGAAATTGTTTGCGATGACGAGCATTTTCCGCATTTAATATTCACAGGTTCGTTACCGAGCCGCGACTCGCCGGCGAACGGAAGGGTGAAAGAGCCATGGAATGCCGCGCGAACGCGCGTTGAATGGGCTACAAAGTATGATTGCAAAATTCACAAGTGCCGCGCGCGCGCGCCGACCGAGACCCCCAGCGTGTCATTACACAAATGGCTTTCCCGCTGCCGAGTTTAGCCACTCCCGGCGAAATTTTCGGATCTAACTCCATTCCCAGTGCCACTGATATTTCTGATGGAAAGAAAATACCTCGTGTGTACGTGTGTGCGCACGTGGTATTGTATACGTGTGCGTGCGCGCACGCCTCTCTGTTCGCAGCTATTCTTTCGCAATATCAATATGCAGCGCGAGCGAGTCTGAAATTTTTCTCTGGTACCCGCGCGCGAGAGAGCTGGACGTTGAAATGTTTAATATATTTTATGAAACCGATGTAAATATAACGAATAATGAATTCGCGGTCTCAGCCCATCGTTACCGTTGATCGTAGCGCCCCGGTTATTTTGTGGCTTGCCTATGAATATATTCCCAACTGTTGAATTAATGCCAGGATATCGGCACGCCCTCGATGTAAAAAAAAAAAGAAGAGAAAAGGAGGAGAGAGAGAGAGAGAAAAAAAAACATTGACTTTGGAAACGCCGGAGCCAGAAATAACATGGAACAGTTTCATCGATCGTCCGTCCATAAAACGCGCTTTGTATCGCGGATCGATATATGGGGGTCGGGGAACGCTTACATGCGCGTCGGCACGTACACACGCACGCACACACGCACGTATACTGCGAATGTTTAGAAATCGATACAACGCGGAAGCTGTCCCGTACCCTCGACATCTATTCGACATATATCATCTTTCGTATTCGAGGGCTGTCAATATCAATGACTCATTAAACGTGACGGCCGATCGAAGACAGAATCACCGCTGTCGTCGTGGAATGCCGTCGTTACGAGGCTCACGGGAAGGGGGAAGGGGGGACGGGAAAACGAGCAGGCGGAAGTCTCGGGATTAACGAGGGAAGACGGGAGGTGAAATCGCGCTTCTTTTTACGGACCGACGCGATATCGAGAATCTGTTCGTGGGTGATCGTGCCTGTCGCTCGTTATCGGAACCCCGGAGGAAGACAATACGGCGCGCAACACGCGCGCTGATCGGGCCGCATTCGCGAATTCACGATGATCTTACGACGCACTCCGAGAAATAAAATTGTTCACAGTAAAAGTGTCCGCAAAACCAGACACTTTCGCGAGCAATTTTACACATCAATTATCGATTACACGTTATCTTTGTGCCAGTGGCCGAAGTCATTTTTATTTCCCTGCTACATTTTCATGTGATTGAGCGTTGCTGGCATTTCATGACAGCAGAAGAAGAAATAGTCGATCCGAAAATATATTTTAATAGGATTTCTCCCGGTGTATGAATGTTTCGTGATTCAATAGACGCGCCAAGACATTCCAATCCAGAGGATGCAATATTTATGTGTATTGTTCCTTTTTTGTTTCAGGTGAGTACTCGCAATAATGGAATCTTGATATGTCTATTCCGCCGTGGTCGACAGCTTAATGTAAGTAAACGACGAAACTTTCATTTCTTTCCCTCACGTGGAGCGAAGCTCGCTGGTTTGGCCGCGTTAGTGGAACTGTATACACGGTAAAAGTTTTTGTGTTAAATTTAACACATTTCACATGTCTCTAAACGGTCCGTCCAAATTTTTGTATCGATTTAATGCAAGACGAGTAACACTAAGCTCAGGAGTGACACAAATAGCGTGTCAAAGGTTAGCACAAAAATGTAACACATTGACACCATTTGTAAGCAAATGTTATGTATAAAAGTAGCAAATTTATAATATTAAATACAATTAAAAGAAAATGTTATTTTTATATTTTTTATATTTTTATATTTTTTGTTATATGGATATGCTATGCTCACGTGACACTAATATCCTGCAAACATATTGATTTAACAGATGGCAACTTCAAACAATTTTCAAATAACACAATCATATTATATTACATCAATTTTAATATTATATACACAAGGCTATGTTAAGAATTCAACGCAAAACTTCTAACAGAGACTTTAACGCAAGAATAAAATTTTTTTTTACTCTGCAGAATTTCTTCGTGTAAGCAAGTTTTATTTTCACACGTAAGACTATATATTCTGTCTTACATATGAGAATGCGAGTCTTAAATTGATACTAATTTTTCTTCCATACGGTAGACCACACAGCAAACTCCATTAATGCCGTCCAATTTCCTAAACATTAAACATTTCCAATCGCACGCATTATTTTCGAATATTTGCGCGCGCATCATGATCGTTGTTTCGCAGCGCCGTTGCCGATTCACTGAATAATCAACAATCGTATAACGCAATATTCAAAAATAATGCGCCTGATTGGGAATTTTCGATGTCTCACCTAGGAAATGGGATTGCATTAATGAGGTTTTCCGTACACATTGTGTCGAAGCATCTGCCACCAATCTACCCACCCATTGGCTTTTAGACCGTTGATTCCGCGTCGATAAAGTCGGCACGTCTCTCGAGCCGATGAAATACAACGCGACGCACTCTCTCAATCCCCTAATACAATTTTGCTCTACGTTAATCCAATCGCGCACGAACAACGATCAGATAAACGCTGTCGGGTGGGTGTCATCTCGAAGGCCGTGCGTAACTTCCACGGCTCGCTGGTGTGCTGAATGGCGGCAGACGGCGAGAGGGAACCGCTACAATGGGAATCGAGTTAACGAAGAACGCGAAACTCGTGATTTTACGCGAATCTCTTTTCCGGTTGCGCGCGCCCGGATAAAAGCGACGAGGAGGAGGAGGAGGGAAAGGAAGAAACGTCGCTTGTGACAAGACGACGCGGGGACGGTGTTTCGATACCGCCCTTTGCTATAGACGGTTTGTAAAACAGCGCTTCGCGCCTATTAGTGCTCGCGACGAGAAGTTTTAATTAACGAGTATCGAACGAGCGAGCGTCCTCTCGCCACTCTACTTGGCTTTTCAAGTTCCAACCAGCTTGTATTGAAAGGAGAAATTTATTTAATTTTTGAGACCGAGCTGGAGCTTTCTCTCTCTCTCATTTATTCACTCTCTCTCTTTCTCTCTCTCTCTCTCTCTTGCATACGCGTTCGAGGTGGATCCATCGCGGCGGAGGATCACCGACTTCCCCCCTCTTTCGCGATAATCGATCACTAACGCGAATTGCACTCGAATCTGATCTCGGAGCTGAAACACGCTTTTGCACTCGATGCGAGATCCCTCTTTACGCTTTGACTTGGTAGCTTTGACGTAAGTACTCGAGCTCAAGCTGAAAACCGACGAAACGTTTAAAGGAAGGATCGTAGTTGGCGAGTCAATTAATTTCTCTCCATCTCTCTCTCTCTCTCTCTATCTCTTTGTCTCCCCCTCCCCCCTGTCTCTCTCTTCCTCTGTCTTTCCTTCTTCCCTTTGCTCTTCCGTGATGTTTTTATTCCGACACGAATCTCGCGTTTCAGTTCCCAAGTACTTGTTCACACGAGAGAGCCTCGCGCGACGTGATAAACAAGCGGATGCGTTACACGTGATAGATCGTATAGTGCCGCAGTGACGATGATAATACGATAGCGATTATATGGAAAATACGTTTCTCGCGCGTCTCTCCTTGCCTGGGCTCTCCTTCATGCCGGTGTTTCTCTCCTAAGGAGAGTAACATGTAAATGCAAAAGTGCATCGTTTAAGTCTAACGGGATCAAGGAAGGCGCGCGCACGCCGCGTCCGTGTGATGGACTAAAGGGGATTAAAAATGTTACACGCGTTAAAATAAGTTTTTAAATTCTTTACCCCCGAGAAAGGGAGAAAGAGAGTGAAGGAGGCAGAGGGAAAGAGAGAGAGAGAGAGAAAGATAGAGAGAGAGAGAGAGAGAGTTATAAAAACGGGAAACAGTTTTAATAATTCCAGCAACATGAATTATAAAGGCTTCATAATGGCGTAAATGTGAAAAGTAATATTATAATGAAATGTTAATATTAAATGTTTGAAATCATAACAATGAACGTTGGTAATGGAAAATGGAAAATGGAACGTTTTCCGCTCGCCGGCTCGTTCATCCGCCCGCCCGCCCGTCCGTCCGCCCGGCTACAATTAAATACCATTGTGATTCTGTCCGCGAATTCGAGTACGAAAAAAATCCTGCATCAGTACGCCGATTCGCGATCGTTGTCGGCGTGTTCTCGAACGTCTGGCCGCGTCCGCGACGCGAAAAATCATTTACGTTAAGCTGGACGTAGAATCAGTAATGAAACCAGTCTCCCCGCTGTTTGAGTGTATCTCTCGCTGCTGATCCAATATAATATACTTCATTTTACTGTTATTTACTCAACAAAGGTAATAATAATAATAATAAAATGTCGCGTAATTTTCTCGACGTTGAATCTCGAGCTCGAGTTCAGCAGCCGTTCGGTGAAACGCGTGTTTTCACGGCCGGAAGCGAGAATTCCGTTTCTCCTCCGTCCTTTTTGCATGCACGACGGGACCTTCCCCGGAAGTAGAAAGTGGACGTACATATGGCGGCCGTGTACCGGGAGAGAGGACGCGAGGATGCCGCGCGCGGATGGAAAACGGCGGTGCCCTCCCGATTTTACACGTTGCCGCAATCGTAGCCGATATACGCAGGCCGCGTATCGATTTCAACAAACGAGCACGAAGAATAGAGTCGCTGGTGCGGCCTGTCCCCGTGCGTGTACCTTTTTCTACGCGGAACGCGCAAGCGTCGAACGCGCACACGCACATCCCACGCGGGATGACTAGGTAACTTCCATGGCGCTACGATATCCCTGCCCCTTTTTTCGATCGAATACGCAGCGATGGTAGCTGATGATAGCTCTCTCTCTATCTCTCTCTTTCTCTCTTTGTGTCTCTATCTCTGAAATCACTTCTCTCATATATACACATATGTGTATTTTACGTTTGACACTTAGACTGCCTCATCACTCAAATATAAAGGTTTGATGTGAAGTTTTTAATAATTAATAAATAGGAGTAATTTTGTGAACTATTTGCAGGGATATTGTGAGTGAAAACAAAGACACATACACATTTGTACAATATACATACGTATATATTTGTACATAACGCACATGCATACATAATCATTTATATAGTTAGTCCGAAAAAAGTTGCAACATTTTTTTTCGTTATAAATTTTGTAATGCATCTCGTATCTAACAGGAAAATGTATCTCCTGAGAAAAACCAATTTTTATTGAAAGATACGTTCCAAAACTTATCGAAAAAATTGTTGCAACTATTTTTTTGCGACTGACCATACAGCATATAATGTATACATGTATACATGAAAGCTGACGCGATGGATCTCTCTTTCTCTGACTTTGTAGTGCGTTTCTCTCTTTCTCTGCCTTCAAAATCACTTTTTCCGTATTTAACATTTAGACTATCCAGTCTATGGGTCCATATATGGATAATGGTTTAAATAATTGAAATAGGAGTAATTTTATGAACTACTTATAAAGGTATCGAATGTGCGAAAGCAATAAAGTATTATTTTTACGATATATGCTAATATAAAAAAAAATTAACATTATATGTTTATTAAAAATTATTAAAATTATTAAATTAAAAATTATTAAAAGATATTAAAATGATCAAAATTACATGAATTTTTCGTGATATTTTAGAAAGCAAGCCATGCATGTCTGTTATTATATCAGTGCATCATATTATATATTATATCATATGATATTATATTACATTATTATATAATATATTGAGAGTATTTACATTTGATAGCATAATGTGATATGGAATACGTATGAAAGGTCTACTATTCCGCCACTATTACATGCAATGGCTCGCCTTATCCTCTTACATCATGTCTAGGATGATATCTCCATGCACGTCTTACGTCTCGCGTCTTCACGGTAACGCGAGCTGGGCTTTATTCTGTGTAATTAGTAACAAAAGTTTCGTTATCGTTAACGTATCGTTGCACAGCCGTTTTGCGCGACACGTTTCATCTGCTAAAAGAAGGAAAATTTGTTACGCATACGTTAAAAGTTACGGAATAAGAGCGTGGTGCGTTTTCAATGGCGATAACGGCGGGTGTCCGTATAATTCGGTGGCTGCTCGCGGAGGCGGCCTGGTAGAGTTTCCGAAATTTTCCCCGCTCGTTTTCACCGTTCCGGCCGGTATTCTCGGTTAACGGTTTAATTCAATGGCTGCGCCGTGGATTCTGTGAGTTCGCACGCGCGCCGGCAGTATTCGGTCCACAACAACTTAATGAATTGGCATGCAACTTTTTTAATTCCCGCCGGGCCGACGGTGTAATCAGCAGCTGCCGCAATTACGAGCGCCACCGACGAGCGCGGCCGAGAGAGTCGGATATTATGCATGCGCGTGTATAACTTTACGACCGCGTTTCGTCGACGACGACGACGACGACGACGATGTTGACGACGACGACGACGGCGACGAAGTTGCGGTGATTTTGTTACGGTCCGGAGAGTAAGGACGCGCGTTTAGGGTGCACATTGTGCACGCTGGAATTCTCCGGGATACGGTAAACGACGCGCGAGCTGACAAATACACCGTCCGAAAAATGCTAATTTAACGCGCGCGGGAATTCCTCGCAATTACGGAACGGAGACTGTCGTTATGTCCGAAAACCCCCGCGGGGAGTGCACGGACAAAGGAACGGAAAAAAAGAAGAAACAGGAAAGAAGGAGAGAGAGAGAGAGAGAGTGGTGGTGATCCAGGATGGTAATTAACGTTTTGCGTATTCATCCTGAGATTTTATTACGGCACCTCACTTCCTCTCTCTCTCTCTCTCTCTCTCTCACCACTCGTCGCCACGCTCTGTATAACCAACGTGCAATAAGATCCTCGAAAGATCTATTTGCCGCAGTCCCGCTTCCTCGTCTGTCTCTCATTCTCTCTCTCTTCCTTTTTCGCTCTCTCGGTTCTTACGAGCTATGGAAAACCCAGCGGATGTACGATAATATTAGCCAGGCGCGTTCGCACGCCACATACGCTGCGCGCGAATACAATATCGAAATAATATATATATACACACACGACACACACTCTTACGCACGCACGCACGCACGCACGCACATACGCAGGCAGATCGTTCGTATCGTCTAATGATGTATACTGCACGACGGTAGGGAACCTCAGCAGCACCCGGCAGCATACCTGCCCGCTGCTGCGGTTATCCAGTTACATTCCAGCTGCGGGGATCTTTCATCTTCCGCTGATGCATTTCGCCAGCGCGCTCTCGCTCTCTTCCGCGCGCGCACACACTCCTGATTCTTTTATTGCGACTGCGCAAGCCGGGGCAGAGCTCTGGATATTCCATTCCGCGCTTCTGAAGTAGGACACGGCATCGGGCTCCTTCCGAAATTCTGTACGTGTCTCAAAACAGTTCTCGACGACATAAAATATTTCCCGCCGCGCGGCCGCTTGTACGTCGTTGATGTCCCGGCTCGGAATAATACAATGAGCGAGCGAGATATAGGACGAGGTATCGGATGGCCATCCCGGAATATCGTCTCCTCTCTCTCTCTCTCTCTCTTTCTCCTCGAAATTCCGCGGGCGTCCGCCACGATCTGCCGAGGATATAAGGCGAGGTCTTCACGAGGGATAAGATACGTCGCGCGACGTGCGCGCCACGTTCCACGTTATTTCCCATCTTGGCCCGACGGAACGACGGAATTAAGCATCGGGAAGAGTGGCTCGGGATGACTCCCGAAAACGACCATCGGGAGTAGCGGCGGAAGCGGGTTACCGAGTCGCGGTTAATTAAGCCGCCCGAAAAGAGCATACGCGAAAGTACGACGGCCGATTAATGAACTATTGGAAATGCGCTCGCGGAGTAAATTATAGGCGACGTCGTAACTGGAAAGTTTGCCTGTCGCATTAAAGTCGGAGGTGCGGCTTCTATGCGTCGTTCCTTCCCTCCTTCGCTCACTCATGTGTATCGCGTTCAGTGGCAGTTAAAGCGACGCGACTTCGCGACGAGAAGTCCGGAGGAGCCACGGTTACGCGAAATCGTAGATCGATTACGGCTAAACGACTTTCGGGAACGCGACATTTTCGCTCCGGAGGAGAGTGAGGGACCACGAGGCGACAAGGAGGGGGAGGGTGCGCGCAGGGTAAATTATGCGCCGCTCGTTCTCGAACTACTTTCGCGAGCGCGGCGCCAGAAACGCCTTCTCCGTTCGCGCGCGCGCTCGTCCAATTTCCCGGCCCTAATTTCCAAAAACCGTCGCTGTTGCCGAAGTGACGCGATTTTCGCGAAAAACTTTCTTCGACAACTCCGATTTCTCGCTTCTCTTTCTCTCTCTCTCCCTCTCTATCACGTACCTCCTTCCCGTCTTCAACAGCCGCACGAAGCCCGGAATGATTTACCGTGACGACAGACCGCGTCGGAAAGTTTCGCTGCAGCCGACGCATTCGTCCTGCCGCGGCAGACGGATCCTCACCTGTTCCAGTCGCTTTTCGGGACTCCTGCCAAGGATACCCTCGCGGATCGATGCGACAGCCCGAGAGCTGAGGCTAATCAAAACGTCGTTCGTACGAGCTCTATGCACTGTGCTCGGCTGAGGGTGGAAAAGAAAGGCAGAGAGAGAGAGAGAGAGAGAGACTGAATGAGGAAGAGAAGGAATAAGAGGGATCGAACTGGACAAAGATATGTAGAAAGGAAAGAGAGAGAGAGAGAGAGAGAGAGAGAGAGAGAAAGGCGGGACAATCCTCTCGGAGGACCTCCAGGGAGGCACCGAAAATTCACCGGGGCCCCTCTCTACCCGCTGCAATCTTCCAGCCAATCTAATCAGTCGGTGCGCCTGTACAAATCTGCAGGAATTTAGGGCCGTCCTTCCGTTATCTAGATTATTTAGTGTCTGCTCGAGCTGTCTCCTTCACCTTCCACCCTTCGGTCCCTACTCTCGACTTCTCTCCCTCGCGACCGGCTCCATCTCTATCGCTCTCCTCTCTCTCTCTCTCTCTCGCTCTCTCCACTTCGTCGCAGCGGAAGTGGATATACGCCAGGAACGGATTTCGAGGGTGCATGCGCAATGTGGCTGCACCACCCGGTTGCCATGCTCCCGCCGCCAAACCCTCCCGCTCTCTTCCTCCCTCGCGTTTGTCTCCGCGGTTCTTTCCGTCGCGCGTAGACGACCGCGACGAATTCGCGGGGTCTGAAACCGACGACAAATGGTTTTTCATACTGTCAAGCCGTGCGGTCGCGGCCGCAGGTCGCCTAATTGGAGCCGTAACACGTGTTACAGACGTTGCACGAGTTTTCTCACGCGGGGGTAAGGGGAATTCAAGAAGCTCGACGGGGTTCGAGAAGAAGTAAGAGGAGGAGAAGGAGGGGGGGAGACGGCGGATGTGGTGTAAAGGGGCCAGCGACGGATCGCGGCGTGATCGCGGCCCCGGCTTAATTACCCCCGCGCTTCTTGCCGGTAATCTGAATTTTGCACGCGAAGCGGAGGCGGGAATGTTAAACCGGCGCACGATGTAATATGCTGCAATTAAGGATAAATTGTGGCGCACTTTGGCGCGGACGCTTATTTATTACGATGCGTATCTTTTTCGGTGACCTCTGGGATTCCGGAACGGGGGCGCAGTCGCGCCCCGCGCGGTTTCCGACCGGCCGGGAGTTCCTTTCGTGAAACGCGCGGCCGACGTCGTTACGAGTATCTACGGTAATTAGTCTTCGTCGTAAGTCCTTCACGACTCGTCAATTAAAAGTAATTTTCCGTCTAGGGAATCGTACATGCCGCGCCGGCTGTGCACATCGGGGCGTAGCAACAACGCGTCGCATTTTTTCGATCGACGTAGCGACGAACGCGAGTCGAATAAGTTAAATAGCGAAACAATTGGCCGTCCCGCGTGTGCGCGCGCGCGTGTGCTAAATGATATCAATGCGTAAATGAACAACGAGACGGAAAATACAAGCAGAAGTATAAACCGTGTTTGCCCCGTGACTCGCGTTGCGCGCAGTAATAACTAATTAATGCACAATAATTTGCAAACGTTTGCAACAGCGGCGGCTAATTCATCGGAGGTTCGTCGCTGCCGTCGCTGCCGGATAAATTCCATGAAAAAGATTAATTGCCGCCTTTTATTATTTATCGTCCCCGCCGTCGCGCGGACAGCTGCTTATCCAAAAATCGACGACAAATGCTTTTTCACCGGGGATTTCGGGAAGAGGACGAGAAAGAGAGAGGAGACGGCTCGGCTCGCATAATCGCGCGTGTAACACGTGTTACCGACGCGACGGCCGGCGAATGAAATTTACGGCGGAAAAAAGCAAGAAGGGAAAGGAAGAAACGAGGCGCGGGCTCGTGACCGATCGAGCCTCGATTGTAGTCGCGTTCAAGCGTGCGGCCGCCTAATTACCCACCGCTTCTCGCGCGTAATCGCAATTTCGCACGCGAACAATGTGCGAGGAGGCATAAACAACCGCGAACCCTTCGCACGACGTAGAAACTGCTATCGTCGTCGTCGTCGTCCTCGTTGAGGGCTTACCAGATCCATAAATAATAACAAGTCCACCATTACGAGATTCATAAATAATATGAGGAACATCTCGTTATTGGATTTATCGGCTAATAAGCCCACTCCACATTATCTCTTGCCACGCGATTTTACGGGAGCTCTCGTTTACAAAGTAATACTGAACTTTCACTTTCTCTCTCTCCCTCTTAAAATTTGACATAAAAATTTCAACAAGGACCGATTTTAACACAAGTATAAAATGTTTTTTTTACTGTGCGTATATATATATATATATATATAATTTTTTTAAGTTATGTACACACACATATGCATACCTCGTTTTTTTTTAATACTACGCTGCTTTTCTTTAATTTTTTTTTCTTTTTTTTTACGACAAATTTGTACTGTGATACTATATGGAAAAGGAATAAAAATATCATACACTTATTATTCATGAACAATTCGAGAGAAATCGAGAGAAAAAAATATTGGATAGAAAGGAGGATATCTTCAAAATTATACAATTTTTAGTTTGAAGACGTCGTTCTTTCTATTCAATAATTTTCCTTTCAGTTCATGAAAATTATTCTTGAATAACAAAAACATGATACTTTTAGTGGAATTATATGGAATTCCTTCATATAAACAAGTTTTATCTTCATATGAGATTTTATATATATATATATATATATATATATATATATTCTCGCTTTTATATATGAGAATATGGGTCTTGAATTGGTACCAATATTTTTCCGTGTACATCAATAACGCCCTTGGAAGGAAATGCCCGAGGATGATAACAAAAGCATCTATCTATCTCTTCCTCTCTCCCTATCTCTGCTTTTTGTTTTCTTCCCTCAGCGCGAGATCGCACGATTTTTTACGTGACGTTGCTCGATCGAACACTACTCCTTCTCTCCGTCATTAGTTATTCTAACTCTTTCTCGGGCGCAACGAGCTTTCGAGTGGCGAATACTCGCTCGCCGCGGCGCGTACGCGTTCCAATAAAAGTTCCGAGTCGGAAACTACGCGAACGCGTACTTCCGCTCCCGACGTGATCAGATTTCCGAGCCGGTCGCGTAACGCAGAGAGCGGGCTTACGCCGTACGTTGCGTCCGGAACGTCCGGCGAAATCGAATTGGGTGGGTAAGGAGGAGGAGGATTTACCGTTGTTCCTTCGCGCGTCAGCCTCGCGCGCGGCATCGTTGGCGGTCGACACGGGGTCACCGCCACCGCATAATCGGCGGATGTTGTACCGCGAAGTTCGCCGCACGTGTTACTGACGCCGCTACCGCCGTCGCCGGCGGCGGCTGCGAAGGAGAAGACGGCCGACGCGGATTTACGGGGATCGGTCTTGCTCCTTTTTTCGGTCCCGTCGTAATGCCGAACTTGGCCGTAAATTACGCGAGCCGAGGCTTTCTCCGTCGGGTAACGTTACCCCGCTTAAGTATTCCACCATCGGCCCACTTACGCCACCGATGCATTTTTATGCGACCGATTACCCCCCGTTTCCCCTCCCTCCTTCCCGCTCTCCTCCCTCTCGAGCTCGTCCGCTCGCGAGCGGGCGCACGTTGAATTTTCTGTTACACGATCCTCTCTCGCTCCCGGCATCATTATCCGTGGCACAAATCGGAGAGGCAGACCGTTCCGCGGATATATTTATTGCGTTATTATCTGCTCTTACGCTTCCCCCTTTTATTTACGGCGCCACTTCTAGCACTTTCCCACTTTGCTACTTTAATGAGTGCCGAACGAGCCCGGGGAACTTCAGCGGCGGGTAGCCTGTCGGACGAAGTACGGAATCGTGTCGGCGATCGAAGCCTCTCCCCGCTCTCCCCCCCCCCTTCATCCCTCCCGAAGGCTCGAAATTTGAATAATAAGCGAGATGACGATCTCCACGTCGAACTTCCGATATTCTTCCCGCGCTGTCGTTACACCTGTCGCCGAAACGACCAGGAATAAGCTCCTCCACTGAAGTCTCATCCGCAATTGTCACGGAATATCTGAGCCGTTTTTCTATCCGTTTCCTTTTTTATCCGTTTTTTTTATATTCATGCGATCATAGATATAATATATCTAGACCGAGCATTTGCCTTTATTTGAGGAGTGGGGGTCGAGATGCACGTAGAAAAGGATGCACTCTGTTTTGCGTTAGAGCCCTTATAATAAGCCCCTGTAATAGTCTGGGCACCGCCTGATTTCCGATTGGCTCCGCCAATTTCAGCTCGAGCTTCCGACTAAGACGCGTCGAAGG
This sequence comes from Dinoponera quadriceps, assembly GCF_001313825.1. NCBI lineage: Eukaryota > Metazoa > Arthropoda > Insecta > Hymenoptera > Formicidae > Dinoponera > Dinoponera quadriceps. Next base: position 845,686 of record NW_014554712.1, on the reverse strand, counting down.
TTGCCTTTCAGTAAGAGGCAAAAGTCTCGGCACAAATTTCCCGACATATTTCTTCACCCTCAACGTTCGGTCTCGATATATATTTATGCGTGCGCGCGATCGATCGTGTCGTACGAGAGAGAATTCTATGAATGCAAATTATAGTATGCATACGACTAGGAGGCGTCTGACCGGACGGACATAAAGCTTCGTGACAGCGACTCAACGACCAAGCTCGCGCTCTCTCTCTCTTGCGCGCGTGCGTCATCTAAATTAAACGACAAAGGACGTCGAATGACATAAACATCGCGGTAGCCGCGCCATTTTAGCGTGAGTTAACGATCGGAAATGCCATCGGTCGTTAAACACTTTCGACGGATCTCGGGGGGCGCGCGCGCCCACTCGCTCGTCTCCGAGCCCATCGCAAGAGAGAGAGAGAGAGAGATGGTCCCTTTGTACACGGACGTGCGGATAACGCGCGCTCGCGCAGTTTTACGATTGCCGCCGCGCTCGCTCGCCGTAGATTACGCTTCGCGAAGACGCGCGCGCGCGCGCGGTCGCGTTTTATAGAGCGTTACCCGAGCGTTTCGCCGCGAGCTTTTTATTGGCCGGCCGATAATTCCGCGGGATCACGGGGAAGCTTTATAATCAAGCGGCCCGGACTCCGGCCGGATAACGCGAATATATACGGCGAGTCGTAAATAAAAATTAAGGAAATTTCCCATCGCGGAAGAGCGAAGGGCGGTCCCGATCGCGCGTGGTGCGCCGACTCTCGCGGAGATCGTTCCGCATAGAAAATTTCTTGGGTTCTGCTTGGAATCTCCCAGTCCAATTTCTCAAAAGAATTATGGTTTTTAGCTGGGGAATCTGCGGGAAACGTACAAACAGATCGTCAGACTCGGCCACCGTCGCATTGAAAAATGAGTCTGGTCAAAGAGCCAAGCACATTTTAGCTGAGGAGAAAAATTCTGAAAAATTTCTTCGTGAAACATAAAATTTGTCTCGCAGAAATAAATGTTTATTTAAATACGGCGAGGTGAAATTTTATTCCTAGCGAATAAACCAATTAACAAGGTAACCTCGGGTGTATTTCACAAGAAATATACCCTCGTCACGGTCACACTTCTTTTCCCACCGATGAATGCCGAAGGAAATGTCACAAGAGACATTCGCTTCGCAAAATTTCCATTTCTTTCCCTCGGTGCAGCTCCCACGAGCCAAAATTTGGCTCCTCCGACCGGAAAAATTCCGTTTCCCTTCAACCGAAGCGAGTTTGGTCGTCTCCACCGTCGGATATATCCAGCCAAATCCATTTCTCATTTCGTCGTCCTCGTTCTCCTTATTATCCGTGCCAAGTTGTTTCCTCGCCCTCTCTCTCTCTCTCTCTCGCCATTACCGCGGCGTTATCGACTGCGCACAACGCCCCCGATCTCGTTTAGCATCACGATTATACGCGATACACTCAATCGCGCCCGGGAGCAGTTGTTTCTCCCGCTCGCGGACGCGGCCGGTCGGCCGGAAATAATTTTGTTTTGCTGCTCGTCGATACTACGGGCTCGGGTAATAACTCGGCCGAGATCGGTTCGGGCTATCCCCCCCTCCTCCCCCGCGCCACCAAGAGCGATGGATAACCTCGGCTCGTTTTATCATCACGTAGCCCGTCAGCCCGTCTCTAAATAACTTGGCGTTCGCGTTTAACGGCCGCGGCGGCCGATTTCACGTCGTGTTCCGCGCGAAACACGCAAGTATGCACGAAGAGGTCCCCCCCTCTTTCTCTCTCACTCGCATGGGATAACACGCGGTAGGTGGGTACGTGCCGCCGCTTAGCTCTCATTTTGCGTGAACTACGGTAAATTGCGAATCGCGAAGCGTAGACACGGCCACGGCACGGAGAAGCGGAGAAGCAGAAGGAAACGGGGGGG
>NW_014554712.1:822832-843761 GCF_001313825.1 Dinoponera quadriceps | reverse complement strand
GGGGGGGGGGGGGGAGGCGAAAGGGGAAGGCGAAGGGTCGTAACGAGGGCTCGAGCGGAGCGAGGGCCGGATTTTCCGCCTCGGGATAAAAAGCAGCAGGGTCACAACGGCGCTCGTGTTCGCCCGTTACGTCAACGGAATACCAATTTTTCCGGTAAACGCACCCACGTCCCGGTGCTTAGGAGTGCTCTCTCTCTCTCTCTCTCTTCTTTCTCCGGCAATCTCGCAATTGCTGCAAACTGAAGGCGCATCTCGTAGCAGAGAGACCTTCGACTCGCGCGTTTCCTCGCAGGTGAATTAATTTCGCTCGAACGAAATAAGAATTCCTCGTCGCGCGCACGAACGAGAGAGCGAGGGAGAGCGTTTCGCGAAGGCTGCAAGTCTGTAATTTCCAGTAGCGTAACGTATGATCCGTGACGCACGCACGCACGCTCGCTCGCTGTCGCGAAATTCTCGACTTCGCGCTGAATTTCCCCGAGATGTCCTGCGCGCTAAATGTTTCATCGGGTCTTTACGGGTGCTTTTTATCGTACGCGAGTAACGCCCGACGCGGTAACGGCGCGCTCCTCGCTTCATAAACGTTACATGTTCTCCTCTCATGTTGCAACCTTGAAAAATACACATCCACCGTTCTATCCGTTGTCTCCGTTCATAAACAAAGCCCCGGTGGAAGCTTTTGAGAAAGCTCGGGTCACGCCGAGTGAAACTTTCCCATCTCCGCGCGAGCAGAGAAGTTGCCGCGGGGAACGTCATTTCTTCGAAAGCTTCTTCGACGGGAGGCGCTTTCGCGTAAAAGTATTTCCGCTGTATCCGCGAAGGAACGGCGAAGGAAGCGTTTTATTCCGCGCGATGACGAGATATTGAGATGGATAATCGCGCCGAGAGCGCGCGCGGAAATTGTCAATTAGCATAACAGTAAGCCGCGGAGGATTATTATCCAAGGATCGGGGAGCTTTTAACGTGCGTTAAAAAGAGAAAGGACAGGATGAGGAAACACCCGTTGGATTTGTTCAATTCGTTATATCCATTGCATCAATTAACGATGAGCTAACTCGCTCGCCGCATGCCGAGTGCAAATAGAACTTCGGCGGTCGCGAAAATCGACGGGACCGTTGACTGCTCTGAAATCGTAACTAAGTCAGTTCGTAGAGTGCTGGATGTTCAGTGGCGATGTTAAGAGGCCCTTTCATAAGTTTTTTGTTTACTGAAAAAAAAAAAAAGACTTCCCACCAACTTTACTTAAACTGTCTGAGCAATAAATGCTAATTTTTAGCGCGCGCGAAATTAAGACCACCAGTGACTATTGACTGTATCTCACTGATAATACACTGATTGCCTCTCACAGATCACCTTAAAACCCTCGTTCCCCCGTTCGTGAGACGCTGCGCAACGTAAACACGCGACGACGCCACCCCGATGTGTGCCTGTTTGCGGAAATCGGCGGGAGCGAATTGGATGCTGTATTGCTTTCGAACGAGCGAGCGAGCGAGCGGGCGAGTACTAATTGCTCGATAATTACGATTTCACGTCGCGCACCGGACACCCAACGTGGTCGGCCGGGGCGAATGCCGGAAGCAAATTGAAATTCAACAGTCCGGAGCAAGGAACCTATCGGCAGGAGCGAGCAGAGAGAGAGAGAGAGAAAGAGGAAGGCGAGGAGGAGAAGGATGAGAAGGACGCGAGCGAGTTCCCTGTCGTCGCCGTCGTCGCGCCGGCATTGTCAGCCGGGGAAGGCCGGTCGGTTGGTCGCGGCACGGTAACGGTATTCATGGGGGCCGAATACCGTGCTCTCGGTGCTAGACTGAGACGCCGCCGGGGCGAATGGATACGCGACAATTGTGCGCGCCGGGATGAAGGTCACGCAATATCCGCACCATGCGGGAAGTTGCCGCAGCGCGCTATTGACGTCGGCCTCCTCCGCGCCGCTCGCTCGATTGCACATGTCGCGCCGCCGCTTCGTCCTATATATATATATATATACACATACATACACGTATATATCGGCGCACGAACGAAGCACACGGTATCACGTGCTGCTTATTGCGCGGGGCCCGCATTGTGCGAGGGACGCGCGTTGACACGCGAGGGATCAACGTGGAATGCTCCCTCATTGCGCGCGAAACCAGGCGGCAGAAGCCGGCACGATCGCCCGCCCGTCCTCCGCAGCTCGCTCTACGTGCTTCCGATCTCCGGCGTTGGAAAAAACATCTCGAAGGTACCCGGGGAGCGGGAGGGGGGAGTCAGAGAGCAGCCTCTTTTCCTCAGGAAACATTACGAGCGAACGGGTTATCCTATCGGGCAAACTCCTGTCGTGATTTAATATCCATTGAAAATTACGCTCGCGGCAAATATTTGATCGGCGTTAATTTATTAAAAAATCGACGCGAGCGGCAGTCGGCGGGGAGGATAAAAAGAGAGAGAGAGAGAGAGAGGAAGAGAGTCGATAAATTACACGGAGTTCGGTGAACGCGCGCGGCCGGCGGGCCCCGGCGATTGAAGCTGATTTTAATTATAAAAGCGCCCGCGTAATAGGAATTACGAATTCAGGAACAAGCCGCGTGGATCAACAGTTAATTAACTCCTCGTGTTAATTCAAAATACGACGCGGCAGCGTCTCTCACGCATCCTCTTACCGTCGAGCTGCAAGGTGAAAGAGAGAGAGAGAGAGAGAGGGAAAAAGAGAAAGGCAGGGGGAGGAAGAGAGAGAGAGGGGAGCACGAGTCCCACGAGAAAAATAAATTACGTAATCTCGGAGTCGCGCGATTCGCCCACCGGCTGCGCAGGACGTTTTATTGGAGTCCGCCGGGCTCCTCCGAGTCCCCGACGACTGAGGGGGGATATACCGCAGTAAAAATATCACGCTCGCTCGATATGAGGCGGCCAAGACGGTGGACGCGACGATGTCGTTATGAGAGAGCGCCGATATTCAGATTCGATGACGGGAGTCGAGAAAAGGGATGAAGGCCCAGGGGTGGATTCTCGGTTCCATTCGTTTACGTTGTCGTCGCGACGATCAAGAGCACGTAATTACGGCCGCGTCGTTATCTCTGCTGCGAAAATAGGCGACGAGAGAGAGAGAGAGAGAAAACGACGTTTCCTGTCGGACAGTTTTTCTCTCTCTCTCTCTCTCTCTCTCTCTCTCTCTCTCTCTCTCTTCCCCCCGTATTTTTCTTTCTCCCTCCTTCTGTCGCATCCTACGTTCTGTGACTTCGCTTTATGCGCACCGTACTTCGGGACGTTGTTACGGATTTCAGTAGCGAGCGATACCGTAAAGTCGCCATATAAGGACGGCTCGTCGTGACCCCGGCGGAGGAGCACACGGACCTTCGTTCCTCACGACGGAGTCTCGGGGATAGGAACGAGCACTTGGAGAGAAATGTTCCGCCAATTACGATCGACCCTCCGTCGCGAGAACGAATCTCTCTTCGCCGGGAAACGAGAGAGAAAAGAGAGAGAGAAAGAGAGAGAAGGAGAGAGCGCCATCCACCTTCGCGTCGTCGCGTAAAAATTTCCGGCGATTCCGCTTTAATTTAACGGCGGCTGTCCGCGTTGCAGCCGCGAGGCGAAATGCAAATGTCCCGTGTGCGCAGCTCCCGCTCGCTCGCCCGTCCCGTCGACGATACACATATATTTCGCGAAAGAAACGCAATTCACCGCAGTCCTCGCCCGAGGTTGCTTCCTAGGAAACACAGGATAAACTGCGCCCCTATGCAGATGCAATCGGGCGCGCTTAAGGAGGCGAACCGTTTTCGCAGGGAAGTCCCGGAACGACGAAAGTGGCGCGCGACGACGCGTTGCCGGAAAATCCCGTTTCGCGCGCGCGTGACCGCGCCCCTGCTCCCGAGAGAGATCCTCGGGCCGGCTCTCGACCGTCGTCGAACGGAAGAAGACACGCGCGCAATTTTCAACTGGGAATTTGCGCCCGTGAATTTTCACGCCACTCGAAACATCGCGTTCTTCGCGATCTGAAAACATCCTGAGAATTGCAAAAGTAAATTCTCATTCGATTGGGGTGACTTTTACCGTGGTGAAAATACGATATGTCTCACGCGAGCTTGCATGACAGATAATTATAGTTTCTAATTAGGAAATCTACATAGATTCCGGTTAGAAGTATAACAATTCCGAACATAGTGATCGTAAGTGGGAAACATAAATAGATCCTATTTAGTCGTCTCCAAGGTTTTCCTAAAAATTTTTCCGACTCACATCACACAGAGAAAAGTGCTAGAATCAAGTAAAGGTACCTTACAGATGTTTTGGGATCAGAATGAGAATTCCAGTTGGTATCATAGGTGAGATAATCTATTTTGGGACACTTTTGAACGCATTCTAATCGGAATCTGCTGTATCTGAGAGAAAAATCTGAAAAAATGTCTACGCTGGGTGCGGCCGACTTGCCGTGCAAGCGGCGGGGCCAAAGTTCGCGCGATCCACCTCGCGGAAGATCGATATAATAACGGATCGACTCGGCGGCGACGGGATAATCTTTTTCCAAGGGCTCCTCGTGCGAGACCTCCTCCGCCACCGATCAAATGTCGTTCCCCCGAGCAGTTAGCAGACCAAACAAACGGGGCACGTCATTGTTTGCGCCGCGCGCGCGCGCGCGCGACGTAATGCAATTCGGCGATGGCGTTTCACCTGGATACGGACGCTGGCGACGGGATAACGTTCCGCGGCACGTAAGATATATATCCAGCCGAGAACGCTCGCGGATACGACGTGCGGCCCCCAACGTTGATTTAACGTGTCTACCACGTCGTGTGTCACTGCGGAGGTGGCAATTCGGTGCGGCCCGCTGCACTGTGTGGGAAATTCACGTGGGCGCGCGCCAGAGAGAGAGAGAGAGAGAGACGGGGAGGGGTGGTGTACGTTGTCGGTAATAGATACGGCAATGAGCTCCGGAGCGAAGGTCGTGGCACGTCGCGCCATTGTGGTGGTCCCCATTGACATCCATAGAGCGTCTAATTGTCTTCCATCTGCGTCCTCGGAGAGCTCCGTGTACGTGTAGGCAAATATATTTTTAACGAAACGATATGAAGGATGCTCCTTTGGTATTCAAGCAAGTATAGAAAGTATCACGGAGCTTTCATTAAATATTAATATTACTTTCGTTAATATTAATGTGATTGTGAGAGGATAAAGGGCGTCCAGCATGTCAAACGCACGTATCGTACTTTTCTCAGGATCGAGCGACGAATCAATCTTCCACGCTTGTTAGACCGATTCTAAGTCCGAATATTTTAATACGTATATTCCCCGAAAACTCTTCATCCCTTTATTAATTAATTAACTTTTCTTACCAACGATTCCTGTTAAATGTTGCGGAAAATACTACCTCCGCCAGGACTCGAGTCTGTTTGCTTCGTCGCGCATGTTTGATCGCAGAAAAATCCGATACGTGCGTTTGACACGCTGGACACTCCGGCAATCATATTAATGAAGGTAATATTGATATTTAATGGCGCTAAACATCCGTGTTTCGCTCCTAAAGGTTCATGATATTTTCTACACTTGATCCTCCGAGTGGCAAACGTATTTTCATTACCTTCGGAGTGACAACCAGAGTCATCTTGCGTCTTCTCTAGTTTTTTCTCTGCTTGAAAAAATCCACAAAAATTATCGGAACTTCCTTTACCTTTCTACTTCAACACCACATAGCTGTTTTGTCACCAATGAATCGATAAGAATTTTATTTCGAAAATTGTTAAGTAGTTTATTTGAAAAAAAGCTCGCTTCTTACACCAATGCAGCGGACACGAATGACCCTGGTTGCCACTCGGAGGGTAAAATATATATTCTTGCCCGTGGAGATGCGAGAGCGATTTCGTGGTCTCGTTCGCGCCTTCCTCTTTTTCTCGCATCTTGCGGGGGTCTTCAAAAATTACGACGCGCCCTCAAGATAACGCGTCATCCTTCGAATCTCGAGACGCGTTTATGTACGTATGTATGTGTGTGTGTACACGTGTCATACGCGCGCAGGTTGGAAAACAGGCGGGAGATCCATCTTTGTCCCGCGTCTCCGCGTCCATTTTTCGCCGAGTTACGGGCGCTTCAAAGTTTTTGGCGTGCACACGCTATTCATCCATTAAACGTTGTCGTAGGTCACAGCACGTATCCGGTATTCAGCCGCGCGTTACGACGCTCATTCGTTATTGTTTGTGGGATTACGCGATAACGCCGGCGATCCAAGACCCAGGCGTTACGGGTGCGATCACTGACTGCCTGCGCGCGTTTGTATGTGTACGTTACGTATGCGTGTGTGTGTGTATAGGAATGTTTCGTCTCGGAAAATCGCGTCGACTCGAAGCAAGCTTCTTTTCCACGGCGAGATTCGAGATTCCGCCTCTCCGACGCGTCCCGATCGTCAAGTTAAGTTACATTCGGACAACTTGGCGTGTCCCGCAAATACACACCGCTGCGATGCCGATGAATTCGCCGGAATTGGATCGCGTCCAATCGAATTCGCTGTGATAAATCATTAGGGTCGCATCCATCGCGGGTTACTATAATCGGCAAGTATAAAACGCTACATGTATATACACAACGGTACAACATATACGCGTGTAGGTGTGACGCAGTCTAAATAATAGGAGCGGGCATAATCTAATGGCATCGTGTGTGTACACTGTTCGTGTCACGTCGACGGGGGAGGGGGGGGGGAAGGCGTTGTATTGATATACACAGACCGCTTAATTACCTTCCCTCTTCTGTCCGCATGTTCGACACGAGTCTGGGATATCGCTGCGGGACACTTTGATGTTCGCCCATCGAATACGCGCCGATATACACATTTACCGCGCTTTATTTTCTACGCGATCGGCCCCGTTTTCATTTCACGTGCCCGGTATTAATTAAAATAATTGCTACGTAATGCGGGCTCCCTGTGCGCACCTCTCTATTATGAAACTCCGCAACGACGCCGATAATCCATCTAATTGTCCTTTGTCTCTCGGAAAACACTCATACACACATACGCGCGCGTGCAGACCCACACACGCGCGTATTCGCCGCGTCGGAGCGGGAATAAGCTCGGCAGATCCGTCTCCTTTTTTCTCTCTCGACGCCGGCAGAGTCGTCCTCGTTTGTTAACGGGAGAAGAAAAGCCGGAAGAGGTACGGCGGAGGCGCGCGCGCGCGCGACGTTGAGGGCTCGGATACAATCGAATGAAAGAAATAAGGAATAGGGAATTAAATATAGAGAATTTGGTACGAGAGAGAGGAGGAGGAGAGGAGGGAGTTGAATATGAGGAATTAAGGACTGGGAATTAAATTTAATGTCGACGTATGCACAGTTTCAATCTAGTGTACAAGTGGAAATCAGTCTGAAATGAATCGATAATTATGGAAAAAATGATAAAAGTGTTAATGATGACAGCAGAGGTTCACTAGGAAGTAGCAGAATAGATATGATCTCCTTTTAAAACATTCTTATATATCGTTATTATTTTCCATTTCTCTCATTGAGTTTCAAACTACCGCTCATTCTTATTCGAATTACAGCCTAATACTTCCTAATTCTTCTCTATATTTAATTCTTCGTTCCTCTTATTTCTTTCATCGTACCTGAGCCCCGGCTGGCTCTCGCGCGTTTCGTTTTACCGGCCGGTTATGCGCGACTATAGGCCGTACATCGTCCGTATTGGTCCCCAGCCAGTCATCGAGCATCCCGCTGTTAATTTAGCGCTGTTAGTAAATTATGCGCCGGCTTTTCAGGCCGCGCGATATCGCTTCTGCCAGCGGCCATCCGCTATTTAGAACAATAATAATTCTTGCCGTTAATTTACAGGCATCGAGCGCCGCGCGCGCCTCCGATACGATATACTTCCGGCCGCGCGTCACCACCGTTGGGACGTCGCGACGACGACGACGGTGTGTGTGTGTGTCCCCCCCATCTCCCCCCGCTGAGAATTAAATTCGCGTCCCGAGTCGCCTTCTCCTCGATGATGAAGCAGTTCGCGTCTCGCGATCTGAAATGTATTAGGCGCTCGTTCGACCCCCGATTTAGCCGGGATCTGCCGGGATCACCCGCGAGAGAGCGATGAGAAACGACGCGATACGATGCCGAGAGTCCCGAGATTATCCCACACACGTGCCTCGTAAACAGATTGTACATTTAATTCAGCGATTTTTATCGCTCAAATCGTATGTGTGTTATCCCACACAAAGGAGCGCGCCTCCGCTTTCATCGCGGACGCGCGTCGAGTGTCGCGATGCAAATTCGCCCAATTCGTGTGGATAATGCAAAATTTCACGAAGAAGACTCCCGAAGCGCTCTGCGTCCTCGCGCGATATTAGATACCCGTCCCTCTGATGATGAGCGGCCTCGTATGCATCCAGGCTGCCTTTTAAGCAAGGCCGGACCTTTAACGGCGAGCTCCAACATGAGCCGATACGGCCCGATATCAGGTCCGGAGTTACGACAATTAAGCTGTTCGCGCTTGCCTTTTTGCTCCCCTCTCACCTCCCCACCCCTCCCTCCCTCTTTCTCTTTTTCTCTCTGTCTCTCTCTCACTTTTCCTTCTTTTTTTTAATTCCGCACACGTTCCTTTACAGCGACGTAACATCGCGGCTCGGGCTTGCCTCACGCTTTCCGACACGTTCGACGGTCTTTAAACCCAACGGTAACATGTTAGGCCTACGAGGCCTGCGCGCGTTTTCTCTCGCTCAGGCTCGGTCGCGCGAACATTATTATCTTGGCTTTTTCAGCGGAACTTGGAACTTTAAATTCGCCGTGCCAGAGCAGAAGCGACATCTAAAATGCTTTAATTTGCAATTTTAATAAGACAAGCGCAAATTAAAGCGCTTTAGGCGTTTCCTTTTCCTTTTTCCACACTGAAGGAAAATATATAGTTCTTTCCAGGGCGCAACGATCCTTCTTTCCGTTTCAACCACAAAAATAGTCGAGGAGACGATTTTTCGAGTAAGCGTTACCATAGCGTCAGTAATAATAACCTTACGTGCGTGTGGCTGCTATTATTTTTGTGCGGATAAAACAATAAAGCAAGATATCGTCCCCGAAAGTAGATTTTTCTCTCGGTGTGCGGCGAATTAGAAGTACCACGCGGTAGGTTCGGTCTCAGAGAGCTCGATCTCGTCGACAGGATCGATCGTCGGCGTCGAATGGCACGACTTGTGACGACGACTCGCACCACGCACAGCCGGATTCCGTGTTGTAAATATTCAATAACTCGATTGGCGAGGACGAGTATAGCCGCGCGTCGCGGCTATCGAGTGCTGGAAACGCTCGCCCCCAGGTAGCGAGCGTGTCGGAAGAGAGATACATGTGCGTTATAGTCTCGGAAAACGGGTCACGCTCCGTCGCATGTCCCCGCACGACGGTAATGGTTGGGAAAGCTGCGATAATGCCCGGCAATAACGCGCTCGCTCGCTCGTTCGCTCGTCGAACGACGAGAGGTAACAAGATGTAATTGCGGACTGTCGCATTCGCGCGCGCGCATTATCGGCGCCGAACGATGATCTCTCTTCCGCGCGGGATCGAATCGGCAAAAAAAAATTCCGTCGCGGCGCAGACGCGAGCGCGGCCCGGATGATGATGAAGTCGTCGCGGCCGCGTGTCACGCGGTGCCACTCGCGCTCTCTCGTTGATTTAACGCGCGCGCGCGCTCGCTCGCCGTTTTATTTATACGCGCGCGCGCAGCGCAGCCGGCGGCACCCCTGACAGCTTCGTAAACAACGTCGCACGTCCGATTAAGATGACTGATGTTTATTACCGCGTGCGAGCTGCAGCGCTACAAATCGCTACGTCTTCCGCAATGGCACCCCGCCACACGCGCGCGCACACACACACACACACACACCCACGGTCCCTCGATGAGGTGTTTCGCCTGCACGCGTATCCCCGGCGAAATTAGATGAAGCGTCGGGAGTTTGAATTGCAGCGAATACTCGACGCCGTAGTCCTCGAGTATTAGCCGAGTTTCGCTCGCGCGTAAGTGCGTGCGCCGAATGGAAAGGTGCCTGCGAGAGAGCGAGAGCGAGCACGTGTCTCGCGAGCGCGGCCGTGTAATCTCGAGTCGCTCGTGTATACATCGTAATTAAGCGGAAGAGGTACACCATTTCGCTCGCACCGCGGCGGCTGCGGCGATCTCTCTCTCTCTCTCTCTCTCTCGCTCGCTCGCGAATGCGCGAATGTGTGTTTGCCGAGAGAAACCGATCAGGGCGAACCGCTCGCGTAAGCTCTATCTCTCTCTCTCTCTCTCGCGTCGCACTGCCAACACCGGGCGGTTTCGCAGCACCATCGATTGCGTCAAACGGTAATGTGTACTAATGCACGCCCAGCGCACGCTAATGTACGATGGGGGTGGGCAAATTAAGGAGTTGATAAGCCTTATCGACCGCCGACTCTCGCGCACAGCGAGCTCGCGTGTCGGCGCGATCCGTTATAGGGCTGCGGCCTCAAGTAGCTTTCTCCTCCTCTTCCTCCGTCACACTTTCTCCCCGAAGGCGGGCGCGGGTTGTCGCGATGCCACCCAGGCGTCTCTAATGAGGCCGGATTCGAGAGAGCTTGGACGTATTAATGCCGGAAATTACGATGCATATCGCCGCACGTCGAAGTAGCACCGACGCTGGGATCGCGCGAGATTGACGTAATCTTCTCGAAGCAGCGCGCGAGCGTCCCGTTAATGACACGTGTCTTGGTTGGTCGGATCCACGCGCGGCGATTTCGCGCGAAACACCTGCGATATTATTACCTGTAACAAGAATATCTGTGATATTATATAGCGATACCTAGTATTATTAGCCGTGATAAAAACCGTGCGTCCGATTTCCGATTGGCTCTGCCGATTCCTGGATCGGCTTCCACTTGGGACGTGTCAAAGGTTGCTTTCCAGCGAGGGGCAAGAGTCGACACGAGTGTGTGGTTTATTATCCGTTATCCTTTTCTTTATCAAATGCGAAGTAAGCGTGCGATGACAATCAACGAGGATATTATAATGGGACGAACATCGTCATGTGTTCAAGAGGGGAAAGTCTATTTTGGATGCGGAAGTGAGGCGAGTCGAGGATCCCGGAAACATATTTTGTACTCGCGTTAATATCGACCCGTATTTTTTTGTGTTGAATTTTGAACAAACTCGCGTGTTAATTTAACATATTGTGTTTATGTTTTCTTAATATTGTGTATTAAGTCAATATTAAACATGTATAAACATTAAAACCACATTATAATTATAATTATTATTATATTAATTAATAGTTAACTAGTATATTAATTAATAGTTATAATGTTGTGTTTGCTTTTAACATAATATTTCTATTACTTTTCAACATAACCGCCTTGTGTTGAACTAACGCGAAAGTTTAACGCGGACTGGGATGTGAATGTGACATGTGAAACGTGTGTTAAATTTAACATCCAATTTTTTTATCGGAAAGTCTCAGAATATGACTTCCTATGGATTCGACCTCGACTTCATTATGCAATTGAGAGTTACGTATAAACCGTCGAGCTTTCATCACGGAGGACTTTATCTTCGAATTCTTAAATTATGAGAATATTCGTGAAGGCTGTGCCATCCCGGACGAGCACACGCGATCGCTCGATCTCGACTCGTTCTCGACTTTCGCAAATTGCGCAGAATCTCACCGCTGAAGATTAACGGCACGTTTTATTCGTCGGATCCCCTTAGTTCGGAGAGAGAAAGAGAGAGAGAGAGAGAGAGAGAGCCATCCGCCGGCACTCTCTCGATTACAAGGGAGCAACTTTTTTCTCGCGGCCGACGACACGTCAAATTGTCGACGTGGATAATCGACGGATACGATCGGCGGAAGCGGTGGAGAGGAGAGGAAGAGACGGGGAAAGAGTGAGATGAGTGAGAGGCGAAGTGAGGAGGAGGCGCTCTCCCTTTCGCGCGGTGGTACATGCCGTCGCTCCGGGACGAGCTCGGCTCATCAATCACCGTCGTTCTCCAAAGAAACGATACGGGCGGCGTGCGCTCGCAGAGCTCCGATAGAGAGTTAATTCTAGCCGAGTGCGCGGGCTGGAACTGCTCTCTCTCTCCCCCGCTTTTCGAGTCATCAAACCGCGCTATTCCCGTGCCATTCCTGCGAACGAACTTAAACGCGTGGGAGGATACCCGTGTATGCACGTGTGTGCACGTAGGTATGTGCACGCGCGGTACGCTCCGCGAGAGCAGCATCGCCCGTCAGCACGAGGATCTTCCGTTTCATCGCGTACGTCGCGGTGAAGACCGGAGAGACAACGCACGGTCGATTGTCAAGCTCCTCTTTTTCCCGCGCTGTATCATTCACAGAACGTGCGAGCGAGCGAACGAGCGAAGCGTCTCCCCGTTTAACCACCCTCCGCTGGCGTAACGTGTAATTTAACACCGTCAGCAACCTGAGGCTTTCAGGACCGGTGTAGGTTTTTACGCTCTGTGTGTATGTGTGTGTGTGTGTGTGTTCCGGACTGGGTCAAAATCTGAAAAAAAATCTCGTGCATATTACGGAAGCTTTAATAAGGAGTTTTTGTCATTGTGTCAAGTCGGATTGTATTCTAGTTATTTTCTACAGATTAAAATTGGAGCGGAAATTTTGAGGAGAGAGAAACGCATGATTTCGGTTAGAAATTTGTCGGCTTTTATATGAACGATTAAAAAAGAAAATCCTTTTAGGCTGTAATATTTAAAGGTACACGTTTTGAAAAAACAAAATAGTAAAGTGACGTTGACTTCAAAAAATTGAATTGTTTGGACATCTGAAAATGAAGGTTTTTGTGAGAAAGAAAATTAATTTTCATTCGAGGAGAAAGATGATGGAATTATTTTTACAGTAGATCAATCAGGTTCAGAATTTATTTTTAACAAAATCAATATATATGTGCAGAAATACCAGGAGTGAAAATATTTACATGGCTTTACAATAATACGTGCGGTGTTCCTGGTGCACATTGGTTTAGCACACAATGCACAGCGTTAAATAGCTTTTCCATCAAAAAGATATATAAAATACTCAGAAATCTATTTACAAAGAAAAATCTTTATATATTTATTGAAATCAGCGGAAAAATTATATAAAACTTTGGAAAATTTGTTTTAAAAACATTTTAAAAGCATTTTAAGTTTTTTCTTAGGATCGAATACCGAGCCTCGCTATCTACCATTTATCGGGAAGTTTACAATAAAAAAATCGACCATACCCTCAGATCTTCACATTACCGGTGGAGGGTTAATTCGACGCTCGCGTTTTTCTCCCCTCTCTTTCTCTCTCTCTCTCTCTCTCTGTCTATTTTTCCAGTTGTCGTGCTGCGCGCCTTTTCGAGCGCGCGCGCGAGGAGTTTCAGCATTAATTAATACGGGGTAGCTGCGGGATGGAGTGGAGTCGCAAGCGCGACGTTAATTTAATCAAACCCGAGACGTCGACTTATTTCTCTGTCTTCGTTTCGTTCTCGCGCATTACCCTGTACGCTCGCGACCTGTACGCTCGAGAGCAAACTCGCCAATTACTTCGGACTTGCTCGGTCCTCCCGGATCGGCGGAAAAAATTCGGCTTTTTTTTCGCCCTCCTCGCTTCCTTGCCTGCCGCCTCGGGCAGGACTTTATCCATTCGGCGACCATAACTCGCCGAATATTCGGTCGAACGGACACACCACTCGGCGAGTAGCGTCCTTGTCGTCCACCGATTACTTCGGAACAATAAAGCTTCCAGCGCGGTTTATCTGACGGCCAATAGCGGGGCGCAACAATTGCGGCGGCGGTGGCGGCGTACGAATTCCACGATGACGAAATGGCGCACGATCGATCGGCGATGGTCCCTTTGTTACGGCGCATCGAATTGTTTTCCTGCTATTTTGGGGGATAATATCGGCACGTAGCCGCACGAGAGCGCGACTTTAAGCGACGCGGATAAAAGTCGATTGTAACGCGCTCACAATCGCCGATTTATTTCAGCAGTAGGAAAGAGAGAGAGAGAGAGAAAGAGAGCGCTCAGCGCGGGTTTTCGCGTTGGTTTAACCGGCGCGTTATCCGGGGCGATAAATCACGATTGAAATTTAAGCGCCGTAAATGCAAATAACACCATGATACCGAGACCGCGCTGATGGTTACATTTCGACGCGGCCTCGCATTATAGATTTTTGGACGACGCACGCGGGGTGTTGCAGCACGATTGTTTGCAAATGCAATAGAAATGTTGGCGATCCGAATAATACGGCGCGCATATAATTCGACGTCGCAGGTCGGTTTTACCCAAACTACATTTAATGACACTAATACCGTGACAATTTGCGAAATGATAATATGCCCCGGTCCCCGCGCGCGCACGCGCAACGATACTCCCCCTCCCCCCTCCGATCGATATTCTATTTGCGATCTCGCTCGCGCCCGCGGACGACGCGGACTGTTTGTGCGCGTATACGGTGACAATATTAAAATCTAATCCCGCGGAGTTGCGACGCGCGTGTAAGCACGCGACCGTTGCGAAACGAAAGAGAGAGAGAGAGAGAGAGAGAGAGATAAAGAGTTGATTAAAGCAAATGTTTAGTCGCCGAGAACGACCGCGTTCCTCAGCTCGCGCGCGTTTCGTAATAAAAATCGAGCTCGTCATCCAATCTGTCTCGCGTCAGGCCGTTATAATTAGATCTTATCTCATGCTCTCTCTCCCTCTCACTCTCGCTCTTTTACGAAATAAGAGAGACCGGGACTAGATGCCCCATAGTTTAGAATTTCAAAGTTGCGACTTCTCAAACAACTTATTGTTGCGACTGACTGGATAAACATGTAGAAGTAGAGGCAGCCTTTTTTTGCGTGTTAATGCCCACCACGATCCCGCTAACCGTATATATTGTTCTGTAACGGGGAGTTTTTTAAATAAAATTTTCGTCAAACAAGAAGAAGTACTGAATCTAAAGAAAACCTTTTTCTCTGTGTAATATTATTCCGATTTTAACGACACACGTGGAGAAAGTGTCTATATTGTAAGAGGATCATTTCGCGATTTTGTATCCGCCGTTCCTCTCAAGATACATATCAAAGAAAGACACACGAGCAATATACCCCTCAGCCACTCAACCCCGGTCTCCTTTATTACGTGACAGCCAATCGTAACGCACAGTTCTGCGCTCGTTTCGCCGCCGGTCCATCGCGCTCTTGAGCTCTCTCTCTCTCTCTCTCTTTCTCTTTCTCTCTCTCCCCTAGCGCCGGCTTTCAAATCGCTGTCCACTCGACCTCGTTCCCCGTTCGTACGAGGCTCGCGTACGGGGGCGGTTCGTATCGCTTCTCCGCGATCAGCGAAGCGGACGACGGGGATATGTCGTGGCCGAGTTCGCGTCTTCTCCCTGTCTTTCGCCAACGTCATCCTCCTCGTTGTCCTCGTCGTCTCTCTACCTCGGCGATTACTTCGGGACAATAACGCCTTTTCCCGCGGTTTATCTGACACCGACGGCGCAACAATTCCCCGACGAACTTTACGAGTGGAAAACGGCGACCCAGAATTATTCTCCGGTCGTCCCGCGACATGACAACGTACGTGAGATCTTCATCGGGGCGACGCGCGCGCGACGAGGAAAGACGGACGAGGATAAGAGAGAAAGAGAGGGGCGGAGGGGTGAAAAAAAGAGAGAGAGAACGACAGAAATAGGACAAGAGGGGAGGAAGGGGATAGAACATAAGGGGAGGGGAGGGTGATGGCACGAAAAATAATCGGGAGGGAAAGACGGAACAGCCCGCACAGCGCGCTTTTTCACGTCGTTCGGTGCGTGACGTCAAATCACGCTCGCTCCGGAGATATTTTCCGGGGGTGTTTGCTTTCGCTCCGGCGATATCGTTTTCATATTTTACGCTTTATAGGGACTGAAGAGGCACCTCGTCGCTACGCCACTCGTTACGCCCCGTTACCGTTCCACGTGCTCTCTCTCTCTCTCTCTCTCTCTCTCTCGACGATTTTTTCGCTCTCATCTTTCTTTCCTCGTAGAAATGGAAATACACCCGCCATTTGATCCCGTGTGCCATCTAATTACGTCGTGTGCGTGTGTGATTCGTGTCGCGGTAAACGCTGCTCCGTGCTGGAAAGGAGCAGCCGGCATGTCGCGCGAAAGTTGAATCGGTGAGGAGTTGGAAAGTTACGTCGCCGTCGCGCGACAGGATTTTGCATTATCGATATAGGTTGACCTACAAAGTGGCGCGAGACTCTCGCATTCTCGTCTCGCGCGCGCGCGCCGCACCGCCGACTTCCGACTCTGACGCGACTTCTAACTCGTTCCAAGTAGATCCCGCGGAAGTTTCGAGTTACTTGGCGGAACGTTGGTTAAACAAATGCTCGGGGGCAATTTACCGGGCTCGCGGGTACTGATTAATTTTAACCCGCCGCGTTGCGCGAAACCCGTCCATCGCGCTATTCACACCGGCGGAATTCAGCCGCGCGCCGGTTTTTAGTGGCGCTATCAGCGAAAGCGCGGGAGTTAGCGTGGGAGAGGGAGGGGAAGCAAACTTCATAGGTACGGCGCAAACGCGAGTGCAATTATGCGAGTGGCATAATTGACAGCGGTAACGCCGCCATGCGGTTCGAATGGAGTGGTCGGAGAGAATGACATTCGCGACCGCACGATTATGAGTGTCCGAAGTTTCGGTGCCGCAGCTCGGGCGAATTTATTCGCCCCTCATAATAACACGATCTAACGCTAATGCAATACCGTGCTCTCTCTCTCTCTCTCGTTCATCCCTCGCTCACGGATAACTCGGCCGAGACAAGAAGCGCAATTACGATCGCGGACGCGCGGACGAATCGATCGCGCGAACCGAAATTGGAAATCTCTCTGTGAGCGAGACGTTCTTGCTGGTGCGGAAGTATCACTCATCCACGCGACATTCGTATTTCGTACGATAAAAATCTTCGACCCCCTCTCTATCTCCTTGTCTATATGATAATAATAATTGCAATTACAATAATAATAATAATAGTAATCTTTATTAGCGGGATAAGCTGTTTATTTATTTATTTAACAATAAGCAAATTTTTTTTATGATATAAAACTAAAAGACTATTTTACATTTGTGATCGAGCACGCAGTTGTATTGTTTAGGTTTACCACAAGCAAAGCAAGCCGGAGACATAGGCTAATTTGTAAACATTTATAACATTTGTAAACATAGCAGACTACGTCGCTTGTGTATATAAATATGCACTGAGAAAAAAACGTTGTTATTTTCGCGGGCGACGATATCCCTTTTATTTCATTTTAACCGCAAACATAGTCGAGAGAACTATTTTTCAAATGTTAATATAGCAAGTGTTAATATAGTATGTCAGTGATAGTAACATTACACGTATGTTGCTACTACTACTTCTGTGGTTAAAATAAAAAAAAAGATGTCCGAAAATAATTATATTTTTCTCTCAGTGTGAACATAAACGTGCTAAGGATTAATAAGCTACGGAATTGGAAGGCTAATACTCGAACTAATGAAATAAGCAGACTCAGGCTTGAGAGTGTTTATCGATCAACACAGAGAGAAAATTACAAGAGTTCATGTCAAGACAACGATGCTAACTTATACACGTGATAGTGTCTGCATTGTGAAATTGGTTTTAAATACATTCGAGTGAAATAATATCGCAACGTTCGAAACGATCTCGAGTAAACGTTGAAATGGACTTTAGAAAACAAAGTAGAGCAACCGATATTGCCGTTTACGATATTATGTGAAAAAAATTAGTGTCCGCTAAACGACTGCGACGTTCCAACGTGTGTAGATTCAGCAACTCAAATATACTCTAATAGTCGTGATCACGAATATCCATGGAGAGACCCAACTTAAAAGAAGCAAATCGAAGGAATACCTTCAGTATACATTGCGAGAAAGAATCACAATTGGCAAGTAAAAATTGATATCCAGCAGAAATCGAAAACTTAAGAAAACACAGAGTTTTGCAGCGTAAAGTTGTAATACATAATTTCTGGATAAAATAAGAGGAATAAAATAGCTGAAAATAATTGAGTGAAATCGCACGCATGACGGAATTATTAAATTAATATTTATATTGTAATAAATATATTTATATTCCGTAATAATAATAAATAATAATATATAAATATAAATGTGTTTATATTCTGTAGATGTAAATACTTTTTAAATAAATATTAACATTTATTATATTCTGCCATCTCTGTGCGGTGGTATATCGCGTGTCACGATTATACCCGTGCATAGAACATTGTTATGCCGAAAGTATGCGCGCGACACGGAGAAGAATGGCGTTTGTTTCTCGTTTCTACGGCATTTCTTACTGGGATACGGCCGTTCGAAAAGTTTGGAATTATCTTCTTAAGGCGGCGCGCGACCTTGTCGTAGATCAGTGGAAGCGCGCGTAGTACATTGTTGTGCGTTCACGCCTCTCACCTCGCAGCGGCGCGCTCGACTCAAAGGAACGCAACCTTCTCGGTCTGCCTCGGTCCCCATCAAACGATTTTGCCGCTCGTCGATATCTTCACGTAGAAAAGTCGCAGCGACGTGCGGCAAATTGCGTTCGAAAGTTGAGAATCTCCCGCGTCTGGGGGCAGAGGATAATCGCGTCCTCCAATCATCAATTAATTCGGCGTATAGTTGAATAAACCGCCTTTTTCCTCTCTTCCGCGGAAAAATGGGAAACCTCCTTTTTTCGAGCCTTCAAAATGCCAATTTGGCGGTATATTGAAAAATTTATTGACCTGTTTCCGAATGAAATATAAACGATTTGAATTGGATAAATCTAAATTGAGATTAATACGAGTTAAATTGATAAACTCTAATTAAGTTCAATTGAAACGAAACTGAGACTTTCGAATTAGTGTTTCGTATTCCGAGAGATGATGAAAATCTTCGTATTTGTACGGCATCTCTTGGATGAATATCGCGCTAGATTCCTCATAATTGGGAATTGATCTGGAAGCGGGAATTGATCTGAAAAATTATGAACAATAACACGCAAACAGATTATTTGCCGGTAACAATGCAGTAGTTAAAAAAGCAGTTAGGAGTCGGTCGAGCGTAGCGACCTCCGACTATTCTACGTGTGATTCGAGACGAACGCAACTTTACATTCACGATGTTACAAACAGCTCGTATATTAGAGATCATTTTTTTTCACCGTGAAATTAATCGAATCCTCGGTTGCAGCAACACCGCCGCGCTCGGGGAAAAAACGCGAGGCGGTGCGGTTAAAAGCGTCGGGAATAAATACACCGAAAATCGTAATGGTCGTATACGCGGCGAATATCAATTATCGAATACACCATTCGCACGCACGCGGGCGAGCGAGCAAGCGAGCGTGCGTGCGTGCGAGCGCGCTTTCGTGTCGCTGTTGCGTGCATGGTCGATCACGGCGATCGCGTGCATCCATCCGTCACCGGCGTGCACCGCGCGTATTTTTCTATCAATAACCGTGTCGACGACAGAGTGCATCTAAACATACGACGTATTAGTCGGCCAAACATCCCCGGGTAGAAATTTCATCGGGGCGTGCCCCGAGTCTCTAGTGGCCGTGTAGGTAGGCACACTGTTAGAAAATTATCGTTATTTCCGGCGCCAAATATATTTCATAGTAGTAGCAATCTACAGTCAAGATTATTATCACGGACACTGTAATAAACATTTACTGGAAAAATTGACTCCTGACTATTTTTAAATTGGTTAAAATAAAAAGGGTACATTTGGCGCCGAAATTAACTAGAATGTTTTATCAGTGCATGCCCCAAAAAAGACCCTTCGTTAGGCCTAAATATAACAAAAAGTTGAATGCCCCTAACCAATTGTGTAAAACCTTTCCAATTCGCGTTTCGAATTTCTACTCGAGATCGTCCTCGTCGTCATCGACGATACTCTCGATGCGGAATTAAGGCCTCCCCCTTCTGCCAGCCGGCGAGTATTAAAGAACAAAGCGCGAAAATGCCGCGGATAAAAAAGCGGGCCGTTAGAGGAGCGTGCTTAAAATGGATAATTGCCGAAAGAGAGAGAGAGAGAACCGTTGTAAAATGCGTTAGAGCCCTCCCATCCCTCCTCGTCGGCTCGACGTCGAGCTGTAATTTCCGCGCGGGTGTGTATCTCACTTTTCCCTTTTTTCTCTCTCCCTTTTTTTTTCACGCCGAACGCATGTCGCCGTGAGAATAATGAATACGCGCGCGCGTATACACGCCTCCCGTTCTGGAACTCTGTGTGCGCGCGCGGTAATAATGCCGAGTGAACGAGGAGTTGCGGGATTATGCGTTCGCCGTCGCCGAACCTGCGAATGATGGAACGCACCGGTAGCGGCGCGCGATATCGTTTTTTCATCAGCCGTAAAAGATACGCGGCCATTGTCCGCCGACTTCCGTGTGTGTTTTCGCGTTTAAAAATTATACACGCGTTACACGCAGAAAGCTCTCCGCGTGGAAACACATTTTTGCGCGTTTTTCCCGACAGGTTCAAACGTTTGGAAATCGAGTTTTTATGCCAATTTTTTATACCCATGACTGCGGCAGTCAACGTTGGAAAATAGGAAAGCTGGTTTGCGTTTTTTTTTATTCCAGAAAATTATCACTGTAATATAATTTCTTTTTTTTTTTTTCGTTGCGTTCCGGAGGGAAAAGGGGGGGAGAAAATATTGTCGTGCGCATTTCAGCATGCATATTGTTCAGTGTCACTAAATCGCAACGAAAAAGCGGCGATAATTGGCGCGCTCGTATCGCGGGATAAATGTTCGTCGTTAAAGGAAAAGAACTAGGGAGAGAGAGAGAGAGAGAGAGAGAGAAAAAATCGCGGTTGTTGCGACGGGAATGAATCCAGCGCGGTTCATTAAGCCGCCGGGGGAGGAAAAGTTCGCTCCACTTTTCCCGGCGCGGTATCGAGCGACTTTTAAAGCCGACGATTGGCGATGACGACGGTCGGCCGGTAATTTATTACCGGCTGCCAGCCGACTTAGCGCGCGGTATCACGGGTCGTTATGCAAACGTAAGG
>NW_014554712.1:754436-822655 GCF_001313825.1 Dinoponera quadriceps | reverse complement strand
GAGCGGGTGGGCGGGCGGGCGAGCGAGCGTGTCGCTTCGGGGGAAGAGTCGTTACTTCAGTACACCGATCCCCCTCGTTTCCGTGCGAAGCTTCGGCTGCGATTCCGCTTTTAACGACGCCGGAATTCGCGGTTTAGGAGACTGCCACTTTAATTTGAAGACGCTCCCTCCGCGAGCGAACTAAAGGTAGGAACGAACGAACGAACGAAGGAACGTTGGCGCGAGTAGGCGTAAAATGCAAATCGCCGCTCGTAAAGCTCGAAAAGTCGGGGGAAATCTCGGCCACGCTCGGAGTGCGCGCGCAATGATTGCAGCTGCAGCAACGGACGAAGCATTAGGAGACCGCGACGCGTATCGATCGACAACGAGCCGCGACTTCCTTGCGGATCGAAATGGCCGATAAAGCCGCTAAAAGGGTCGAAAATTTGGCGCCGTTCGCGCGATAAATTCGCGCGCGGCCGTCACGGCGCGCCGACTCGAGGAGGAAGAAAAGCGGAGGAGAACGGAGTTATCGATCACGCCTTCCCGGTAAAACATCGCGAGCCCGCTTTCCCCTCCCCGTGCACCGTCGACATCGTCGTCGTCGTCGCGTTCGTGCTATTTTCGGGCCGCGAATCGAAACGTTCCGCGAATAGCCGGCCGTACGCGCGCGGTATTGTCAGCAGTCGCGATATTCGGACGGGGACAATTCGGTCGCGCGCGAATTAGAATCGGCCGGCGGAAAAATGGAGGAACCGCGCGATCCGCCGGGCGAGGCGGGGAGGGGAGGGGAGAGAATTTCGGACAGCGGCGTTATTGAAAGAGTCGATTAATCCGCGCGGGTCAGAAGGACACGAATTTAATTCGGCCGGTGCGAAAGGTGGAAAACGAATTTCGCTGAAACGCTGATCGGCCCCGTGGACTTTGATGGCGCAATGACGCGCTGTTAGCCCGGCCCCGGTGATATCGATTGACGTACACACATAACGTTTTAATGGGTCAATGGATCTATTTGATTCTATTCCACTATTTCGCACGCGGCAAGACGCGGAAACGCGCGTGATCGATCCGTAATAGGGGAGGGGGGAGGGCTGTCTTACGACGGATTTAAAGGGCGATAATGGCGGCGCCGTTTGTGCTCGGGGGCTTCCCCGCGAGGGACGTCCGCGAAGTCACGGGAAACGCGCGACGTTCGGGGAGAGGACAATGAGGAAAAGAAAGGCCGCCGAGGTCTGTTGCCGAGATAAAGCGCGAGAGATAAAGTGAAAAGTAAATTTATGGAAAGTATATAAAGAACGCGGGAAAGAAAAGGGGGGGAGGAGGGAGGGGAGAGGAGGAAAAAGGAAGGGCGTTGAAAGGGAACGAGGAAGTATGATGAGATACTTTATCGCATCGCGCGCACGATGCACTAGTATTAATTGCAAAGGATAATCGGGTATCGTACATAATTTCAATAGCGGGCAAATTTGATTATCCTCTTCAATGTGGCGGGCAGCGTTGTCCGACGCGCGCGCACGCGTCGATATACGGAGTTCGGAGTCGGCGACTTGGAGAGTTGATCCGACCACGCCCGGATCGAGGTCGAATTTACCTGATTAAGTTCGGACCGGCGCGCAGCACTTGATAATTCACCGGAACTCCGCGATATCGGATAACTCATTAACTTTTCATCCGCGCTCGGCTGGCCGAAATATAGTTCACCCGAGCGAGACCACACCTTGCTCTATATTTCATTCGTACATCAAACAAACACGCGCGTTTACACGCGTCCGTGGAAAAAAAATTGCCGCGGAACGAAACTCGCCGGAACATTTCGGCGCACGAGTTTCTCGTATCGCTTATCCTCCCCGGATACGCCACGAGGTATCGCAAGGTATCGGGCCTATTTTTACCCTCTCTCGTGCGCGCGATCTTCTCGCGACGGATCGAAGGACAGATTACAAAAACAGCCGTTTATACGCTCGAAAATCTCGCGCCGAACGCGCGCGCGAGAGAGGCGGGATTCTAATTGCGTCGCGTCACGCGATCGCAACGTCGTCGTCGTCGTTAGCACCGTCACTTCCCGGAGCGCTCGAGTGACGAGGCACTGCGCGATGTATCGTTGCGGATCGAAGGACGTCAAGTCGAAAGTGGCTATCGACGGCCGCGGGAAAACCGTTTGTCCCGCTCGTACGCGCGCGCACGCACACGCTGTACCTGGAATATCGATTGCAACGGAGAAAGCGTCGCGCATAGGTGTGTACAAGTACGCGTGTACAAGTACGTGGTGTACAACTAGCCGTACGATAACCATCGGCGGTGCTCGCGTGCACCCGTCATGAAAGTATCGGCATCGGGCCTTTGTGCCGCTGGAATCAACTGTCCCTCGCATACCACTTGTTGATGCGAACAAGCGCGCGCGAGAGCGGCCGCTTAAGCGCGACGCGAATTAAACGCACGCGCAACCGCGCGACTCCGCTACATCTCTCCCCCGGGGGAAAGCGCAAAAATCTCGCCGTACGATCTCGCGCCGTACGATTTCAGCCCTTCTCGCCGGACAACCGCGGAATCGCGACGGCGGCACTCGCGATCGGACACGCCGTGGACACGCGTCGAGATCGGCTGATTAACCAAGAGCGCGCCGGTCGGCCGATCAGCAAAGAGCGAACGCAGCTGGCAAGCGAACGAGCTCGAATCGAGATCCGATTGTACCCCGGATTTATTTGTGCTGTTTCGGCTATCCAGGGGATGTATCTGAATCCGGGGTAATAAATAGAGGAGCGCAACTAAGTTCGATATATCGAAAGCACGTGGAGGGATAAAGTGCTAGAATCGAGTAAATAAAATTATCTAGTTTTTTAGTCTCTTAAATCAGTATTTTCGTCAGTTTAAGTACGGTTTAATAGCTGATTGTAAATACTTACTTGAACATAGTAATATCTCAGTTTGTAAGTAAATTATTGAATGTAAATGTAAAGTGGTTCTAAATTTAGGAAAGTTTTTTACTAAAATTATGTAATATTTTTTTTTCCATCGAAGAAATCTGGTAGAATCATAGTAGATATCATTTTTTAAATTTCGACTTTTCTGTCCCTCTAATAAATGTTTTCTAAAAATAAATTCTAAAAATATATTCTCATTATTATAAATTCAATATTTGTCACAGTTGTTTTAACATGTGCGAGAGAATATCTATTTATACGAATGCCTATTTATTGCACTGTGTATACAGTCAGTTATATTTCTACTTCTAGTAAATATTTGCCAAGGAGTATTTAAAGTGACCATTTTACTTGTATCAAATAAATATTACTTGAACGGTAACAATTTTTTTCTTTGAGTGTATCTTTGGCAAACATGTTGAGATATAGCACTGGAAGTGAGTCATATAAATTTAAAACGTTTTTAGTGGCAGGTTGCAAATTATGACTTGAATGTTCACTGGGATATTATTTTACGAGTCGGATATACGACGCGACAGAAAATCGATTTCGAGGATTAAGCTCGATTAAATGAAAAATTAATTTTAGCGGTGTAATAAATAAGATCTCAGGCAATGAATGATTCGTATTACTTTTGTCATTTCGGGTCATTTGGAATCGGTCGAGTCGAGAATCAGCGATATTAAACATCTATAGTCGCGACTAAGGATGCAGTCATCCGTGAAATCGAGTATCCGCACGGAGCCGAGGATTCTCGCTGGCAACCAAACGTCGGAAATAGAAGCACGGGCGAACGAATCTAAAGATTTACGGCCGAGAATAGCGCGCGATACTTTTGAATCACTGATTCAGAAAAGTCACCGACACATCGTATATATCGGCAATCGACGACGGCGGTGCCACCCCATTATAAATCTCATTAACTTTGCAGTTTCCGATGTCGCTCGACATCAGAAAGTTCCCTCGAAAATCTACACGACTTTCGACGCGATAACGCCGATATCGCGTTCGGAGGATCTCGAAAAGCATTCGACACGCATGCGTCGTCGTTCCGGCGAGCTGTTCGGCAAGTTATCTCTTCCGCGACCGCCGGCTTCGTCTCAAAGAGAGCGTGAACAGCAAGAAACAGGACACGTAGAGGACACACGAGGGATCCTGATAAGGAAACATACGGAAGGGTCCGTCGCCCAGTGTTGAGGGGCTTTGGATACACGTGGAATAACTTCTCACTGCAAAAGATGTTCCACAGGCAGAAGTTTTACAGCGTTTGATGCTCTTTACAATTTCGTGTATAGATTTTCTATATAGATATATTATTTTTTTTTTCAACATACTCCTAATCTTCAAATAATACTTTGGAAAAATTTAAGCGCAACTCTCATATGTCATTTTGGAACGATTCAAGTACAAACTTACTTTCAATTATATCAAATATTGTAGGAAAAAATTTAAAGAAATCAAAGGTACATAAAACCAACGGACAACAAGAGCGAAATCACAGGTCTAGTTTGCCCAAAAGATTTTCACGCGTGTTTTGTGGTCTCGAAAATATTCGCTCAGGATCAACGTTTAATTCGAGAATTCCTTTCGTGGGAATCTACGGACTCACTCCCCTAAGGGACGAGAAGAAGCACGTGCGAAAAAATAAAACAAGCATCTTTTATTTTTAGCCGGCCCCGCAACGTGCCCGAAGCCGAACCGGAATCGTGAAGGGACACCTTCCATATGTTTCCTCGCGAGAGTCCCGAAACGTCACCAAAGGAGTACAAATACTCGGCGGTGTCCGTGGAAGTGGTGGGCGGAGAACGCCAACATTTTTGGTACGAAGACGCCCACACTTCGCTCCCGAAGTGGTTGAAGGAGACGCTCTCGCGTGGCAACGGGAGGTGAAGTAGAGGGCGGAAGCAAGGGGGGATGTAAACTGGGTCGGCGCAAAGGGTTGGTCGTTTCTCCGCGTACATACGCGACCGCACACACCATGCGGGAAACCGAGGCCCGTATCCTCGCGGTGTCTTTAACGCTAAACGCGCGACCGTCTGTCGCTCCTTCTTCCAGGTCGACGTCGTTGGTCCTCGCGTTAACGGTGCACCGTTAGCCATGCTCCGTGTCGCATGGCCGATGTCTCACTGTTCTTATTCGGCGAGGAAACACCGCGTGGAATTGACGTAACCGTAAAAATCCAAGAAACGCTGAGTAAAAAATATTTGGCATTCGTAATTGCACTGAGAAGAAAAAAAGTAATTTAAAATTTATTTAGGGATAAAACTTATTTGAGGGATGGTAAGGTTTATTTTTGCGAAACGAACCTTGTTTCTGCGAAATAAATTTTATATTCCACAAATAAATTCTCAAGCACTTTTTTCTCAGTAAGTATGGTTGATGTGTATAATCATCATGTTAAAAGGATTACAGTCAGGATAATCATTTTTATAGTAAATGTTATTATATATAATGTCAGTGATAATAATTATACATGCATATTGCCGCTATTATTTTTGTGATTAAAAGCGCAAAAAGGTAAAAGTACTGAAAGGGAAAAATGCTACATTTAAGTAAATATTTGCTAAGAGGTATTGCAAATAATTATTTCACTTCGATTGAGTAAATATTACTTGAATGTAGCACACTGAGAGAAAAAAGTGCTATATTCAAGTAATATTTAATCCAAGTAAACTAATTATATCCAATACTCTTTAGATACTATTTTCTTGAATGTAGCATTTTTTTTTTCTTTCAGTGTATAGTCGAGGCCGAAAATAACTGTAATTTCTCTTAATGGAGATACCGGGCGAGTTTAAATCCACTTCTCGCTGATCATATATTGAATAAATGACGCTTGGATAGGACATTTAAGTAACATTAACGCCGGTAATACATTGATTAAATGACGTTCAGGTAGAACAAAAAGGAGGGCAAAAATACATTTCCAGTTTCCAGGATGCGTCACCATTCACTAAATTGATGTTGCATGAGTTAAGCGGATTACCCCCTTTTACCGAAGCATACGAAACATCAAGCTGTCAAAAGGTCACTCCCGTTTGAATATGCTCCCATTTTCTGGATTAATCGACGGTCATAAGAAGTCACGTAGCTAGAAATAGCCAGCCAGATGCGGCTGTTCGGACTTTTTTTAGTAACTATTGATCTGTCGAAAAGCAAAGTATTAGCTGATATATAGCTGATCGAATGCACGTGTCAAACGTGCTTCACAATTTTGACTCGTGCAACGTCTAGAAGACCTGATTCGAGTGACAAGAGTTAAATGAATGAAACGTGAGTGAAACTGAACGGTGAACGACCCGCATAGATAATTTCTCCGGATCTGTTTGGAATAATCCAGTTTGATTTCTCAAAATAATTATGGCTTCTAGTTGAAAAATTTATGCAGGTTTTAATTAAAAGTACGATATATTTAAAACATACGATTTTGTTCACGAGTATTCGAAATTTTGTTTCCTTTAACCAAAATGCATTTGGTTGCCCGTTGTCTGGTAGATTCAACTAAATTTTTATTTTGTAGCATCAAAAATATAACCCTTTATTCTATTTATTGTTTTTATCATTATGCGTTTTTTTTATATCTTGAGAGGAACAGATACAAATTCGCGAAACAAACCTTTTAAGACATAGATACTTTTTCACGACGTGTCATTCAAATCGGAATAATATTACAGTTAAAAAAGGGGGGGGGGGGGAAATTGATTTAGTAGTAGCAAAGTAAATTTCCGAAACTCTCGGAATTTCTTATTAATATTTTCTATTATAAGTAGATTCTATTAAAGTTTCTAACCGAATTTAACTTTTCCTCGATAAAATTTATAATATTCTTGGCAAGGGAATAAATTCTTCTTTTTAATAAATGTTAATGAGCTTTTCTAACATTTGTGAAGAGTGTATTTTAATACTATTATCAAGAAAATATTCTTTGTTCAAGATAACCGTTACCCAAAAGAAGAAAGATAAACTGAATAATTGCTTTTCTTCGCGGTACAATAATATTTTTCTCTCTGTGAGCCTCGACACTTAGAAAAAAACTGTCTCTATCATATTTGTACAGTCAGTCACAATTAGTAGTTTGAGAAACCTGTAACTTCGAAATTCTCAAATATAGGACATCCAGCCCGGGTCTCCCGTATTCCAACGAGAAACTCGCGAGAAGTGCTCTGAAATATCCGTCGGAGTGTTCGCGTCTGGGCAACGAATACCGGATGAGACAATACTCGCAATACCAACAATTCATCCGACGCCAACTAACGTCGCGATGTTCGTTAACGTGAGAATTCTTGCCGGGATCACGTACACACACACAAGCGTGTGCGATCAAACGCAACTCGCGAGCGCGCTCGTGAATCATTGAACGGACGATCGATAATCCGCGGCGATACGGGAACGTCTATCTCGTCGTCTTCTCGCGAATGCGCTCTCCGGCACATATCGACGATGTGCGCGCGTGATGCCGGTCGTCGAGAGAGACGGAGAGACGTAGACAGATAGACAGAGAGAGGGAGAGACAGAGAGCTCGATCGATTCGTATCGAAAACGATAATACGTCGCATAATAAATGCGATGCGACGAGGGGCCGGCGGCGGGGCGGGACGCGCCGGGACGGCGAACTCTCGGCGGCGGCGACGTACAACGCGATTGATTTATTAGATCCGACGATGTGTGTTACGCGCATTAAGGACCGACAAACACCGCTCTGATCCAATTAATCCGACCGTGACGATCGTGATTTCGCGTATGGCTGGGCGCGTCCGCGCGCGCATAAGTGCGCACGTTACACCGTGTCGCGTCGCGCGTAATTAGTTTCATTAGCGCTACACGCGTATCGGTATCGGCCGATACGCGGCGGCGGCCCGCCTTGCTCAAATAAGCTCCGGTGCGTTACAGCTTCAACAAGTGCGGTCTCGCAGCTGCGAACATTCCGCGTAAAACTCGACGCGCGTGCGAGATCGGCCAGAGAGAGGAAGATAAATAGATAAAAGAACGGAGAGAATAGGGGGTTCTCGCCGGTCGCGTCTGGCCGCCCGTCGCGAGAATTACAGAGAGCGGACGATCTCGGCACTCTCTCAACCCTCCCCGGCGTTCCCCGCTCGTGCGAGTGGCCGAGGGAATAGGGCGGTTAGGGTAATTAGTAAAGATAAACTTGTTAGCGCGCCAACTTGGACGGAGAACTATTCGACAGTTCAGTTTCGAAGTGGGACAACCACCGGTGTCAGCGGGGGTGCGCGCGCTCCCCCGGAAATGGAGTCGCGGGGACGCGTTGTCCCTTCCATCTCTCTCTCTCTCTCTCTCTTTTCCCTCATTTCGAGAGTCGTATCGCGTACGAGAAGGTACTTCCGTGCACTCCGATTTCACCGGTTTTATCCGGTCGTTATCGGCGGACTCGTTAAAGCACGTTTAATCTCTCGGATGTGTTTCGAGTCGGTCTCGAGGCTCGCGAGTCGCGCGCGAGGCTCGGCGTCGCTCGATCGACGCGCGAGCGACGCGCTCTTGGGGATTCGGTGGCCCGCCGACCGTTTAAAGGCCGCTATATGGATTTTATTATGTTTCGACGAATCCTCGATGCGTTTATAGTTACTCCCGCGCGTCGAGTGCACGTTAGTCGATAAATACGCGACTCGATGTATTGCCCGAATTCCGGCGATATAGTGCTCGTAGATGAACCGATCGAGCGTTCGCAACTTCGTTACGGGGAATATCGGATGCGCGCGCGCGCGCCATGCGGGCGTTCCCGGCGAGTTATTAAAAAAAAAAAAGTGAAAAAATAAAAAATAAAATCGATGAGCGCAGGGGGGGGGAGAGGAGAGAGAATCGCGATAAGAGCCGCGTCGACGCGCCAACCGCCGCCTTGTTTCGCCTCGGTAGATAGGGGAGGTCAGGATGTGTCCCATATTTCAGAATTTCGTGGCGCAACTTCGAATACGACTTCTCCGACGACTCATTATTGTGACTGACTGTACAAACATGACAGAGGCAGTCTTTTTCTATGCGTCAGTGTCTACCACAGTGGTCCTGTTAACCCGTTTGTATTTTGTCTCGTGACAACCGAAATACAAACATGCAGCAACGTGGCCATTTTACCCTCGTACCGGGTTCTGTTGTCCATCAGCGCAGGGTAGGAAGGGCCACGTCTCTCTAAGTGACTCAGGGACCATTCGCTTGGCTGGGGGAGCCCCATTTTAAGGTACTTTTATCGATAAGAGAGAGTTTAAAATACCAGCCTGAATCTCTTCGGATGGAGAAAACGAAAGTTCCCATTTGTAGCATCATACGAAGCACAAGACCTTAGAGGATTCAATGTAGAACTGAGTAAACTTAAGATAGAACTGAAATTTCGGCTCGGGTCGAGATTTTAGTCCTAGCTTAAGTCTAATTTAATTCTACATTGCTCGCCGCCGTGGCCGCGCTGTCGTAAAGTTCGAGCCGCCCTCAGCTCCGCAAATTACGCTCGGTCAGTTTTGGTAGTGCGTTATGCGTTATCGTTAACTTCGTTCTAGGCGAAATGAGATTTTCGCGCGCGATATCGCCGGTGTGCCGGTCCGGACAGATCTATATAATCGTGTATTTTGTTTCGCGCCCCCCGGCCGACGACGACGACGGCGGGAGGGCGCGGGTGTATACGCGCTTCGTAAAATTTCGCCGTCGATAGCCGAAGTTTTCGCAAATTATGCCGCGCGGATGGCGATAATCAGGTTGGCACGCTCATTTGCCGACGAATTAACTTTGCTAGAAAATTACCGACGCGTTCCGCTTTACGCTAACTACAGCGCCTATGCGCGCGCGTGCGCGCTTGCTTGCACCATCACTACTCACGTCGCCAAATAGCCTGTAAATTTTACCGTACAATTTCCATAAATTATTACTATGCCGATCGGATTAGCTTGTTGGCGCGTAATCGCATTCAGATTTATTCATTGACAATCTGATACATTCGCTTTGTCGAGTGACTCGCGCGCGCGCGCGCGCGCACGCGCTTTAAAATCTGTCGAGTTTGCGCTCGCACGAGCGCGGTGTTAATTCGGCTTCAATTAGAGGTATTTTTGCACGTGTAATAACGCGCACTTGATGAATTAGACATGCGTGTAACATGGGTGTCCGCGACTGGCGCAGCCGTTTTATCACACGCTGTTATATATTATGTTGAATGCAAAATAAATGAAGCTGAAATTTCCATTTTAGATTAGAATCAATTAATACGGTAAAGGCCCAACGTTTGCGTAATTGCGGCCGGCTTTGATCGCCGGCGCCATCGTCGACTTTTTCCGCCCGTTTTCGGGCGAAACGCGTCGGGATTTTCGCGGGCGCGCGCCTCATTCGCGACTCGCAGCGAGGCCGTTAATTTTAGATAAGTAATGATTACGAGCCTCCGCCCCGAAAAAGAGAGGGGGGAAGGTTTCGCTCGTTATTGCTTATTTAACCCGCGGCATATTCTAATTAACTCCACCTTGCCGCTTCCGGCGGTGAATACTCTCTCGTGCACCGTTTGAATGATTAATCCGACAGTTGCGTTAATCCGCACCACTGTCGGATCGATATGGTTTGCAAACAATTTATGGCCTGCGACCTGTCGATTAATGCGAATCGCGCGGTCGAGGCCTACTGTCGTCCCCTCCTACCTACGCCGCAGGGTCGAGACACGTCGCGATGGACAGACGCGAAAAACCACGTCTGTCGGCGTTAGAATGACCAACCGACCCGACATTCGGTTCTCATTAGAGGCATCCCTAAAAATCAGGATGTGTTTATGTTATTTTAATATTTTATGTTAAATCGATATTCGACATGTGCACAAGTGTTAACACATTTTATACCGCAGTATCGATTGACGTATTATAGATATTAATTTTATGTTAATTTTTTGAATAATATTTGCATTATTTTCTAATATATTCACTTTGTGTTGCAACAAATTAACACAAAAATTTGTGTATACCGTTTGGGACATGCGAAATATGTTAAATTCAACACAAAATTTTTTACTGCCCACGTTCGTCCGATTTACTTATTTTCCATCAAAAGTTTCAAGATCGATATCTCGCTCGATATTGGCTGATCGAAAGTTGACCATCCTGTCCGGCGTCGTCGTGCGTGCGCGCGCGCGCGCGCGACCATCTCGTGCGTGAGCGCGGAATTGATCATTCTAAATCCGCGAGTCCGAATTTGATAGTAACCATTATTATCGCTTGGAATTACAAGAACTCGCATCGGAAAATTACACCCGCTCCGCTCCAGGGGCGACGCGATATACAACGTAACATAATATAATATAATCATCCGTATTCTCGCAGCGCATTTTGCGCTAAACATGACCCCGTCCGGCACCCCGTCCCCTCCCCTCCCTCCGCGCTCCCTGGAAACACTGAAATGCGATTCTCATATTAGGCAAATCGAATTCATCGTCGGACCGACCGCATTATGAGCGTTAAACGCGCGATGAATAACCGGTCGACGTAACGCGACGTAACGTGGATGCAACGTAACGTAACGATACGTAACGAAACGGAACGCGGCGAACGTAATGCGTGTACACGTAGGTGGTATCGAGGTGGCCGCGTTGTTTTCCCAGCTTCCCGAATTAATCTCGCGACTTTCGCGCGAGCGGGAAAAGCGCCACGCTGCGAAAAGGGGACGGCATTCTCTCGCTCGGCGACCCGCTCGGGGTCAACAACGGGACGGAATAGCGCTGCTGCAGCTGCAGCGTTAATCATGTATCGCCAAAAATTGGAGGTTCACATACGAGTACTTCGTACCTATGTATACGAGGTACACACGGGAAGCCTTGTGTACCTTCTAAACGAAAGTACCGTGAGTTCACAAGGACACTATTTCCAATCGCTTTCGCATATTTTCTCCTTCCTTTTCTTTACCTCGTGTATCCTCACGCTCGTACGCTAATATGCCGGGGGAAAGTGTATGCTACCAGTACGAGTAACTCTGTCGTATCCATTTAGAAATTAGTGCCCCGAATTTGGAGGTACTACGCGATACACGTGGTTTAATAGTGTACGACGGGTGGATGTGCGCGTGTAACGCCGGCGTGACGGCGTTTTCTTTTGTTCTCCCTGTCTCTCTCTCTCTCTCTCTTTTTTGTTTCTCTTATCGACACCGAGACACACTCCGCAAAATGGAAAGAGAGAGAGAGAGAGAGAGAGAGAGAACGGGCGCGCAGCGCAGCGCAACACGGCTGCCGATACCCCGGATGGCTCAATTTGGCCCGGCTCTTTCGTGAGCTAACACGAGGGGAGTGCAATGCTATGTAACGCGGATGTATCGACGCGAGAAATCCACTTATCTAACTCGATACGCGATTCGGGCGAGTATCAAGTGACGCCCCGTCGTATATACGTGCGACTTACGCGACGCTCGCTTCCGCGTCACTCGATACACACACACACACATACACCTCCCGCTCGCGATTTTCGCGATTGATTTCGTTAGCACGACGCCGCAGACCGCGCTCGAGGTCTCCTCGATCTCATTAGCTCGCGGGAGAATCGGTCGAGAGCCTTTATTATTCCGCTTGGCGAGGCGGATTCGCGGCCTCGCTTGGAAATTGCCCGCTCTCGGGGCGAAGATCATACCGACGCGTCACAGACCTTGGAAGGTCTTTTTTGTTCTCTCCTTCGCAATTCTTTTACTGACCTCACTGAAAACAACGTATATTCCCTCCGGTTTTTCGCGGCTGGCACAAATAAAAGAGAGAGAGAGTGAGAGAGAGTGAGACGGCGCGCGTACTTCAAAACGGCACGGCCGTTAAACGGAGCTTATCACGCGGCCGGTGAGAGGTCTCTCGTGAAAAAAGAACACACCGCGGACACAGAGTGCAGAAGGTGAATCCGCGTCGGCCACGCGCGTTTTTACCCTCCTGCGCTCGTTGTTCGCGAATCATTTTTCAAGCGGAGAGTCTCCGCTGGATTTCCGCACTTCCGCCGTACCTCCGGCGAGCGAACACGCCCGCTGCTGACCTGCGCGCCGAGCGAGCGAGCGCGCGCTCCACTTTCCAGCGGCGTTTTATACATTATACCCAAGGAACTTCGTCAGTTATGAATGACGTTCCGCCAACTTTTCTAAAGACACGGCGGAGAGTGGTTTGGAGAGGAGGAGCGATCGTAAAGAGAGAAAGAGAGAGAGAGAGCTAAATACAACCGCGAAATAACTCGCCGGCGAGAGAAACGCTCGCTACAAAGGGTCCACGGTAAATAATTTGTTTCCCTCTTCACAACCGTGTCCCTCCCTCCCTCTCTTTCTCTCTTCCATTTCCCTCCTTGTCCCCCCCCCCCCCCNNNNCCGTTCTCTTTTCCCTCTTTTATTCCCTCTTTTTTTTTCTCATCGGAGCATCCAGCTTGTTTCGCGTCATTCCCGCGGATTTAACGCGAAATTGCGCACACGCGATATATTAATGCGGCGCGCTTTCTGCGCGTATTCCCCGGGAGAGTAATGCACACAGCGCAGAGCACGCCGGCGGAAACGTATTGAAAATAAGCGCGCACCGCGGCGGCGGATGCTAAATTATTTAGCTCCTACGAGCCCGCGCTACGAGCGAGCGGTCTTCACCGACAGAAGGAGGAGGAGGACGGGTATTTCTATACGCCGATAAATGTATCGAAATCAAATTACGTCATCAATAATGTCCGTTCCGCGGCGTGCACCGACGGTCGACTTTACCAGCGTGAGTTCGCGTCTCTACGCCGCGCGCGCGCGCACTCGGCGAGTGTTCTCGATTATGCCGAGAGTGCTCGAATTTTCCCCGGTTGACCTAGAATCGATCTTGCGCTTAATATTTGCTATCTAAATTCTTCCGAGGTCTCTCATCCCCTTTCTCTCTCTTTCTCTCTTTTTCTCTCTCTTTTCTCGAAGAGGCGATTCCAATCGGCGGATCTTGATCTCGTTCCGCTTGGAGCTCGTTCTCGACTTCGCGTCGCCGTTACCAATCGCGGACGATCGGACGACGACGACGAGGACGTTGCGCCTCCTCGTGCGAATGATTTCGTTTCTACCGTTTTCCGAACGCCACCACTTTTTGGACTCGGTTCCAACACTCGATCGCGGGTATCCGACCCGTTCCAATCTTTTACCCGAGTCCCTGATCGGAAATGCGCGCGGGGGCACGATAAACGCGCCGGGGACCAACTCCTGGGGCTCCGAGTCCCTTCGTTTTACGGTACGCGTTTTTAGGTATCCTCCCGCGCGCAGCGGCGCGTCCGCGTTTCTTGCGGCGATAAACCTTTCGTGCGAAACGCGCGCTCCGTTTCCCCGCGGAACCATCGCGCACACCATCGTGCAACGACGGAAAATACAGTTCGACGTGTAAATCTTGAGAGAGCGCGTGAACGCGCACGTGGCGTTCCGGGGGTTCCAGGGGGGAGGCGAATGGCGTGCTCGTAAAAAATCTCCGTACTAGACCGCCCTTAATGCTCTATAATTCCGTCCGCGCGCGGCGTACCGCCGCGGAAAATTAAAGCGAGCCCGGGGATCCCCGGGGAGCGCCGGAGAACGATACGATCTCGCGCTCGAGAGACGTTTATTATCGTGATTGATCGAACTTAAATAACTCGTCGCGAAATTGTTTTTCGACGCGCGCCACCGAATCCCCGACTAGCTTTGCATTTTCCAACGCGATCACAATCATATAACTGGAGCGCAAACCGGAACGACATATAAATATTAAATTAGCATTCGGTTTCCACGGTTGTGCAAGATTTTTTTTCTACATTCCCCGCAACGCCACTTGCTTCCACTTTTCCCCCCCCCCCCCTATCTATCCACTCAAAACGAGAGCGACGTCACGCTTTTAATTATGAATCAATTTTAAAATGATTTAATCACGGTTTAAAATTATAATCCCTGCTTAATTTTAGCGGAGCTTAAAAAGAAGAGCGATCGGTTTTTAATGTACCGTGAAATTAAGCGGTCGTATGAAGATATTTAGATACATATATAGTTTGGAAGTTTCGTAAAAGAATTGTTTGGCAATATTCACGTGCGTTCGGTTAAAACCTGCATTTGGTTTTTTTTTTCGTAAAGAAGATACGAGAAATCCCCCCCCCCCAAAAAAAACCGAGGAAATGTTTCTACGCGGAGATATCAACGATCGAGCCCAGGGGTGAGGGGGGGGAGGATTGTCAGACGGAAACTGTGGCCGTTGAAAATGTTGCACGTTGTCTTCCGAGTCTTCAAGCATTCCGCGCTGATCGGGCGAAGAAGGGACGTCGAGTCGGCGGCGCTCTACAATGTGCTTACGCGTGCAAAAGGTCTCGGCGCGACAAAGGACCGCCGCCTTTGAAAATTTCGAGCCCTTTGGGCGGTCTCGTATCTCGACGAGGAATCGACGAGCGAAAATAACGGCAATCCGGCCGGCATCTCCGCGCGGCACGCGCGCGTTCGCGCTCGTCGCGTGCGCTCTCCTCGTCGTGACACACCGGGTAGTTTTCACCTGTGCGATCGCGGCACACAATATACACGATGTGTAGATCGCCGTAAAGAGAGACGCCGGAATATATTTAGACGCGCTAACAGAGATTGCCGGTGATTTTTGTCACACGCGAAGCGTGCGAAGAGTCTCGCGCGGGGAGATTTTCGAAATACTTCGTGACGAAATTATGACGAAGGGCAGAGAGGGAAAGGGGACGCCAAACGGCGAAATTTAGCGTGACGTAATTGCCGAATGGCCCCCACTGGGTCAATACACCGGGCCGATATCGGGAATTCGGCGTATCCGGTATCGGCCGATCGTAAAATCCAACATGGATATTCGACGAGATTCCGAAAGGATACTCGAACATTCCGCCGCATTCGATCGCATCCGAGGGAGCAGAAAGTGCGACGCGCGCGTTTGCGAACGATACATTCCAATTCCGAGGAGAGTAATCTCTTATTGAAAAGATCGACGTGATTACAGTCCCGTGTTTAATTTAGGAGCGATTCCGATTGCTCCAGAGATTCGCCTTAGTGCACGCCGACGGATCGCGTCCTCCTCGGCTCCTCGCGTTCTCTCGCTCTCACTCGCTCATTCACTCGTTGCATCTGCAACGCAGTCGTCGTCCCGGAGCCGATACGCCGCGTTATCGAGCGTGTAATTCCCTCCGTACGAGCGGACGAGACGTTATCGGAGGGATCTAACGATCCGATTCGGCCGCGATGTCGTTACGTCGATGTCCTCGAAGTCATTCTACCGTTCCTTCTCCGCAGAATTCTACTTCCACTAACGTGCTTGAAAATTTTAAGCTGCTGCAAAAGGTTTATCAGCTGTCGGCTCTCCCTCCCCTATCTCCCTCCCCCTGTTCTCTTCCATTCGGAGACACCGACCTTCATCGAATGGCGGCCTCGCAATTTGACGCCTCCACAACGGATATCATTTACGAACTCGCTCGTTACGATTGCAACGTGTAATTTCGCGTTACGTCGGCGAACTAAATATCTCCCGAGAGCCCATCTGCCGGGGGAGGGTATTCTGGAAAAAAGAATTCTCTCTCCTCGACGCATTTTCCACTCTTAGTCGTCTAGAGAGGGACGGGGATGAAGAGGGGGCTCCTAGATCCTTGCGGGTCCCGCGCTGTCTTAACTCTTGTTAGACGGTAACTGCGACTCTCCGTCGTTCGTCCACCTCGTATTCTTTTCTCCGTCCTCTCCGAGTCAAGTTTACATCGCTAACGAGAAGGCGTAGCCGAGATAATACTCCCCGGGCTCCACGGGCCGAGCACGGACGTGTCGCGAATCCGTCATTATTCGCGGATCCCTCTCGGACAGGGAAATATTATCTACCTCTTCCTCTCTGGAGTCTCCCTTTTCGTCCGATCGTTTGTTACGCGGCGGCTCTCAGAATTCGGCCGGAGAGATACTTTTCCCTTCGTTAGCCCCTCCGCGAATAATTATTTCCCCAGACGCCGAGTCCCGCCGGAGCCTATCGATCCCCGGCGCTGTCAGCTTCGTCGTCCGCGAAGATTTACCCGGCCTGTGGCCTCGAATTCGCGACGCACCTCCGCGGACCCTTCGATTCCGGGGGTTTCTTCGCGAAACACGCGCGACCTGCGACCTCCTGCGCGAGGGTCAGAGCTTAAATGGAATAATATACATCCTATTCGCGGGTATATTTAAATTATCGCCCTCGGGCATCCGCAGACATTTCGCCGAACTAGAGGCGGCCGTCAAGCCCGCGCAGTTTGTAAACTACTCCCTGTTGAATATGAAATCGTATCTAAAGTGGATTACAATTACGAATTACGTTAGCTTGATCCGCTGGCCGGCTCTGAGCGCGCTTTTGTGTATCGTCGCTGATGTCCCTCGTGCCGGCGCACTTCAACGCCATCGCCCACGAAAATCACTTTCCTCGAGGATTTGAATTTTTCACCGCCTTATTTCTCTCAGCCGCTGTCCCGTGCGTATTCCTCCTCCCTGTCTCCCTTTCTATTTTTCTCTTTTCGTCTTTCTCTCATCTCTTAGTCCAGCTTTACTCTCCTTCCCCCCTCCCCCCTCTGTCTCTCTTTCTTTCTATTTCTATTTCTCTTCCTGCCTCTCTCTTTGTCTTTCTCTCGTATCTCAGTCCTGCTTTACTCTTTCCCCTCCCTCTCCTTTTTACTCACTCCCTTTTTTCTCTCTCTCTCTCTCTCTTTTCTCTCTTGCGCGCGCTCGCCCTCTCGTGGGATATCTCGCCCAAGAAGCCACGTGTTTTCCCAACGAAATTGAAGTGCACCCGACAGGCTCGGCTAACGTGACGTAGACCGCGCGTAAAGGGACGTCCTCCGCGCCGCGGAGGTCCGAGAAAAGCGGGAGTTCTCCGCGCCGGAGAGAGAGTCCGGGGTTATTTCTCGCGCGCTCCGGAAGCTCGTTCCACGTCCCATCGCGCGCGTTCTCCGATGTAAATCGAGACGCGCGCGGCGCCGCGGAAATCTAGATTTCGAGTTCAACGGAGCGGAAGGGCGTTCTGTGCGCCCGCGTCGCGCTTATTAAAAATGCGCCCGACGCGAGAACTTTCGTACGTCCGGATTGCCCGCCGGATTAGCCTCCACGGAACCGAGTCGTCATTTAGCTTCGAAATCGCCGAAGAGTGTTTCTCTGCCTGGCTTTATTCGAGAGAAAGAGAGAGTTGGAGAACGAATACCGATCAATGTTGCGTTGCCCTCCATCGAACTTCCTTTATTTCGACCGTGCAGTCTCCATTCGGCTGTGAACGCCGGTAATCGACGACGATGACGGCGGACGGATCGGTGAGGACGTACTCGAAGCTCGTTTACCCTCGAATTCTCCGCTTTAACACTAAAACCGCGACAATTTGGACCCTCCAGAGGTGGGTCACTTTTGACCCACCTCTTTTTTTCTTTTGTAATTTCCCATGGACTTTTTTGAACTTTATGCTATTGTTCGGTTGTT
Source organism: Dinoponera quadriceps (assembly GCF_001313825.1). Lineage (NCBI taxonomy): Eukaryota > Metazoa > Arthropoda > Insecta > Hymenoptera > Formicidae > Dinoponera > Dinoponera quadriceps. The sequence goes on along the minus strand of NW_014554712.1, from coordinate 804,386 downwards.
TCATGATGAAAAAGACTGATATAAGAAATTATAGTTATTTTCAGCGTCAAACATGCACCTTCTTTATTTTAAACTCATAAATAGTTAGGATAACAATTTTTCGAATAAATATTACCCCGAGTCGGAATTTCAGTTTTATATTAACACTCCGTCCAAAATTCTCTGGTAATTTTAGTACAATATTTTCGCCGCGTAATGATGAAAATCCAGGGAAATGGGGAAAATAGAATCCACAAACAGGTCAAAAATGACCCAGCCGTTCCGACGTTAACGTTCTCGGTTAACGACGCGACCGCGGTGTCGCAGACCGGGATCATTACGGTGATCCGCGAATTAACCAGACCTAGATACCTATATATATATCTACGCTGACGTTTTCTCGGCTGCTAAAACTGCTTGTAAACCTAATTTCCTCCCCTTCTGCCGGGGAGCCCCGAGAGTCTCGTCCGATTCTGGAATTTCACGACGTTCTCTCGCGAGCGACGCGCGCTCCTCCGACGGATGTTAATCGCGAATGTTGTTATGCCTGAAAGCGCAGCTTGAGCCGCAACTTGTTTTTTCCCCTCTCCCCAGTTACGACGATGAAACGTCTCTCGGTACAACCTATACCGTTAACCGGCTCGACAGGTCTCGTTCATTACTCATGGTTGAACCCGTGGGTCGAAGACTCGAGTGTTCCCTCTCATTCTCTGCTCGTGTACACGCGTGTGTATGTGTGCGTGCGTGCATGTATATGCGTGCATCGGACGAGAGTCGAAGGGAACTACAGGGGGGCCGTTAAAAAATAATGGCTGGGGTCGGATTCGCCCCGATGCCACGGCACCCCAGGCACGTGCGAAACTTTAATGACCCTTGGCCGCGAAGGGGCCTGAAGCACGACGGGCCCGCTCCCCCCCCCTCCCCCTCCACCCGTCTGTCCTGTCCCTACGAGTAGTCCACTCGTGCGGCGTACCGCGGCGAGATAATCCATACTTCCGAGGACGAGAAGAGTCGATGGCCAATCGCCACGATCGCGCGCGATTGGCACGCCGCTGAGAGGTCGGAAATTAGGCCTCCCGCGTCGTGTGGACACCCGTGCGTGCGTGCGTGCGTGCGTGTGCATTGACGTCTCGTAACGCGTTGACAGAACGCGGGGCTCGATTGACACGGTGTCGATAATGCGATACGCTTCCTTAATCGGATTCGAAATGATGCCGTCGTCGTCTCTGACGTCGCGTCCACCGGGTGTGTGACGCTTCGAGTCGCGTCCTTTTCCCTTCCGGCTTCGATTAACGAGAAGTCGTTTTTTCACGGAAGGGAGGAGAGCATTGTATAGGTGCGTGCTGTTTAGCGTATACTTTATATTGTATCGACGTATATTTGCATAGAGAAAAGTTCTACCGTTCGAGAGAAGTAGAAATTGGTTATGTAGAATATAACCAATTTGTGCGTTAAAATAGTTGCGCTACGAGCATTGGATTCATAATATTGAGAATGTATTTTTAGAAAAATATTTACCCTCTGCGCAGAAAAATCTTTGTCTCAAACCACTAAGTTTCTCCAGTGGAAAAGGGATATTACGTAATTCTAATAGATACTCTCCTAAATTTGGAACCATTTTACACTTACATTCAATAATTTGTTTACAAATTAAGATATTACTGCGTTTATTTAAGTATTTACTATAAGATATTAAAATATCCTTAAATTGATACACAAGTATTGCTTGATTTAAAAGACTGAAAAATAGATAATCGCGTTTACTTGATTCTAGCACTTTTTTATCTGTATGAGATTGTGTTATAATATCCTGGGATCCTCAAAGACAAATTATAAGGTCGAACGAATAAAATTAATCACACAAATATGTTTAGCGAGATCGTCTTTTTGCGAATGAAGAACTTTACAAACTCATCGTTCAGCATCGTTTCATATTGCACCGATCTGCATCTAAGATTATGTTATCACGCTCCGGTATACCCGAAGACAAATTAAGGTCGATTAAACGAAATTAATCATACAAATATCCCGTTGTCGTTCGAACTGTCAAAACACACGTCTCCGTGCGACGGCAGTTGCAAATTGACAGGAGGAAATGCAAGATGAATTTCGGGATAACTGACAAAGCAATTAGCGTCGCAGAAAATAGGGAGAAATAAAGTTAGCCATTTTTGGATATCTCGATATCTTCGAGCTTCAATTCAACATGCTTTTCTACGAGCGGTATCCTCTCTCGACAGGCTGCACGATCTGGAGCACATCATTGATTGGCTTCTCTTCACGATTGAAAGCGACTGCACATCCTTTCGATAGACCGACACAAAGCGCCGAGTCCCGCGGCGGCAGGAGGAAAGCAACGTTTCGCGTACTTGTTTCGTGACGGTCCGCAATCGCGTCGTTGGCACAACATTCGCGCGACTTTTCCGCGTCTAGACGTCGACGTCCGTCCAAATACAACCGCCAATCTTGGTAAATCAAATCGGCTCGCCCGTCACCCATATCATTTAACCGCTTGCGCGCGCCCACCGTTTCGTGTCAGTCGAATTAACTGACGGAAGATGCGCGCGTCCATCGTGATAGACGTCGACACGCAGGAGTGGCCCGATCTTAACACAGGGACGATCGTGCGTTTAATTGCCATTTCACGAGCCGTTCCGTCTTTCTTGATAAGCAATCCGCCCACCAGTCACGGACATTCGCACGCCACCGTTTAACTCGCGAAATGGCTGATCCCCTCTCTCTCCCAGTTTCTCCTCTTCCCTCCTCCTCGTTTCCATCCTCTCAAGCGCGTGATAAATATATATGTATATCTTTCTTTTTCAACCCCTCATCGTCCTTTTCCCCTCTTTCTCTCTTACTCTCTCTCGCACGGCGAAAACGCTTTCCGCGAGAAGTTCGATCTGCGAAGTTTGACGGGCGAGTCGTAACTTTGGACGCGTTCAATATTTTCGAATCCGCGCTGCACGGGGAAACTTATATACGTGATTTGTGGAGGTGACCCCTGGAGAGAAAGAGAGGGGGGAGGGGCCGGCGCCAGTGGAACGAATAAATTGACTTCGGTCAATTTTTTAGCATTCGCCGAACAATCGTAGCTCTCTTTCTCCCCTTCCGTCCCCCTCTCGTCATCTCTCGGACGGTTCAACGCGGCGGTCCCGATTGTATCTCACGGACGGGCTCGGTGGAAATATCGACTCCTGGTTATCGGTTCCGCGAAGATCGTTATTAAATTCATGAGTCGTGTTAGCGACGAAACGCGACCCCTCCCTCCTTTCCTCCCTACGGTCGCTCAGCTTGTTGTATTTATGTATACAGTGGCCCGTGTCGTTACCCGTCGACCTCGCGGACGCTCCTCGCGCGTGATTATTAGCTGCATCACGGCGTTCGGTGGCGCGCGGAATCTGCGTTATTAGGCCGACAATAGGCGGAAATAATGATTTTCGAAGCGCGCGTCCGACATCGGTGACGGGGAGGAGGGGGGAGCGATTCAAGCCGCCAAGGCTTGTGTGTACCAGTGCAAGTTTTTGTGCCTCGCCGGCAGCAGCGTGAAAGCCGATACATGTCCGCGGCTTGCATTTTGTATCGGCTTTCACGAATATCAGAGCGCCTCCCCCCTCCCCCCCCTCTCTCTCTCTTTCTCTCTCTCTCTCGTTGCTTGAAACTTGACGTTAACCGCAAATGGCTGGCAGATGCGAGGTTCCACCGGCATTCGTCGGAACGACAGGACAAAAGACGCGGCGGAGAAAAGGACGAGCAGATCAGGGGGTTGGGGGTGAATTTCCTACGATAATGGGGATCCTATTGCGTATCCCTTCAATCGGCAGGTTTTCACGGATCCTATCGCGGAAAGACGTTCCCAAAGAATTGCGATCTCGGGAAATGTATCGAGGAATATTCAGAGCGAGCACGTAAAGATCGTAAACGACGCAAATTACACGGCGCAAAGTTACTCGCTCGCGTCGTTAGCGCGTATCGGCGCGTATCCCCACCGCGAGTCAACATATTAGCAATAGGTTAATCAACTTTGGATCAACCAATTTCGGGATGTCGACTTTAGAAATTCGGGAAACAATGAGAGAATTTTTTTATTGACACGTCAAATTATGAAATATTATGGTTGAATAATGACTAATTACTCTGTTGAAGGTTAAGTTAAACAATTAATTACGTTCGACTTAACTTAGTTAATTTTAAATGAGTTACATTTTCATTGAAATTGGTTCATTTAAAATATATTAAGGTTAGCTTATTAATTTTTCTTATATAAGTTAAAAGAATTCATCAGTATTAAAATCATCGCCCTTCCGGGCTGCTTATAATATAAAATAAAATAAGAAAAATAAAAATATGCCAGCAGAATTGTTGAGCGCTGGTGTGTTTCTTTATATATATATATATATATATATATATATATATAATCCTGAACATAAAGCAACGGTACTTTCTTACAATATACCACCTTTTCTTTATTTACCGTAAATTTAATCTACGATGAAAAACGGTGCAAAGTTACTCGGTTACAAATACGGGCGCATATCTGCTCGTGTTCTCTCCGCGAATCGGGGGCAATCGCGAGGATCCCGACAACAACAGCAGGGCAACAACAAGATACAACAACAGTAGACGATCGATCGATCCTCCGGCCGGACAAGGTTCCCAAAGTCGAGTTTAATCACTGACGGTTTTAATGGCGCTGCGCACAGCGGACAGCCTTATTAAATCTTTTCTCTCCAGGCCAATTATCCGCTCGTGCTTTTCCCGCGGCGTCCCCGACAGACGGATGGACCGGCGAATCTGTCGCGAGCCCCCGAAATCCCTAATCCGTCCCGCCCGAATCGTCCTGGGATCTTCAACTTTGCGCGTCGTGCGATTGGAATCGAACGGCTAATTTTGGAAAGCGATAACCGAGTGAAGCCGGGAGTTGATGGGAGTTACGGGACACACTCGGCCCGTTTAATTTCGGAGGCAATCAGAGAAAGAGGACGGGATGTGGTGCCTCTATCTAGCCGTCCGTCGATCCATCCGCGTCCACTCTTCTCCCTCTCCCCCCTCTATCTATCTCTACTTCACCCTCGGTCACCCTCCGCTCGCCTGATCTCTCTATATCAGCTGTATGCCCGTCCATCTGGCTTCTTCTTCTCTCCCTCCCTCTCCACTCTCTCTCTCTCTCGCTCTCGCTATATCTTCCTCTCACACCACCGTCCCGGTCAAGCGGGACGAATGTAACGCCCGACAACATGACGTTAATTCGTTTCTACGGCAAGACGTATGATGCTTCCCGATAATGGCCTTGCTTCGGTATTGCGCCCGCTTGCTCATTGGCGTTGCCGCTGTATCTCTCTGACCCAAATTGTATGCACCGGACGCGAGAAGGGCACCGGAATCGATTCATCGGCATCGATTGGCATTGATACGCCACGACGATAATCAACATCCGAATGAGCAAGACGACGATGTTAGCGCGCGCACACACACGGGAACGTGCGTCTTTCTCCCCTGTTTCGCTCGGCGACCGGTGGTAGGACGCGATGCGCGCGATATACGCGTGTGCAGTAACCGGGGTGAGGGGGAGGGGGTGTACCGCCGGGCAAATATTAAAATACATCGAACTCGCGCGAGCGAACGAGCGCAGGCGAGCGCGCGGACTATTCTAAATGTTGGTCAATAAATATTTGCAGTTGCGCCTCGTCGTCGTCGTCGGTAACCGACCGCGGTTGCTTGCGACGCGCGCACACATTCGCCGACTCGAATTACATAAATCAGTTACAGAGCGGCGGTGGCGGTGGTGGTTGACATTGAGTGGCAATCGAATGCGCAAAGCTCGAATAATTATCGCTAGCCTTCCAATAAGTGAGGTTCGATTGCGGCCATTTAATCACATTTAAATATATAGTGCAATCAGCCAGATTATAACTGCTCGTTGTTCGCGGCGCTCTTCAAATCGTATTGTTATTGAAATTCGGTATCGCGAGTAGCCAGTCCGCCCGCGAGCGCTAGATTTTAGCGCGCGTGGTTTGCGATCGTATTTTTGCCGGTCATTCTCGCATAGANGAGAGAGAGAGAGAGAGAGAGAGAGAGAGAGAGAGAGAGAGAGAGAGAGAGAGAGAGAGCGTGCGTGCTTGACGAGTAAATACTGAATTCTATAAAGTGAATGTCCCAATCAGTAACAAAGTAATCCTCATCGTGAGAATAAATCAATAAATTAGTGATATGGATGTTAAGCTAAGCGCATAAAATTGATTTGGTTCGAAAGTTTGAACGTTTATAATTCTAATCGTATTACCATATTTCTTTTAATTTAAGGTAGGATTCGAATGAATTTATAATATCTCCTAAAAAGTGACGGAAGTATCATTTGGTGACATATAACTTCGATTTTCTCCCAATTCGTAAATATTCTTTCCTCGACACGACGATTTCGGGGATTTCTTCTCAGTTTACCATTTATCCCTTCATCTCGGCCCCGTCTTTTCGACACGGCGCCAAACATCCCAATGCAGCACAGAAGTTCAGTACTGCGCGTAAACAGCTTCGGCGACGACCGGCGTCCGTTTGACACCCGCTCGACCGCCGTGCGACGGTCTCGTTTCTTGCCGCCGTCGCGATTGAATGCGCTAAGTACACTTCCCTATCTTTGACCTGAATCGCGCCCGGCGGCCGGATGCTCCGATCGTCCGCGTTGAGTGACATCGGGATATGGGATCGTCCGATAATCGCTCTTTTAATTGTACTGCCTCCCGGCCTCCCCCTCCCTCTCGTATCGATCGCTCGCCACTGTCGTGGCGATCTCGCGAGGTCGTGGGTAACACTGCATACTCGATATTCGCGACTCGACCGTCATTCCGCGCGCTCGCGAAAAATAAACGGTATCGACGTTTCGGGAAACTAGGTCTAACCCCTGGAAAAGTTGCCGTTTCTCCGGCATTTTTTATGACCGTGAGCGAGCAGAGAGAAAAAGAAGCGGGAAAAGGGGGAAGGAGAGGGAGGAGAGGGACCGGTTAAAGTGAAGAACTTGTTAAAACGATTTTTCCCAGTTTTTTCTCTCTCTCTCTCTCCCTCTCTCTCATACACACACATACACACACACACACACACATATACACACATGCCATATGGTGCATTAATATAACGCGTTTAATAAGAACGGCCACGTAGTCGGTGGCGGTTTATATGTGACCCGAATTGCATGCACCGGATTCGAGATTGCTGCGATCGGCATTGATTGCCCCGGAAATTCCTGCTTATTACGCCTGGGACGCCAGCAGAGCGTCCATTAATGTTTCGCTTTGCGGATATTAAACGCGATTATTTCATTGTCCGAAGTGTTCGACGCGAGAAGAGGCAAAGAGAGAGAGAGAGAGAGAGGGGGGGGGGAGAGGGTGAAGGGGAAGAGAGGTCGAGAGCGAGGTTGGTGAATCGAGTGAAAAAAAAAAAGAGAAGCGAGCGGCGTGCGTCACCGCGTCCGATCCCTCGAACGCAGCTATTCAGCGCGCTCTTCACGCTCTAATCCGAGGATCGACGTTGATGACGACGCCAGCGCGCGCGCACGAAACAACATCGCGGTACTTCGCAAACGACCGGCGGGTGGATAATTAGCGGATAATAGAGACGTGGCTCTTCCTCCTCCCCGCTTTGGCCGGAGTCGCCAAGTTAGGGCGGATTGCTCGCCTTACGGCTGATTCGCTAATGATCGATCGGCATTGTTCATCGGGTCCCGCGGTCGGAAGGAAACTTATTACGCTTATTAAGGTCGACTTCCGACCGTTGCGGTGGGGGGTCATAGGAAGGATGAGGAGAAGAGGATGAGGGAGGAAAGGGACAAGCAGGCAGTCGTCGTCGGCTGTCACAAAAGAGCAACGTCGACCGCTGCCGACGGCTAATTAGATGAATAAAGTAATTCCACTTTTCGAGCGATAGAACAAAAAGGCAACCCTGAAACCCTTCCCTTTTGCTTTTCTTTTCCAGGTGCGGAGGATGTGTTCAGGTTTACGGGAAACGAGACGCACACAGACTACTTTCGGCTGGTGCTCAGGGACGGGAACTATCTTTTGGTCGGCGGAAGGTAAATAGAGGATTCATTTGGAGCGAGTGCTTTAATTAAAGGGTCGCTTCTTTTTCTACTTCTTATACTTCCCTTCTCCTCCTCCTTCACCCCCCTTCCGTACACTTCTCATGTCTTCTTCCTCCTCCGTCTCCTCTCGATCTTTCCGCCGTTCCGCCGCTTATCTTTCCCTCCCGACGTATCGTTGCGGCTCTGTGCGCTCGAGCGCGTGAAATCGACGAGGTGATCCCGAGGTAACTCGATAAAGAGAGAAATAGAGAGGGAGAGAGAGAGATAGATAGAGAGAGAGAGAGAGAGAGAGAGAGGAGAGAAGAGATCGAACCATGTAATCTCTTCTATATATTCCGTGTAAACTCGTTTTATCGCGTAAATTGGAAGTCCGCGAGTATTTTTTTAATCCGGTCCATTCGACTTCTCCCGTGACTATCGAAGTCGATCTGAAATTCTGTCGACATACTTCGCCGTCGAGCGGCGAGAGAAGTATTTGCCGAATATGATTTGTTTCTTTTTCTGTTTTTTTCAAGTCAACAGTTTTTCACACCCCGCTAAAGTTACGTGTATTCCGGGGAATCGTAAAGTACGCTCGGAACGGAGCGCTTGTGAGCTTCGGATTTCGGATTTCGGCGATGGAGACGAAAAACGCTCCGCAATTGCAGGGTGTTAATTATAGATACATCACCGAGGTTCGCGGCGTGTCACTAAATAATTATGAATTTTCTATTTGACAGCGATATCGCTAATCGCGTCGCACACAATCTTCGAATGCATTACTGATCGGCCCACGTTATTCTCGCCCGGTCGCGCTACTTCAAATTCTATTATAATTTTATCGCGCGACATCCATTATACAAAGGGGGGATCAGTATATCAAAGCAGAAATACCGGGACATTGAACGAACGAACGAACGAACGAACGAACGAACGGATTTACGCAGGCTTCCCGCGCGAAGCTATCTTCCGTAACATCAACGCGTGTCGCCGTGTAAATAACCTTCGTTAAGTCAAATTACGCTCGTCGGGCAATAAAACAAGCAATCGTGCTCGACGCACATAATTAAATCATTGTTGTACAGCGCCGGGCCGTGATACGAGATAATTAATCACGTCAAACACAACAATAGATGTCACATTATCGCGACTGTTTGACCATATTCGATCGATTGCCGGTAATCGACGCGAATTAAACCTTCAAGTCTTCATGAGTCCCTTGCGACATCACGTCAAAAATGTATACATATACACGTACATAAAGCCGTATATACACTGGTGGAAAATTACAGTTGATTTCGGCGCCAAACGCACCCTTTAACCGCGAAAACAGTCAGGAAAAGGATTCTCCTGACTATTTTGCATTTGAAACAATGTACTTATTTAGTTAACGTACTTATTTAGCTAAACTCTTTATTGAACTAAGCTAAAGATCGAAACACAAAAAAAGAGAGAGAGAGAGAGAGAGAAATGACTGCTTATCATCTAATATCTGTTAGATACATTTTTCCCTTATTCTCTAGCTTTGAAAATATTCAAGATGGTAACAGTTACTGCCTCGCCCTGTATATCTCGTCGCGTTCCTCCCATGCGTATAGTACCACGCATCGCGCACACGAGGCCGCTCCGCGACGATATGCGCGGCGCATCCTAATTACAGCTATCAAGGAGAACGTCTGTAGTTGCGTATCGTATCTCGGGAACGAGTACAATGTAAATTAATTGCAAACGCGGGACGTCACGGTGGTAAGAATACCGCGCTCGCTCGGCTGCACGAGAACGCAAATGCGGCCTTTGGATTCGTCATTAGGGAACGTATTCAGACGGACTCGATCTGTGCCCCCGCACGATCGATTAGCGCGCTTTCTTTTTCTATCTCACCCCCTCGTCCTCCCAACCTCCGTCCCCCTTCGTTCCCATGTTCCCGCGGTTCCCCTCCGCCCCGCCTTCCCTCTCTCCTCGCGTGGAATCCTGCGTGTACGCAGATAAATCAATTCCGTGTCTCGCGTATTGTGCCGAATACGCGCTATTCGCTACGTTGAAATCAGTCAGCAGAAGCGACGATAATCAGGTCGTACGCAGATTAAACGCATTGTGCGTGAATGAACTCTGATACATATCCAGGCTCGTTCGTTATTGATCGGATTACACTAATTGCTCGGCCGATTTGCCGAGCGACGCCGCCGCCGCCGCGAACGATGACGACGACGAACGTCGTCGGCGTGAACACCGTGCGTGCGTGCCGGCGAAAACGTGCGTTTCTTCCGCGCTAATGACGGAGTTGCGGACGTGATCGCGGGGTTCCTCGCGATTAAAACGCGGCAGCCGGCCAATAGTCGCCGAAAATCCCCCCGTTGCGATCGAGACGCGCGCGTCGCACACACACACGCGCGGATTCTTCCCCTTTAAGCGCCTCTCTCAGGGCACACGCGGGGCCGGTCGCTTAACGAAGAAGAGTTTAACGATCGGCTGCCGAAACTTGGTGCGAGAACGCTTCCCTGGCTAACCAGGCAACCTCGCTCGAGCGAGAGCGCGCACGGCCGTCGTAGACGTCTACTTTAGGCGTCTAACTTGGCGACTTAGAGGAGAAACTTTTTCTTCCCGCTCCTAACCCAACGCGCCCACCGGAATACTTGGAGATTCGCCGCGACAATGGGGAGAGAGGTATCAATGGCCCGCGCTCTCCTTCGCTACGAGGCGAGCTCGGTAAGCGATTAGCGATCAGCGCGCGTCTACGGCAATAACGCGGTGTTCTTGTGACGACGATAGGGAACGGGCGAAAGAACTCCGCTCACAAAGACGTTTCCTCGTTTTTACCCGAAATTCTGGCCCTACGTTAAATCCTTAATTCTGCAACATAGTGGGAGTTAAGATAGTAAAATAGGTTCGATTTCAATTCGAATAATAGAATATAACCTCTACTTTGGGCCGGATGGTGTCTTGAATTTCCGACGGTGCGAAACGAAAGATAATTCTCTCATAAAGAAATTATTCGTCTCATTTTACATATTTAACATTCGGTTAAAAGGTATTATTTCAAGTAACGGCGTTCTTTCGGTTAAACGATCGAGTTTTCCTCGAACGAGACGATAAAATCTCTACTCAAACAAATAATATTTCGTATATGTTGTTTCTCTGAGAGAAATTATAGTCGAATAAATAGAAATACAAAATCTAAGGGAACCCCTTTCCCTGTGTACCTTAACAAGATGCGTATTGCGCGCTGACGTAGTACATACCGCACACGGAGTGTCTTGGGCATCAATGACCGAGTGGTGGGACGGTATCAGCTGACCGTGTCGAGAGTGGGGGTAAGTCCGCATTCCGTAATGCCGTAAACGTAAACACGTTACGGCACGTTGGAATGCGGTTGCACCGCCGACCAGCTCGATTGGGTCCGCCCGCTCGTCGAGCGAGACTGAGAACGCGGCTCGATAGATTTTTATCGATATCCCGGTCTCTAACGACTTGAGATAAAGATCGTTGTAGAGCTGAAACTTCGGCGCATCTGGTAGGCGCACAGTCATGCTTCGTCGAGATAAGGATAGATTAGCGAAATTAGATTCCCATGATAGAAAATATCGATCGTCTCTGGATTGAAGTTGAATTTAATCTACGATGAGACCGAGGAACCTCGGCCGTGAATTGGTAATCCGAATGCGGGACGGACAAAAGAAATCGGTTTACATAAAAGAATCCTGTGATTTTGTTCAAAGAAACAGCGTAGCTGCGTTTTGCAGGCCCGAGGTTCGAGGTTTGTATTGGCGTCTATCCGCTGAATATAACAGCTGTCGTCGAATATAAAAGCTATTTCGAATAAAAAAAGTCATTTATGAGTTGCAAAATGGTAGAGGATTTTCTTGTTCACATCGATCTGAACTTATATTTATATATACGACGGATGTCCCGCTTTTTATATCGATGTACTTTTGGAAATAATACACTCAAAGAACGGTAAATTCTGTTAAAAAAGAAAAACGCAACATTTCTCTCCCCCTACTTTTATATTTCCACGCTTAGCAAAAAATGTACTTTTATCAATCCGTCCCAGTTACCAGAAAATCGCGCATGCCTGTTAAATTTAAGCTAAAATCCAAAAGAGTTACCGAGAGATTCAGGAATTAAATTCACGAATTAAATCCACGAATTAAATCCACGAATTAATAATTTTCCGTTGAACTCTCTCTTCTTATCTCTCTGAAGTCCGATCGCATCTCGATCAATTTGAACGGGATGAAAAACGAGCGAAATCTATGAAGCGCGATCTCTTCCACGGAGAAAAAGTCTAGTCTCATTATTTCGACCTTCATTCACCACGTGATAGACTCGACATGTCTCTCTTTCTCTCTCTCTCTCTCTCTCTCTCTCTCTCCGAAGACGGAGGAATCAGTCCCTGTTTTCTTAAATATACGGACTCGTACGCATCATTTCAGAAATCTGGTGCACAACCTGAGCCTGACGGACCTGACGGAACAGCAGAGGCTGACCTGGTACTCGACGGAGAACGACGTGAAGATGTGCGTGGTAAAAGGCACGCCCGAGGAAAACTGCCAGAACTACATACGCATCCTGGTGAAGACCGGGCAGAACAATCTGTTCGTGTGCGCGACCAACGCCTTCAAGCCTATGTGCCGCGACTACACGGTGCACGCTGGCAACTACTCGATGGTGAAAGAGAAGCCCGGCCAGGCGAGGTGTCCGTACGACCCGCAGCACAACAGCACCTTCGTCTACGTGGACGGTGAGCTCTACACCGGCACGGTCGCCGATTTCGCGGGGATGGACCCGATCATCTACAGGGAGCCGTTGCAGACCGAGCAGTACGACTCGATGAGTCTGAACGGTGAGTGAAAATGATCCGCCATAGTCGATCAAACCCGCGCCGGGTGATTGATGACGGCTTAATGACGATCGGCCGGCCCCCGATTTACATTGAAAGTCGCGACCGGTTAACTCGCCGCCGCCGCCCGGCAGCGATCCGACTCGGCATATCAATTTTCATTTTCGGCCCAGTCGCGCTCGGCGCCGTTAATTCGACGGCGACAAATACGCGGTTTGTTGTAGTCCGCCGCTGTTGATGATCGCGAGTATAGATATTCGTTTTCACCACGCTGCGCGCCTCGAAACGCGCGTACGGAGAGAAAGGATGTCGCGCGAGGAGGACGGCGTGGGTTTTTACCGTCGTTTCAGAACAATGCCCACTGGTATTGTCAATTTTAACTACCCGAGTCTTTCAGTAATTGAATATACAGCTAATTTCAGACATTATTATTATTATTTGTTGTCGTAAAGATCGATAATTCATTCGAAAATAGCCGTATACACTGCAAATCGTAGTGTGTTTTTAGCTGTCTTCCTTACACATTTCTTGTCGCTTTAAATCATATTATTTAACACGATTGGACATGTTAACTTATAATTCAGCACAATTAAACATTCTAAATTGCATAATTAAAAAAAACGGCAAGAAACATGTGAAAAGAGCTTCAGTCAAATGTGTCATTTATAAAGGTTTATACGTGTAAAAATTCAGATGTCTATCGCAACTTCGGATAACTGCGATTACAGCAGCTCTTTGTCCTGCAGCTCTTTCTACTTTACTCTCTTTGAATCTCTAAATTCTATCGAAATGTTAAAACTCCAATGAAAAATGAAAATAAACAGATCTCGTAAACAGAGTGTTTGCCATTTTATTATATTTATCCATTGGCCATTTTTATTAGATTATTTGATATTTATATTATTATTTTTTTATTTGTTTATTTGATTGATTTAATTGATTAATATTTGCTTTTTGCACGTATTTTCTATTTGCAGTTAAACAAGTTATGTAATTAATACACCGTTTATTAACATTAAAGGTAGAGATAAAATAAAAAGAGAAAATATTGAAATAATCGAATGTCAAATAATTCCTAAACGAGTCTTTTTTTAAGTTTTAATATGGAAAAAAAACGGTAGTAAATAATCATTTGTAACATTAAAACAGGAAAATAATCTGTACGATTCTCGAGATTCTCTCTATTGATCTTTTAAATTTGATGATATTTCTAGGATTGATGTAAGACCAAAATTTCGGGTCAGATTTTCAATTCTTTCGAAATACACCGAATACAAAACACGGTGGTGTCTTCACAAACATCAATTTTAAGGGTCGGCAGATCGAATCACGATTAGACCGAGCTAATTAGACGCCACGAATAGCCTATAATCCGAGATCCAATTAATTCGATCGTTTCTCATTGCGAGGACTTGTAGCGAGAAAAAGAGGAGGAGAGACAGAGAGAGACAGGAAAAGAGAAGGAGAGAGAGACACTTTATTCGCATTACTTGGAAGTTTGCGCTTCTGTATCGACACTCGGTCCCGACGCTTCGCGAACTTTGCATTTCTTAACAATAAGACAATGGTCGCATTTATCGAAAGTATCTGCACAAGTTTATTCGAAATAAAGTTGCCGACATTCACATTAATCGGACTAAAAAATAAGGAAAGTTTCGAACGGGTGAATTGTGATCAGCCGATATTTAATAAAAATGATCGGCACACATACACACGCACACATACACAGCAGTAACGAGTTATTTTTCAGAAGTAACCTTCCCAACCCTGGAAATCAAACGTACGATGTCCAGACTCTTATTATAAGGACTCGAATTTTGCGTCCTTCGCTGAGAGAAAAATATAGTTATTTTCGAAGACAGCAATATCCTTTTTTATTTATAACCACGAAAATAGTAGTAGTAACATACACGTAAGAGGTTATTGTCATTGACATTATAGTAACATTTATTAGAAAATTTATAGTAACGTTTACTGGTTCGCTCGCCTATTTTTGTGGTCGAAATGAAGAAAGGATATCGTTGTCCCCGAAAATATTTTTTTCTCAGCGTTCGCGTCGAGCGGTCGAGTCGAGGCTGCGCCACGACCGTCATCGTTACCACGCGTCGTTTGACGTCCGATTTTTTTAGTCCGCGCTCGTCAATTCCTTGACGCGACCGTCGGATCAATTATTCGCGGAACACCGTGATCACCGTCCCCCGATCTGATCGCGTCGCCGACGATCGCGCTCGCGCTTCCTTCGCGTTTCCCTCACGAGCGTTATCGGTCGGACGCGCGTGTCTGAACGTTTGAAAGTCACGACAGCTGCCGCATAATACATATCCGTGTCCATTAAAGTTCACCTGCGAGTTCGATTTAATATTTACACGCCAAGTTCGGAGCCGGAGCGCACGTCGACTCTGAAAACGCAGAAGAGAGCACGCGTCTCCCCCTCCCCCCTTCTTACCTATCTCTCACACACACTCTCTCTCTCTCTCTCTCTCGCTCGCTCGTTCCTCGGGAAATTATTCACAAACGTCGCGATCGAGCGTCGCGACCGTGCGCCGTGTCTCCTAATCCACACGATGTAATTCCTAGATTAACCGCGCGTGTACGTGGTTTCGTAAGCTTCTCTCATCCCCTCTCCCTCGGTACTTGGCCCGAAGATTATTCCGCGGATCTTCCGGTCTCGTGTAACGATGCGGGGGGTGGTGGCCCATCGGCTCGAAATTTGCCCCCGAGATTGTAATACGGCCGCCGGCCGCGCGCCGGTCTAATCTCGGATATCTCGCGTATCACGACGATGGAGAGTTACGCGAGACCAATTATTTGACTCTTAATCGGCCGTTATCGCGAAACGCGCGCTCGATCGGACGCGGAATTTCGCGGGACCGGTCTCGCGTTTCTGAGCGCTTCCGCTCACGAGACAACGCGTTCGTTTCAGCGTTTTCGTCACGTATTGGACAGAGTGCTCTAATTCATTTTCGCACGTACCTTCGCTATGTAGAAGCATTCGTAATTCTGTGCACCCGTTAAAACGCCAACTTTGCAGAAAACAATTAGCATTCTGTAAAGTTTTCAAGTATGGCATCCACTTAACATTAAAAGTGCCAACATTTTTTACTATAAAAGGATCAAGTAATTTTCCACCGCAGATATAAATTCTTAATATTTCACTAGATTTTAGCACATACATTTGTTAGGAAATAAGGGTTAGTGAAATAATGAGGAAGAATATATTTTCAATTTAGAAAATCCGAAACTTTGCAGATCGTCTCACTTTAAAAGAGTGAACTAAAATGTTCACGAAACGCTGGAAACAAATCCGTGAGAGGTGCTGTGCTAATTCAGAAGCCAAATAGATATTGTATATGTGCGTAAAATATGTAGTAAAAAATGTAATACGAGTGAAATATAGAAAACTAGAATATGTAATATTTACCTTTTATCGTTGATGTTGCAAAATTTTATTTTAAAATATTAAATACTAATATCAATGGATATATTTTCCTGGATTATTTTTCCCAGCACAAAGAGTTAAGTTGAAAAGCAACTTCGGCAGTCGGTTACAGGCAGTCAACGTGTTCTCAAGTCAATTAAATATCGTCAGGAACGTGCGGACTTTGTAAACTTTTGCAATTGAAATATCCGAATCTTGCATCAGTCAATTGTTGCACGTGAGTCAATTGCCAAACAGTCAATCTATTGTGCTTTCTGTACAACAATGTACTTTTCTTATTCTCATCCACAAAACTTTCCAGTGAATTATTACAGCAAATATTTGACAGCAAGCTGTCATTTTTGTCCGCTTGATATTCGTAAGTAGTCGTATGAATTGTTATGAAAATACAGAAAATTACGTGGAACTAAATTGTTGTATTTCATCGGAATAAGAAGAGTAATTGACGAAAAGTCGTCAGATTTTTAAATCCTCCTTTTTACGCAGAAAATAGGATGTTAATCTAAAAAGTAGAAAGCAGTCAGAAATGACCGGTATCTCTCTAGTATTAACGCGAGCCAAGCGTAATTTCAATTAACATCGCCGACAAAAATTTTCAACGCGGGGGGAAGCGAGGAGGAGAAAGGGGTGGTATCGCGCTTCTCAGAACGAGACGATTTCCGTCCGGTTGAGACTTTGTGCTCGTCCGGCGGACGGACACACGCGCGCACCCGTTCTCTCTCTCTCTCTTTTTTTTCCTCTCCCTTTGTGGATTTAATAAATTAAAAACTGGTTTTCCCGGCGTAGTACCACGGTGTATTATACGAAAGTTCAAAGTACGTCATCTTCGTCGTCGCGACGTTAAAATTGATACGTCACTTTGCTCCGCCGAGGCGGACGGAGCCCGCCGTCGGTCCGTCGGGCTATTTTAATTGAACGGTGTACGAGAGCGCTAATCAAGTTTCTCCACCCGTTGGACAATATTGATTTTCTCTCCGTCCGTCGAAAATTCAATTCTATCCCGCCGCCGCCGCCGCCACACCGTCACTCCCCGCCGTTCGCTCCTACGGCGGCAGATCGCGAATCGAAAATCTCCGGACGCGCACACCGGCTCGCGGATCGCAAACGTCCACCGTCGGAGGAACATTTTTCTAATCGGGCGCGGAGGGAACGGGCGGGGAAGAGTGTTTCTCTTTCGGGGGCTTCGTCGCCGTCGTCGTCGTCGTTGTCGTCTCGTCGTCGCCGCGAATTTTCCACGGCACTTTGTCTCAACGGAGGTGCAGTTAAACGCGACGTGAGAGACGCGAGAGGTGGCGGCGAAGAAGCGCNGGGGGGGGGGGGGGGGAAGGCGAACGAGGAAAGAAAAGCGACGGCAGATAGAGAGCGAAGGAGGAAGATGGCGAAAGGCAGCCCGGGGAGAGAGAAGAAAAGAGAGAGAGAGAGAGAGAGAGAGAGAGCAGCCTCTCGCGTTCACAGGGGTGGGTGTGAGGTAAAACGAGGAGAATTTATGGGGCGGAGAGCGACGGGTCGTTCGGATATACCTACGTGGCACGGCGAGATTAATATTACTTTATGAATCCTAAGAAGCTTATGAAAACCCTGTCAAGTTAATAAATCGATAAAGTTTTCCCACTTTATCGGACGGCCGACCGGTACAGCGGGACCGCGACGCGGCGACGTTTTACCAGGCGACGACGGCGTTGAAATAACCGAGAGAAAAATAAAAAGGCCCCTTACCGTAGCCGGTTTATTGACGATGGATGTCGCCCGGGAGCACGTGTGCACCGGAGGTGTACGCGTGTACACGTGTATGTGTACACATATGTATGCATGTGTATGTATGTTGTTTGTGTGGATAAATAGGTGTAATATTCCCGACGACGAGCGACGTCTTATTATTGCAGCCTAAACTCTCTCGCCTCTTAGTCGTAAACCTTTGCACGACGCGTTCGTTATTTTTCTGATTCTAAATCAAGAGCAGGACAAAGGGAGAGGGGGGGAGGGGTGGCGTCGTCAATTTTTGAAAATTAACAACCGACCGATGCGTCGCTTAATCGACGTAATTACGTTCAAATAATTACTGCGACCGTCGAGATTAATAGTATAATTAAGGGGGAGAGGGGAGAGGGACGATTGTTAACATAAATAACCGGTGCTCGCAGAGGCCGTTAACTTTTCGAGACGCTCGGAACGCGCGAGAAATTAATGCCCGCCGCAAAACGCCGGGTAGAAATGGGAGTTTTTAAATAAATCGCGGTGAGATTCCCCCCCCCCCTCCCCCCTTATTTTCAGACTACTGTATGAGCGTTGTCTGGTTTATTACACGCCATCGATTGCGTTCCAGTAGGTGGTTATTACGCTCATTTATTTATAAGGGGAATTTATGGCACCATTTACTATCGAGGCGCGAGAGCGAGCGGGTGAGAGAGTGCGCGCGTTCTCGCGGCCCCGCCGACGCGAGCACGAGCGTGGAGGCGATAGTAGTTAGTAATGGCTACATATTCTAATTGCAGCGCCGAACTTCGTGAGCTCCATGTCCCAAGGAGACTTCGTCTACTTCTTCTTCAGAGAGACTGCTGTAGAATATATCAATTGCGGCAAGGTAAGGAATCACGGACGATCGATGTTCGTCTCATGTCGCTTTACATAAATTTACGCAAAATAATAAGACGCAGCGCGCGTGATTGTTAAAATCAATCGTTTATTCTCGTTTGAGGAGGTTGTAAGGTGAGTTCGCTCGGAATTCGATGAAACTCGCACTACGTGCACGTTGAAAAATACCAATCTAACTGCTCGTGCGATTAGAAAAAGATTGACCATTCGATCGATTCGGCTGAGATATTTGCAACTGAAGTTGATACTTTTTATACGCGTTCCGCGAAGGTTAGTGTGCTTTTTTTAATTTCTGTTTTTAATAAAGGAAGAGGTGGTGTTATAGCCCTTGTAGGTATAATAGCCCCTCTTAATACCCCCGCCATTAGGTGGCGAATTTTAGTGATTATTTATGGAATCGTTTGTTTAACAGCCCGCCGTTACGCGGTGGCGCTAATACACAATAGCCAATACACAAATGCCAATACACAATAGCCGGCATTTGTTATGCGTATTTTTACTTTCGAGCATTTCGAAATGTTTCCGAGGTATATTTTAACGTGTCGCGAAGCGTATTTTAAGTTTCGCGAGAATTGGGCGGCCGCTCGCACGCGTTACTCTTCCCCCGGACGATTTTTAACGTCCGGTAAGACGATTACGCCTCTCTCTCGTCCATCGTTTCGCATTGAAAATCGGCTTTCAGAGGCCCGTCATTTCCTTTCTTTTCCATACACACGCACACACCAACGATTCTCTCTGATGGCGCCGTCATTACGAGATGGCCGCCGTCGTTACGGCGGTAAAGTCGCGAACGCGCGTCAGCCTCGATTGTGGACGGAGCTTAAGTCGGGCTCGACTTATTGTCAAAGGGGCTCGCGCGTACGCTGCGGAGTTTTCTCCGTGCTCTGATAATGACGCATAATTTTATGGCGAGCGGAGGATAAATCCGGCGGATCCCGGGGAAAAAGTTGGGACGGGTATTATGGGTAAAGATTGCGATTCTCTCTCTCTCTCTCTCTCTCTTTTTCTTGGCCGCCGCCGTCGCCGCTGCTACTGCACGGCTAGAGAACGCCGCGAGGAAATTTTATGCGACTCGGAATAAATTTATAATCTCGGCGGGGTATAATAAATTATTCCCCGGGATCTTCGAAATCTTCGCGCTCCGTTTCCCCCGCCTGCTTTATATTCGTTTACGTGCCGCGTGGTTACGCGGCGTGTAACCCCCGTACGCGAGTTCTATTTTAATTATAGGTCACGCGACACACAAATCCGCCACCGCCGAAACGTCCCGCGTTTTACGCTTTATCCTCTTTACGTGCCCGGCCGTATTTTTGGCCGAATCGTAGTTCTCGCCGTGCAAGAATACGAAGGAAGTTTTACGCCCTCTCCGTGCGGAGAGAACACGCGCGCGCGTTCTCGTGGCTCACGCTAATATTGCGCCCGCGAGAAACGCGGAAGGGGGAAGAGGGAAAAGTAAAGACCGGCACTACTGGTACACTGAGAAAAAGATTTCTTCGAATTTAATCAGTTTTATCGCGTCCAAACACAAATGTCATCATCGGCATGCTCCAAAGAGACTAATGTTTCGATTAATAAGTACGATTGTTGGACTTTCCGACGGATATGCATCTTTATCTTAAATACAAAATTTGTTTGTGCGAGACGAAAGATAATTTTCCTACAAAGAAATTATTCGTTTAATTTTACATATTTATTGCGATCAAATCAGATTTTATTCAGTTAAAAGATATTACTTCGAATAATAGCATTCTTTCTGCTAAATAATCGAGTTTCCTCGAATGAGACAATAACATTTTCACTCGAACAAATAATATTTCATACATGTTGTTTCTGTGTGAAGCAAATTCGAAGTCGACCAAATAGATAGAACAAATACTAAATCTAAAGAAACCTTTTTCTCCGCGCCTGAAACTAGAATTTTCTCCTGCCCCTTCTCCCGTGCCCATTCCCCCCGGGCGTGCGACACGTTTTTGGGAGCGCGAAATTACCCCGCCTTACGCTTTCCGCACTGTGGTGAAACTTACGAGACGCAATTTTTCACGTTCGCAGGCCGTGTACTCCCGCGTAGCGCGAGTCTGTAAATACGACCGAGGCGGACCGCATCGTTTCCGTAACAGGTGGACGTCCTACCTGAAATCGCGTCTCAATTGCTCCGTCACCGGGGACTTCCCGTTCTACTTCAACGAGATACGTAAGTAAAACGGACGTGTATGTGGCCCATGAGGTGGATGGAAGGAAAGGAAGATGCGTATTGTGCGTTTCGAACTATATACTTTATTTCTCAATGGAACTTTTTCAAATGTGGTATTTAAATATCTTCGTTGGAATCGCCGATTATGAATCGGAAGTCTGGAAAAGACGAGTTTCCGTTCATTTTGACAATAGTGTCTTCAAGCGATCTCGAGTGTGTTGCTTCATCCAAATATCTTTTTACTCGCAAATGGCACGCAATATTTCTCAACGCGTCATTTCGTCACGAGTCCAATACGGCGACCACTCCTTAACGCGCCGCCGTCCGCCGGATCGGCTGATATATCGAGCCCACATCCGTTCGTTGCGGCGAACAAGACCGTCCAATATGATCCTAATACGATCACGATACGTCTCTTCGTATGTCGCGGACATGTAATTTTATATTTCGGCCGCTC
This sequence comes from Dinoponera quadriceps, assembly GCF_001313825.1. Lineage (NCBI taxonomy): Eukaryota > Metazoa > Arthropoda > Insecta > Hymenoptera > Formicidae > Dinoponera > Dinoponera quadriceps. Next base: position 782,841 of record NW_014554712.1, on the reverse strand, counting down.
CACTTTTATCGAGGCAAATGTCGATGACACAACATTTCAGACGAACGTGGAGTTGATTTTTCCGCTCGGCGAAAATGCCGAGGGAGGTCTTCGCTTTTTTTCCTCCTCCCTCGCAGCCTCGCAATTTGAAATATCACCGGGATGACAAAGATATTGGATGAAAATTCCTCCGGGATAAACGAACCGTCGATCCTTGTTACATAAATGGCTCTCTCCGTGGAACTTCGCGAAAGCGAAGAGTGCCTTCGATCTCTTCGCAACTCGAGCACTTCCGTCTCCACGTTTTCATATTGGGACTTTTATCTTCGATTCGCTCGAGGACTATCGCGTAATCTTCCGATTTGGCGAAGGTGCCCGAACACCCCGGGTGTGTACGAGTACTTTGTACACGGGAAAAGATCGCAGTTCATTCGCTATTGAATGAGGACCAGACGTAAACTCGGGTGAGACGATCTCAGTCTCTCTCTGTTATCGCGACCGAAAACATCCGGGTACTTTTTAACGTAGCCGGAGTTTTAACTTCAATCGAGATAATTGGGAGTTATTGACTAATAAGAACGTCCTGCAGAAATCTTTCTGTTCCTACCCGTCCAGCGTCATGTATGCCACACCGTACTTTCTAGTTCGAGAGTTTCACGATATTTTCAGCTTTGCACATATATTGTTAAGTTGATACACATTATAATTGTTAGGTTGATACAAAAGCTCGTTCCGTTTCTTAATCAGTTCTTAGTAATTCCAGAATTTTTACGAATGGGGGATCGCACAGGCATCGAAGAGATGGCAGGTAATCGGAACAAATATATTCGCGTATATCCAGCGAACACCAACTAACAGTAACAATAACATCAGTGTTATAATTTCCTACTCAACAATTTAAATGCAATATAACGCGCGTATTATGAAACAGTTGTTGAGCGAGAAATTATAATATTGACGTAATGTTACTGTTAGTTGGTGTTCACTTAATTGATTCGTTGTATTTTGAAATAAATAAATGTTATATGTGTATTTTGATTAAAAAAAACAGAACGAGCTTTTGCAACAACCCGATGTAATTACGTCTACAGGGTGAGGCAATAACTATCAGCACCTTGAATATCTTCAAAATATATGTCAGAGCGAGAAAAATATTTACCCAACAGATATTGCATTGTAGTTCTTTGCTTTATGAACACTGTGCCGTTGGAGTGATTGTTACTTTTTTATTTTCTTTGAATCTTTTGTTTCGCCTTTAAAAAAGTTAGTTATTGACCATGATTTCCTGTTACCGAGACTTTTTTTTGCAAGAGTTCGAGTAAGAAAAAAGTGAGAGAAGTAAATTTTTTCTTAAAAGTGAGGAAAAATAAGGTGTTTCTAAAGAAATAAGAAAAGTGAATCACCCCCTTGTTTACATTTACAGAAGCTCTCCTCTTGATTTTAACGGAACTATATATTTCTTCGTGTAAGCAAGTTTTATCTTCACATAAGATTACATATTGTTGCTTATATGTGAGAATAAGTCTCGAATTGACACCAATTTTTTTTTTCCGCGTACACAGAGAAAAAGATTTCTTTAGTCTTAGTATTTCTATTCGTTTGACTTAAAATTTGTTTCACGCGGGAGCGACACAATATTATTTGTTTGAGTAAAAAATTTTATTGTCGCACTCGAGGAAACTCGATTATTTAACAGAAAGAACGCTATCATCAGTCAGAAACATCAGTTTCTTTGCAGCATGCCGATGATGAAATCTCTTTGGATGCGATAAGATTGATTAAACTTGAAGAGATCCTTTTCTCAGTGCGTAACGTCGAAAATCGCGCGGGTAATTCTAGTTGTGACGGTGAGGAGAGGCAGACGCACACATATGAGACAATGTGTAGAACCGAGCTTTCGTCGGCCGCCTGAACGGCGGCAGAGATTCATTCGCACCGGCTTATTCTCTCTATCCCGTGGACGCGGGTAAACGTGCGCACGGTACACGCGGGCGGATCAATCGTTATTCCGTCGCCGGGCGTACGGATCCTCGGGGATTAATCCGGGGAAAACGTTCTCGATCGCAGAGTCGACGACCGAGCTGATATCGGGCCAGTACGGCGGCACGTCGGCCCAGCTGATATACGGCACCTTCACGACCCCGGTGAACAGCATCAGCGGCTCGGCGGTATGCGCGTTCTCGCTGCAGGACATCGCCGACACCTTCAACGGCAACTTCAAGGAGCAGACCGCCCTGAACTCGAACTGGCTGCCGGTGCAGGACACGAAAGTGCCGGATCCGCGGCCCGGCCAGTGCACCAACGACTCGCGCACGCTGCCGGACCTGACGCTCAACTTCATCAACACGCACTCGCTGATGGACGAGTCGGTGCCGAGCTTTTTCGGCCAGCCGATCGTTATACGCACCAGTTTCCAGTAAGTGGATATCTCCCAGCGAGCTCCGGCCGTGCCGAGCGATTTCAACCGGAATCCAAATTGGACGTAAACGACGCGCTTTTTCTCGCGCGGCGTTCACGGGCTTTTATCCACGCATCGCCGCGTCGCGCGCAGTTTTCGCCACGCGGAATGCGGTTTACGGCGCCGATAGACCGGCTTTTATTCGCATTCGCTGTTTTCTTTCTCGCTACGTAGCGAAACAGAGCGAGCGATAAATCCTGCCCCCTCGATCCGTCGTCTCGCTGATGACACGGTCGTTCCCTCAGTTACAGATTCACCCAGATCGCCGTGGACCCTCAGGTGAGGACGCCCGGCGACAAGACCTACGACGTCCTCTTCATCGGCACGGACAACGGCAAGGTGATCAAAGCTGTGAACGCCGAGTCCGCGGACTCCCACCAGAAGGTCAGCCCGGTCGTGATCGAGGAGATTCAGGCGTTCCCGTCGACGGTGCCGGTGCGCGGTATCAAGGTGGTCCGCGCATCCCAGGCGGGCGACGGCCTCGAAGACGGCCGATTGGTCGTAATCGCCGACAGCCAGGTGCAGGCACTGAGGCTCCATCGCTGCTACAGCGACCGGATACTCTCCTGCGGCGAGTGCGTAGCGCTGCAGGACCCTTACTGCGCCTGGGACAAGGTGGAGGGCAAGTGCAGGGCGCTGGTCGGCCCGGCGGCCACCGACGCCAATAGATTCCTGCAGAGCGTCGCCACCGGCATACACGCGTCCTGTCCGCCCAGCAAGAGCCTCAACAAGGACGCCGGCAGCGTAGGCGCCATATCCGCGAATCAGAACAAGTTCCCGCAGGACTCGATGATACCGAACAAGGATAGCCAGGGCGGGGAGATCATCAATATCATGCAGGACGAGGAACAAGATAATTCAGGTGCGCGACGTACACATTTTCCCATTTTGCGGAACGCAAACTAGAATCGCTAGCCAGTGACCGGCCAGGAATTCTGGTCGCTGTCTAGAAACCACGTAGAAAGAAAAGTGCTAAAATCAAATCCTAATAGGATCCTGATAGAAACGTGTGCAGTTTTCCTAGATACTTCTTTTTTTCAGCGTAGCCAGTTTGTTCGACGTTTGTTAGCAATAACTGGACGGTAAAACTAGGTTTCTAGGCGGAAAATCGGAATCTAGAACGATAACTGTTCGATAACTGAGAAAATCAGATTTAGATGAAACTAGCCATGAGTTAGCTAGAAATTAGTCGGGCGAAATATATCAATAAATGCCAGTCAATTTCAGGCTAACAAACAGTTTTCCCCGGAAACATTTCCGCTCGGGTTGGTGCGCGAACGAACACGCGCGGATTTCCTCGCCGGCGGACTCCGCAATTCGTCTCAATTCACATGCTTCGTTTGCTTCAGGCCCGGAAGTGTCTGCCGCTGATACACCTCCGCCGCAGTACTCGGTGGAGACTCTGGTGATGGCTGTGGTAGCCGGCGCGGTGTTCGCACTGTGCGTCGGATTCGTGGCCGGTTACATGTGTGGGAAGAAGTGCAGGAAAGATGAAGACGACAATCTACCGTATCCGGACACGGAGTACGAGTACTTCGAGCAACGGCAGAACGTGAACAGGTAAGGATATCTTTTTCTCTGTCGAGACGAGGTGGAACCGTGTTTGAAGCCGGATACGTACTGAGCGAACGAACAAGGAACGAACAGCGAGTGCAAACTGTCGTCGTTGCAATTTGTCAAATGTACACGCCATAACGAATCCGAGCGGAACGAATTTACGGGCCTTTATACTTATTTTATACTCTGGAGAAAAAGATTCCTTTGGATTTGATCAAATTTCTTTACTTGAAACAAATTTATTTTTTGGAATGGAGCGAACAAACGTGTTTGATTCAACAAGCAGGATTGATTTGGTTTGGTTTCTTAAACGATAAGTATCTTTACGTCAAATAACATATTTCTTTTATATTTTCATTCACACGTTACGATGGTTGTTACATGCGATAAATATTTTGAAAGAAGTAACACCATGTTAGAAAAGTATTAAAGAACTTCTTTATATTTCAATGGAACGATATTTAATATATAATGAAATAAATATTTTTATTCAAAAGAAATATTATTTTCTCTGTACAATATTATTTTTTTCTATCGAACAACATGATTTATCCCAGCGGAGCAACAACATTTTCCCCCAAACAGAACAATATTTGATACCAAATTATGTTGTTTGTATTAAACAAATCCAAGCCAAGCTAAATTCAGTGAAACTTTTTCCTCTGTATAGGAGCTAAAGCACGGATTTTATAGTACTATTTTAATATTAATATCGTCAATATTAATATATTTGTGAGAGAATACAATGCTCATATATGTGCATTAACGCATGGATTATCCTCCGACCTATATACGCGGCAAATCCTTACACGTTAGATATATATCCGCCTCTTATATTCCTATTTAATATAATTCCTTTTATTAACCCGACCCATTTAAATCCTTATTAAGCGTTGCGAAAAATACTACCTCAGTCAGAACCTGGACCTCCCCGTTAACCGGGCGAGATGTTGCGCCAATTCGGTCACCCGCATGTCGGCAGTATTTATCGCAGCGATCAGTGTTTATAAACTCGTAATATGTTATTTACACGAGACAAACAAGCGTATTCTTTAACATAAATAAATAACGTAATGTAATATAACATAAACAGAATATACGTGATCGACATAATTGTTGAACGTTCGCTTACACTAGCAACATCAGCTTTGTGAAGCTTGCGTGGAGTTTCACACACACTCGCTGTTCGTTCGTTCGTTGCACCTTCGCTCCCGATGTACACCTGTTTTAACATCCGTTCGCTCGCACCTTCCAGCAGGTTACCGCCGGAGCCGAAGCTGCTGCCGCAGGAGGAGGTGACGTACGCGGAGCCGGTGCTGGTGCCGCAGCCGCCGAAGCTCCAGTCGCCGAAGGGCACGATGAGGAAACCGCCGCCCACGCCCACAGAGACTCTCTTCCAGTTCCCGGACGGCTACGGCTTCCGCGGCGCCAGGGACAACTTCGGCACCCTGCGCTCCCACCAAGGCGACGCGTATCGCCGCAACGACGGCTTTGCGACCACGCGCAGCGTCAAGAAGGTTTATCTCTGAGAAACGAGCGAGGAGGGGGGCGGCCGTCACCGGAGCCTAGGACGGCCAACGCGCAATCGCCACAACGCGACGACAGCCGGCAGGAGTAATCGCGCTGTGACGTCCGGGGGACAGTCGAATCGCGAGCTCGCCGGCCCGAGGGCACTGGAGTCACCCTCGCCGTCGTCGAGCGTGTCGTCGAGTTCCCCGTCCCCTCCCTCCTCGTCACCCTCGCCTACCCTCGTACCGATCGCCATGAGCGGCAATCAACCGCCGCCACCGCCAACGCCACCCTGCAGCTTCATCTATCGATCATAGTCGTCGTCGTCGTCGTCGTCGTCACCATCATCGTCGCCGTCGCCATCGCGGTCGTACCCTGCTTTCTGCTCGACGACGCGGGGGGATGGAGAGAGAGAGGTGGAGACCGAGCGAGCGTTCTTACAACAGTCCTAGTGCGCGTTCCACCAAAAGTGTACGTAGCGGGGAAAAGGAGGAGAGATCGAGAAGGGTGATGAAGGCAAGGAGATCTCTCGCGGTACTTCGATTCGGACATACCGCGGCACAACTCTGTTTCGTCGTCGTCGTCGTCTTCGATATCGAATCTTTCCGTTCCGGTATTTTTCGTTTCTCGACAGGAAGAAATCAAACAAAGAAACAAACGGTAAAACGAGATTGCTTTTTGTAATGTCCGGGACATTGTGATCTTTCGTCCGGCGTCGATCGAGTCTGCGCGAGGCGTTTGCATCGTTGTTATCGATAGATGCTTGCTGCCGACGGGACTCGACTCGGCGGCGGTGATTGCCGTGAGGAGGAGGAAAATCCGATCTCGGTCGCACGATTTTGTGAATCGTTCCGTCGCGAGCGTGTCGGGTAAGGACGACCAGCAGCCGACTGTGCTGCACGACTGACTCGTCGTCTTCGCCTACACACACCCACACACACACACACATTCACGCGCGAGGCACATCGCGGCGTTCTGAGAAACGGCGTTTCGTAATTCTCGTCTAAGAACGACATTCCAGCCGGAGGTGGTTCCCGTTTCGATCTTAACGTCGAGCTTCAAGCTCGTCGTTTGTCCGCGCACACGGGAGGCGAACAACGAGAGACGGGCGCGAGTCTCTTAGCATAGCGAACGTCGATCATCGTAGGTCTTTAGCGCCGATTAGCGCGAAAGAGGGAGCGAGAGCGAAACCCGAGGACGAGAGAGAAAGAGAGAGAGAAGAGGAGGAGGAGAAGCACGAGAAGAAGACTCTACGATCGTCGGCCGCTCGAACACGTAGAAGAAACTCGGGTAAACTTTTCCTCGGTGATTAGGCTCGATTGACAAAATAGTGCGAACGTTACACGCGACGGTTCGCGACGAAAATGTCGTAATCTCCACTATTTTATTAATTGACAATTAGTAAATCGAAGTCGACGTGTAGTTGTTAAAGGAAAAGGAGGAAAGAAAAAAAAAAAGGGGGGATAAAGAAGGGAAAGAAAAAACCGCGCGACATAGTACTACGACGAGGCTTTTTTCATAAAGTCAATTAAAGGAGACTATCCGCAAAACTCGAAACACGCAATTTTTCTAATGTTGTAATATTTAATACGAGTGATCGATAGTGCCATTATATATAGACCACGTAACACTGCTGCGTGCCTCGAAATTGAAAAAAACGATCGTGAATGCCGATCATCAATGTTGTTGGCCGAATGTTCTTTCGCGATTGGCCAAAGTGAATCGCAGTTGATTGCAGTTTCTGATTACTTGTTGTAAATAACTGCGGTCCTCTACTCTATCATTATATATCTTTCATTTCTCGCGAACGCGTTTCTTCTCACACCCTTCGTGTGTCGCTCTCGCGATTTACTTCCTCCGGTATATATTTATCGTTTTCGCGATTCTGCACATATATATATATATATACATATATATATATATATATGTAGTCGATCACCGCGTGAGAGAACGCCGTTGGATTCAAAGGTTCGCTCGGACACGATGAGGTAATCCTTTCGAGCGCGTTTACGCGACACGTGAATGTTGAATTTGCACACATTTCATGACGTTTTTCGACGTTTTAACGGAACGTACGCTTGAGTTACATCCCCCTCCCCCCCTCCTCCCCTCCCTCCCCTTACCGATGATATATATAATCTTGGTTATCGTAGTCGGATACACACATATGCATTCGAAAATTTGCATCATGCATAAAATCGTGGAGATTGCTATATTGCGTAATTTAAGGATACGTTACCGATATATCCACCAGTAGCGGCCAACTAGCGTAGACTACTGCTAATACGTTGCTGCTGTCCACACAGGGATATGTTGAAACGGTCGTTCGAAGACGATGCTACTTTTTAGTTTCTCGCGTGCGAACGTTGGTTCATCTAGTTCTGTGTATGCTTCGGAGACGCGCGTTCTCAGCGCCTGCACATATACGTAATAGGAGAGCGAAAAAAGAAGCGATAGAGAGAGAGAGAGAGAGAGAAGGGGGAAAAGTGAGAGAAAGAAAAGAGAGAGAGGAGCGGGAGAGGAGGAAACTGAGATAGAGAAGCACAGCGCTTATGTACATATAATACATATATACAAAAACATATACATCAAGTTAGGGGTTTTACGGCGGGAGAGGAGCGGAAACGGGAACGAATACGGGAAATCAGTCCATCTAAACCTGGGGCCCGATGGTATGTGTAGACGTCTATCTTAAAAAGTGCTTCTTATTTCGGTGTGTTTAGAAGTAACATGTATGTGATATATTCTATATGGCGAGAGAGAGATAAAGAGAGAGGGAGAAAGAGATATATACTCTCTCCTAACATCAGAGAGTAAAAAACGTGGAAAGAGAGAGAGAGGGAGAGTTTAAAACTTAAAGAGACTCTCTCTCTCTCGACGGACTTGAGACAAGACGGACGCACGTGGTAATGATGAATTTCACACTGTCTTTCGTTTCACAAGAATTCGTCGTCGCGCTTCGTATCTTTTTTCTACGGTTCTTTGTATCCATTTTGTACGCGCATACAACGTGTGTGTGCGTGTGTAACAGAGCAAGCAGACCACGTTGATTTCGACATCTCTGTCTCCCGCAATTCTACGGCGTCGCGAAAACGAAGAGAGAGAGAGAGAGAAAAAAAGAATAAACAACAAACAGAGAATGAAAATGTAGTAGGAGAAGCTCTCTACATTCCAACGCAGACTTGTCTTTCATCGTGGAATTTTGTGAACAATCGGTCCCTTCGACACGCACACAACACACAAACCTGAGAAAGAACGTACGCGGCTTGTAGATTCCTCGTTGGGTCCCGTTGTTGATCGCACCTTCTCTTCGTTAACCGATCGTTGCAGCGTGACGTTCATTTCACGAGAAGGGAGATACATTCCGAGAGCTCGTCCGAGAATCATCCCTCAAACGTTAAGACTGAACAGATCCCCCTTAAGGGCGAGCCTCGAGTCGTTCCTTTACACTTCCCTCGCGAGTTTTACGATCACGGTGGACGGGAAAGGGGAAGGCCCGTTCTTTCGTTCATGTTTATTTCCTAGCGACACGAGTACAAATTTCGATCAAACTTTTTTATCGCGTTACCCCCAAGCGATCCCCGGTTTCGCAAGCACAAATTACCCCCTGTCACGCTTCCGCGTTCGGGAAGCTCGCGGAATTTCGTCGGAGTTTTGCGTTGAACCCTAACGACACACGGAATCGGTCCTCGTAAATCAGCGCGGGCCCCGTATAATAAAACCGGCAATGCGACGGACGGACTGACGGACTGACGGGGGAAGTATCCCTAACGCTCTAACGACTGTCAAACGATACGCGCGCACGATTGTTGGAGTGTCTACGAACTGCCACGCGGCACGCTGTAATTGTAGATTATGTATAGGATAAAATCCGATATTTTGATGCTTGAAGCAAGTAGAGGTAGCAGGAACACCGACACAAAACACTCCCCCCGCTCTCTGCGCGGGAGGTTTACGAAGCTGCCATGTAATCGATGACCCGGGCGACGGGAGTGCCTCGTCGGCCGCGCATTTAATTCACCCTTCGACTCCGGAGCCGAGTGGTAGAGCGTTTTTCTAATCGCTCGTTCGTTTCGCGCCGTCGTCGCGCGCCGCGAACGGGCTTGGTATTCTTCTTTCTATAAGTTTGATACGAATACACAACACGAACGAATTGCCCAATTCGCGACTCGTAAGCCGAGTGACAAAGGTTTCTAACGATTGTTGTTCAGCGATTGTTTCGTCAAAGACCGAAGACTCAGGCATGATATACCAAAGAATATTAATTGTAAACTAGAGACACCGTTGGTCATTGTGATGGTTAATCGTTTAGAGGCGCACAAAACGGTAATTCATTAACGATAGGAAGGTGGCCCGCCTTGCACAGGACTCGGACACGGTTTATACACGAACGTGTGCGCGCGACACGCGGCACACGGATTATAAGGGAAAAAAAAGAGAAGTGAAGAAGAAGACAAAGAAAGAGAGAGAGAGAGAGAGAGAGGGACGTACAAGAGAGAGCTAGAGAGAAGGAAGGATACACACGTGTAAGGATGTTCACCTTATTAGCGAGTTTTAATAATCATGTTGACGACACACTAGTTGGGAGACACTCGCGAGATTCAAATCGTAGAATTGTACTAAACGTTGGAATCAAGTAATGCATGAAAAAAAAAAAACAAGCAGAGCGATCGTGCACCACGAAAAATATTTTTCAAGAGAGAGAGAGAGAGAGTGAGAATGAGCAAGAGTGGACGTGAGAGCGAAAGAGAGAAAGAAAGAGAACGAGATGCGTAGCGGTAGCTCGGTGTTCAAAAAAAATAAATAAATAAATCAGAAGTCTAATAAGCTTACGATATTATTATCGAGCGTTGATGCTTTAATAAAAGGAAAATAAGTAAAAAACGAAAAAAAAACGAAGATTTGTATAAACGTGTTCAAGGAGCTCGTACGTTCATGTTGTTTAAGCCAATAAGGAACGGATTCCATCCAAGACAATGATCGCGATCGAATGAGGTCGATTAGAGCGACATTCGACGGTGTAAATGAGTTCGTTTGTTCGGCGTTTGTTATACGGGGGCGGTGTAAAGAAGAAGAAGAAGAAAAAGGAGAAGGACGTTGTTCGATTATAAGCTTCTCGCGTGATTTGCGTTAATAACGATGTCGCAGACGGGAGACCTAGAGAAAGAGAGAGAAAGAAAGAGAGAGACGATGTTTCATGCATTATTTCATTTCAATTCCACGGAACCCGAGTTATTTGTCTGTATATTTAAACGGCGGGTGCTTTAGCCAGTCAGAAGCGATTATAAATTGACGGAAGGGGCAAAGAGTGAACCTAGGTACACGCAACAAACATATACACACATACATGCGCACACATATATACACTAAGAGAAAGAAAGCGGATCCCCTCTCGTTTGTGAACGGGGATCCCGGACAGATGATGAGATGTATGTGTGAGAGATGCGACTTGTGAGGATGGAAGCTTAGAGATAAGTAGAAGATTAATAATGGTACATACGTATAAATATATATAAATATAAATATATAANATCTGATTATTATATCGAGATCTAGCGTTAATTCGGAACATCTTAGACATCATAGTTTTACATGATAGGCGAATTGTACGAATTGTAAGTCACTTAACTGAGAAAGAGAGAGAGAGAAAGAGAGAGGGGAGAAGAGAAGAGGGAGAATTAGTACCTAATGTTAAACAGATTTACTACTAGCGTTGAACATCCGAAACGGGGGTCTTCTTCTCTCCGCGGCCCACTCCCCCTATTACCCCCTCCCCCCCTTCCTTCAGCCCCAGCCGTCGGAGGACTTCGCCGATCAGACGTTCCGTTTAAAGTGTGGCACACAAGCACGCACACCAAGTGAAGAGTATATATATCTATATATATAGTATATATATAAATATGTGTATATGTAAGAGAGCCGACAGAGAGAAAGAGAGAGAGAGAAAGAGAGAGAGAGAGAGAGAGAGAGTGTGTGTGTGAGAAACAAAAAAAAGAAAGGACTTTGTATTTTTCGAAATTCGCGTTTCAACGAAAACTCATTGCCACGACGGCCAGAAGAGAATCGCGATCGTTAATCATTATAAACGCGACCGAACGACCGCGGAGGAACGAGACTCCCTTTTCGCGCTTTGTAATTAAGTGAGAAAGAGCGATGTGCGGCGTGAGAAAACGAGAAAAAAAAATAAGGGTCGGCGGAACGCGTTTCGGCCGCTTCCGCCGTCCCGTTGTGTGCGTTCTTCACAGTCTGACGAGCGAGAGAAAAAAAAAAGTTTGAAAGAAAGAAAAGGGAAACAGTGTCGACGATGTTTTTCCGGCGGGGGTCGCTGAACGCCCGCACGAAGCTGTGTAAAGTGAGCAAGAACACTAATAATAATAATAATAATAACGATAACATTAATAATAATAATAACATTAACGATAAACAGTATGATAATTTACACTTAAGAATAATCATAATGTAATAACAACATTGCGATACAAGAGGATTTTTAAAGAAAAAAAAAAAACAACACTATAGCATTTATCAACGATAAAGTAACGAGAATGTAACATGTATTTTGCTTCTTCCTAATACAGTGCCGTTTACGCTATTTTTTACTGTAACTACTAGAGCTCGGCGAAGTGTGCGTACCGAGACGGAGGCGGCGCCCCGGCAGCATGCGCTACTTAAAAATCGCCGGTCTGTATATTTAGTCGGCCATGTATATCCTTCAGAGTAAAACGTTCGCGAAAAAAAGAAAAAAACGCGCTAATGTGACTTCGGCGCACTCGTTTATACTCGTGTTCCGCGTCGTCTCGTTGTCGTGGTCGTCATCGTCATCGCCGTCCTCTTCGTCGGAGACGACGACGACGACGGTGAACGAAGAGGCAAGCACGCACAGACACATTCAGGAACGCGCGCCCCACTCGGACGTCTCAGTCGATGTTCACCGTCGTGTCCTCGTGCGCACATCCTCGCGGTTCCTCCTCGTTCCGGATGGGAGATCGCTCGCCGTGGAGACCCGACGACGATGTATTCCGAATTGTATCTCCGACAAGGCCGTCTCTCGATCGCCCGGATCACAGCGCGACATTCCGCTCGGCCGCCACGAGCGGGCGGGCGCGCGCGTTCCTTCCGGCGGAGACTGGAGTCTCGCGGGCGCCTCGCGATCGCCTTCGCGCCGCGAACGCACACTACTCGTTATTCGATCGTATGTTATTACTCTTGTACTAATCGTTATAGACGCGCTCGCGAGGCGAGGCATGCGTCGCGTTCGCGAGACGTCGTCGTCGGGACGCGGCGACGACGACGACGACGACGACGACAACGCAGGCGACGAGAGACGCAGAGAGACTGTACATTAAAAATATAAAATAGCGTGTTGCGGAGAGAGAGCCGATGCAACCTTGCGATCTTTAGCGTTTAAGGGTCCCTAATTAATTAAGTCGCCGCTATTATCGCTCCGTACACACGCACACGCGCGCGCACACTCGTACACCCGCGGGCGGCCGCGTGCACGCGTCGTACGTAGATATATGTCCGCGCTGCTAATGCAGGGATTCGTTCGATTCTGAGTCGATTTTGTTGGAAAAGCGACTTTTCTCCGACAGAAAATTGATTTTATTACATCGGTTTTTAAAGAGAGACGATTGAAATCAGCTGTTGATTTTAAGTTGAGTGAAATATCCTTTAAGCTATTTTCTTACATGCATGAATATAAAAAGAGGAACAGTTCGTGTAATCAAATTAAAAGAAAACAATCTTTTTACTTTATTTACTCAGTCATTATAAAAATTATTTATTGTCCGAGGCAGTTATAATAATTGTAATAAAGATCCAGCCTCTTTGATACCAATAGCTGACTTGCTGGTGGGAAATGCGAAATGCAGCACCAGTAATTTTACATGCTACCAACTTCATCTTTTTTATCGATGTTAGCCGAACCCGCGTATAAACAGCCATGGAAAGATTTCAAAGCACCTGTTACGGAACTGGATCGGAATCGGGATTCCGATCGGGATCTTTTAATTATTCTCTAGATTTTCTCTTGTATTTTATAGGGAATAATCGAGCGATTCCGATCGGAAACCTTTCCGAGCATTTCCTCGATAAAAGTCCCGAGAATGGATTTTTTTAGAAAATCGATTTTTTCCTAAGAAAACCGGCTTTATCAAATCGACTCTCTTCTGTGCGAATATCCTTACTACCAAGTTCGTCCTGCGCGTTTTCGTGCCGCGAGCACTGTTCTATCTTCCTTCCAGCATGAGAAGAAAAGGTAGAGCTATGCTTTCGGGACGAAAGTGCGCGAGACGAGCTCAGCCTGCGTTGCGATGCACGCGTGTACACGCAGCACTCGTCAATTGATCCGGTCGGCCGTGGCGTCGNGAAGCCTCCCCCCCCCCCCCCTCTTCCGGGAGTACCGACTGTTTTTCACTCGTCGAATGCAGAGATGTCGTGGTCGCGTGTCGACGCGTGGAAAAGCGAGACGATCCCGCATCACAACGATGCGTCGGGCGCGAAACGGCGAGACGATCGCAATCCGCGAGTCACAATTTTGCAACGCGACTAAGAGCAGGAGGAGTAGAATGCTGATGATGATGATAATGATTCGTAGGTTCCGTCAGGAGCACGGTCGTTCGACGGATCGATCGGGCGCGAAAACAACCAGCCGAGAGGACGATCGTACGAGAAAGAGAGAGAGAGAGACTCTTTTCCCGTATTATCATCGTCATTGTTATTATTATTGCCGTTTCTTTCTTTTGTCAAAGTGTCCGCGCGCGGTTTTCCTCGCGAATGGCCGAACACGATGATGATCCGTGTACCGACGTCAAGAGGCGAACGATGACAGCCCGGTTAAAAAAAAAAGCGCACCTCGGTTCGGAGTCGCAATTTGGCGGGAGGGAGAGGAGGGGAGGAGGAAGGAGAGGATCCTTGATTAACCGGCTACGGTTGTGCGCGTACGTGTGCATGCGCGCGTTTTCCGCCGTGTATTATTATCTATGTACAGCGCGACGCGCCGCGGAAATGACGGGAGAAAAATCACACGGGGCGTGTCACACACCACCGATCGATCATCGCGGACACTCGATTCTGTGGCACACCAGGGCAGCGCGACGATTCGTTCGTTCGCTCGTCACGCTCGCGCGATTCACGGTGACGTTTCTCGAGGCCGATGCGCGCGGCCGAAATTACCCGATGGATTGAGCGAGGTGAAGGAACAGAAGGGAGAGCGATAACTAATAATAACGATATTGCATTAATAATGAAGGTATGTTATTACCGATTAATTATATTGTAACGACACACGCGGAGGATGATATTAATATAATACTATTTATAAACTCTGCGCGAGAAGAGAGAGAAAGGAGAGTTAGAGAGGGAGAGGAAGAGCGAGAGGAACGGACAGGTGGTACCCGGCGAAGGGAAGAAGCGCGGCGCGAGCGTGAGGATTGCCGAGTGGAAAGGACGGTGAAAGAATGTGAAGCGGGAAGAGGGAAAGAATGTAGGAAAGAGAGAGAGAGAGAGAGGGAGAGGAAGGAAGAAAAAAAGAGGGAGAGAGAGAGTGGATAGGTAGTTTGGCAGTAGGCTGATGGTAGAGACACGGCACGTCTAATATTAACAAACAAAAAATAATTAAAAAAAGTAAAGTATAAAATATCATAAACGCGAAAAAGGTACAGTAGTGGTTTACTATTGGCTGACACGTAGTGTGAATGCTGACATAGGAGAAGCATGCTGGCGAAGGGGAGCTTTTGTCTATTTTCTGTGACGGGTGCGGAAGAGAGAACGATAGCGCGAGAGAAAGAGAGAGAGAGGATGTGGTGGTTACGAATGCGTCGCGCGACTCGCGGGATACGCGGGGGCGGGAGGAGAGAATGAATTTGGGAGCGCGTGCACGTGTCAAATCGGCTTGTCTCGGGATGTGCTGTGACGGGGAAGAATGACGGGGGGGGGGGGAGGCTTACCTTCCGCGCGATTTTGGTCGTAACGCGCGCGCGAGTTGAAGCTCGGATCGTTGACGCGAATCGCGTCGTCATCCGATCGAATCCGATATTTTACCCCTTATGTCTTGTTTTCGACGGTGTATGTACGGGAATAGAAACAGCGCTCGCGGTATTTCTCTCTCTGTGTTCGACCGCGACAAAATTCATCGTACACACAGTTGCTTGTCGTTGCGCGCCCGCGCGTCTTCTATATCGTCTCTCTGCAGTTTCGTTTCGCTGCCGCGGTCGTTTACGTTTCTCCGTATACACGTCAGATTAAGTTTGTTCTTATGCTCGCGCGAGCTATGAAGAAGCGCACAATGCAGATAGAGCCGGTGGAAGAAGGGAAGGAAAAGCAAGGAACGGGAGATTTTTAAGTTAAGGTGGGAGCGAAAGAGAGAGAAAGAGAGAGAGAGAGAGAGAGAGAGAGCGAGAGAGCGAGATTGCGGCGGGAAATTGAGGGGCAAAGGAGGAAGATTAGAGAGAGACGGGAAGTATTATGACGGGGCGAGAGAGGGAACTTGACCGAGTGAGAGAGAGAGAGAGAGCGTGAGAATGCGGAGGAACGATTGTAGATTCGGAAAGTCACTTAGCCAGCAGACTGCTGTTCATAGTGCCCTGTTATAGTGGGTTCCCTAGGCAGAGTGGCAGAGACGCGGTTAAAAAAAAAAAGAAAGAAAGAGCGAAACGGTAGAAAGAAGAAGAGAGAGAGAGGGAGATAGAAAGAACAGATAGAGAAAAAGAAAGAAAGGATAGAGGCGAAAAACGCGATAGAGTGTGTCGGACTCGGCGGGAAGGACAAAAGGGAGGAGAAAAGCGTGTGGGGTGCAATTAGCCGACTGATCTCATTTATTTACAATACACAGCCGAGGTGTGTGCATCCGAGACGCGAAAACGTGAGCGTCGCGATGACGACGACGGCGACGACGACACCAGTATACGAATACTCGGCGTCGCGGGGGATCCTGTTTTTGTAAAATCGGACGACGGCGAGGAGACACGTCGAGGACTCGTTGCGCGTGAATGTTTCAGCTCGAGTTCCTCGCGACGTTTCCGTTTCTTTCATCCACGCGCGCTTGAGAACGGTCTAACGCTGGATTCCTAGCGCATTATCCTTTCGTGGTAGTCTCGAGTCTTCGCGTCGGAAGGACGACGAGGAGAGATCGCACGTCGTACGACTTCGCGATCCCCGAGCTCTTGAGAATTACGATCATCCTCGAGGTGATCGTTCTGTATAGATCCCGGGCCCCCGTGGAGAACTTTTGATGCGCCACCGATGTATATCGGAAGGAAAAAAAGAGAGAAAAAGAGAGAGAAAGAGAGAGAGAGAGAGATAAGGAGAAAATTGATAAAAAGAAAAAGAGAGAAAATAGCGATGTGAAAGTGTGAGAAAGAGAGAGAGAGAGAGAGAGAGAGAGAGAGAGAGAGAAAGAGAGAAGGAATGATAGAGAAATTGTCCGGAAACGAGGCACTCCGCCCTCTGCCCACGGGACCCTAATCTATTTTTCAGAATACGCTATTGTGATTATTACTATATGATAACGATTTAAAAAACTAAAACGACAAAAATACCTTGTATCATTGTTTATTATACGGATTCCGACGATTATATATTATTTATAATGTTAATAATCTATATTTAACGCGCATTATACCATTATTATATTTAGTACTATTAGAGAGTGAGGCTGCTACTATATTCATGAATTAAGTACTAAAGGATTAAGTGATTCATCCTTTTTTAGACTTTACACATAAATATACATATACATATATATAAATATACATAAACCATGACTAAACGTACTCTTCTCACGTTATTGCGTTCGGTATCGATAATTTGTGCGTTTCGTTTCGGATGTTCGATCACCTTTCCTTTCTGGGCGCTACTCAGTCGATATTTCTGCCTTCGTTGAACCCGTTTGCATTTCTCGACGACTACGTTATTTTATATATCATACTAGGTATAGACTGTACCATGAAATATTAAGTAAAAATAAATTTGATTAGGTAATAAAACGTCGTTTTTTCCCCAACGAGTGTTCCCCTTTTCCCACGATGCGCCCTCTTGATGTTTATTTTTATTATTTATTCTTCCTTTTCTATTCATCAATCGTAAACATTCTTCTCATTTATCTTTACATCGTCACGTAAGAGTGACGATTGTGTCTGTACTTTCTTTTGATTATACTTAATCCGTAAGTGGACGCGGGGAGGTCAAACTAAGACTCAGACGTATGAATAAACAAATGTTCCACCGTTTCGTTTTTGTCTGCAACATTGACGTTTACAGTAACTTGTCTTCATCGCTTACTCGTGGATTTAGCGAAGTAACGTTAATAATAGTAATAATACGCGAGAATGTCAGTAATAAACAGCAGTTGCTTTGCCTTTCAAAAAATGATGCGTCCACTTACGTGTTATGCGCCCACTTACGTGTTAATGTTTGCAGTGTAAAAATCGAAAGCAATAATTAATAAAATAAGGAATGTTATAAAATATGAATCTTTATTTGTCCTAGTTGCAAAATTTGCTGATTTGAAAGTTACGTTTCAACGATTCGACTTGATTTCACCGTATTCGATTCGTTTCGTGTGAAATTTCGCCGAATCGATTGCGAAAACAGAAAAATGAGATTCGATTCGACGTCAAAAATCTTTGATTCGCTCGTCTTTATTCTCAAGCAAGTCCTCTCTTCTAAAGCTCAACAAAACGGCGGTAGGTATCCGTTTCTCGTGTAACCAAGGATAACAGAATATAGTAAACACATAATATAGCAACATACCTCGAAACTTCTTCTTCCTTGGTCGTTTCAAATTCTCTGGAATCCATTGAATTAATGAGCAGCCAAGTTGAGCTGTTAGCTTAATGTGAAGCTAAAACTTCGCCGGAGCGGAGTCTCGTCGGGGAACTTCTCTCGGGGGAGTCAGAGGTGGATACGAGTAAAATGGCTCTCACGTGGCGCTTGGCGTTCTTTTTTCTCTCTCACTTTTATTTAGTATCGTAGCACATACTATATTCCAAAAATTCATAAGTACGATGTAGATAAAAAAGTACAAATATTTACAAAATACTGTAAAAAAGAAATCGATTTGGAACGCCTAAGGATATGAAAAACGTCATTCAAATGAGCCTACCGCGCTGTGTTCGCTTCTGTCACCGTATATGACTAGACGTGTTAGACATAATAGGTAGAGCTTCACGAAAACCCACCGGCGCGGCTGACAGGGTCGGCCGCGCCGTCTCGCATTCTCCTTCGTTTACTTTATGGCAGTGCTGGTCGACGCGATGAATATTCTGAGCGAATGATATGAGCACATAGGACTTGGATAAATTGGCCTTAACTTATCGCGTACTCGCGGATTAAATCGCTGCAGCAAGGTAATAGTCCTATAGCGTAGCTTTATGTTACAAGCAACGACGGCTTGTACCTGGACGCGCATCATCAGGGGGGGGAGGGGGGGCACACTCGTTACTCGTGCTCCTCTCGCGATTTCGCAGCTCGGATATATACGATCCCCTCGTTACGCGCATTCCGCGCGTAATTCGACTTTTTTCTCGTCCCTTTTTAATTGTTTACGCAATTTCTCGTTACGACGAATCTCCGATAAAATCGCTCGAATTTTCCGATCGCGCGGATATCATCGTTTCGGTACGGGGTTTTCCTTGATCCTCTCTCGCCGCCGTGTCTCTGGGCCGGAAATTTGTCCGAATGTCAAATTCGGGGCCGCGCTCGACGCGAGGATTTCAATGCCGCCGTCCAAATACGCGCGCCGTCGCCGATCACAAGAATATTTCTCGACGTATATTAGCGAACATTTAGGAAGCATCTTATAAAACTCGCTCGTAGAGCTCGCTACGAGAGAGCGCCGGCTCGTGAGATCCGTGATTATCTTGAAAGATTACTCGACAATTCGTGCTCTTACATATTCGTACTTGCGAGTGGAGCGCCCACGAGAGGACGCATCCGCGTTGCGCTCGCGGACGGTGTGTTTTCGCGCTGGCTGCGTCGCGCCACGCCGCGTTGCGCCGCGCGCTCGGTACGACGAGGGTGCTTTTTAGATCGGAGAACAGGACCGTATACCTTTTTTTATCGTGCGGTTACGGCCCTCTTTCGAATTACATAGATACGATTGGCAGTGTTACCTTAGTGTGCTTCGTACATCTTATATTGCGTATATGATACATCTCATTATTTATACCGGCATGCACACAGAACCGACGAGCGCTTGTACCCGTTTCTTCGGGGAATCTATTCTTCCTATCTTTCGTTCAATTCTCTATTTTCCTTCCGGAGGAAGTTCGAAGGAAACTTCGGACGACTCGCGCCGACGACGGACAACAGGTATTTCCAAGCGATCTCAATTTCGCCGTTCACGAGTTTCGATCGAATTGTGAGACGCACGATTTTCGGATCGTTACACGAAAACGTCCCCAGCGCAGCGGTCGATGAAGAGATTACCTCGCGCTCGTTAAGACCCGTCTCGATAAGACGAGGCGAACCGTCGAATCCTCACGGGGAAAGATATTATACGACGAGAAAAATACAATTACTCATTTTTACTTTACTTCTCTTCTTTTAAGCAAAGGTTATTCCGAAGAAAGAATATTTTTCTGATACGGTATTAAAATATACTCGTTACAAATATTAGAAAAGCTGATTATGTTTACTCAAAAGGAGAATTTGTTCTCTCTCCAAGAATACTATAAACTTTATCGGAGGAAAGTTAAATTAAGTTTATTGGAATAAGTAAACCGAAATATTGGTTTTAGTATTTTAATTTAATACTCTTGATTGAAGTATTAAACTTACTAAGATTGAAAAGCCGGAAACAAATTTCTCATATGTGAATTATATATAAAATATATCCATATGTAACAATATATGGTTACATATGAATATATATTTATATATATTTTTTATACATGGACATATTTTATATAACACCTTATATATTAGTATAAGTTCGATACTTCAATCAAGAATATTACATTAAAACACTAAAACTTCGGCTTATTTACTTCAATTAGCCGAATTCTAACTTCTCCCCAATAAGGTTTATAATATTCTTGAAAAGAGAACAGTCTTCTTTTGAGTAAATCATAATGAGCTTTTCCATTATTTGTAATGAGCATATTTCAATACTATTATCAAGAAAAAAATATTCTCCGTTCGAGATAACTAACATTTAAAGAAAAGAAAGATAAATTGGCCAATTGTTGTCCTTCGCTCCTCACAAGTAATATTTTTCCGTCGCCGGTGGCTTTTTCGCTTTAGGAGTCCCGTAAGCGGTCTCGCGGCGCACCCGCGAAGTCTCCGGTCGAGTCGTGTTTCCGACCGACCGAGCCGAACTAACGCGGATGCAATCTTCTTTCGCGCGGCTCTGTGCGCGTTAATCCCTCGACAAGCTATTTGGAGTCGGGTAACCAGACTCGTAATACGTGCGTTCGAAGCGGAACAAGTTACGGAATCGCGCGAATTATCCTCCGCCTCTCTTTCTCCGAAGTCGCTGCTGTTTATCCGTCGCTGAGAGGTTTCGCGCGTTTCTTCTCTTTTCAGCGGTTTCCCGCCCTTTTAAACCTTCGAACGACGCATACGAGTCTCGTATAAGAAGAAGAACGGAAGAAGCGGGGACGCAAGCGCGTCGTAAGACCGTCTCGCGTGAGAATATTTACCTTATCAAGTAGATTCGTTCAAAAGTAGTTGAACGCGGAAGTGGCGAGGGGGGGGGGGAGGAGGGACGGGAGGGGATGTTACAACTTTGTGTTAACCGTTAAAATACGCGAATCGTTTGCTCTTCGTTGTACAACAAATCGGATGATGATGATGATGCGGAACAGTCGGAAGTACATACACACTCTCTCTCTCTCTTTCTCTCTTTCTCGGAATGTTCCTCCCGTTTCTCTTACCTTCTCCATTGGACCACATCGCGATTGAATTAGATTGTGCGCGCTATTTATCAAGCCGTGAGTAACCAACGCGCGCGGATGCAAAAATATCGCGAGCGCGATACACACATCGCGCCTGATCTGGTCGGGGTATAAATTTTCCCGTAACATGTAAAAATAGGCTTTCGAGTAGCGTAATCGTAGTAATAGTAGTAACCGTTTTCTGCACCGTTAATTAACACTTCGGCCGCGCGTGCCCAACGCGTACACACACACATTCTCTCACTCTCTCTCTCTCTCTCTCTCTCGGGCGCTTTCTCTCCGATACCGAAATACGACGAAATTCCTTCCGGTGGTGAAGAGAGCTATTTCTCGTGGAAGGTGGTGGTTTAGAGGGGCGAAGTGGAAATGGTTGACGGGGGTGAGAGAGGGGGGCGGGAGATTCGAGTGATGATCACATTACAATTGGAAACCAAACGCGACGATTCCACGCTGGTATCTCGCGCTCTTAAAAAGAACTTACACTTATACCATCGGTATGTACAAGGCCGTCTCTCTCTCTCTCTCTCTCTCTCTCTCTCTTTCTCTCTCTCTCTCTCTAGTCAATACGAGTGGTCGATTGCGTCTTGTTCTTATCACACATAAATATACGTTATAAATAATCCTTATGTTTCTTTTCTCCTTTCATATACCGTGTCCTTAGCGGTTGTAGCACGTGTATGTAAGTATATGTGTTGTGTAAGTGAGTGTACGTACGACTGTGTGTGTCAGTTAGAAGTAAATAGAGGCGGTGATATAAGATTCCGTTCGTCATTTGATATGGTCGTGATACTTTCTTAATACGCATGTCCGCATAATATGCACGTGCAGCAATTGCAGCACCGGGTGCCGACCGATCGCCGACGACATTCGAGCCCCGTCGTTCGTTGTTATTCCTCGATCGACCCTGATCGAACGTTCCCGTCGTCGGTCGCCTACCCTTCGGCTCGCCTAACGATTAGAGTACCTTACTAAAGTATTCGATGTACGGTGATGATACCTATTATTATACCGATTTACTGTATATACTAAGTATTGCATTAATTGCGTAATAACGTGTAATGGGCCCATACAGATCGTAGATTCTTAGTCCGACGACAAAACCGGTCATTGCTTGGGAGGGGAGGGGAGACGGAGACGTTAGTCGAAATAAATATCATTCCCTTACCGAGTTCCTCTCTTTCTCTCTCTCTCTCTCTCTCTCACCTTTCTTCTTCCAACGGACACGAGAGAATACCGTAATACGAATGATTATTGCGGAACCTGCTCGCGATCTTATCGCGTTTTGCCTACGAAAAGGAAAGGAAAACGAATAAGAATAACAGCACGAAAACGACGGGAGGCCGAAATGTGAACCAAAGTTCCAATGATCGCGCGAGGCAAGTCTGGCTCGACTGAATCCGGGAAATTCGACGTTCGTGCGACGAGAATAGTTAGTTCAGAGATGGAAGAGTGCTCGGGGAGCGCTACAATAATAATAATAATAATAATAAATAAACGTTCGAAGCCTCTCTCTCTCTCTCTCTCTTTCTTTCTCTTTCTCTCTCTCTCTCTCTCTCTCTCCTCTATCTCTCTCTGGAGCCGCTTCGTGTGTAAAATATATATATATATATATATATATGTATATGTATCAAAAAACTCCTCTCGTACGGTGGAGACGCCACTCACTTGATCACATGTAACGACGAGTATCGAACGGTACGCACGAACGAAGGGACGCGCGTACAACGTTCGCAACGTGCGCGTGCGCGCGAATTGAATTTCGACGTGAGGTTTGTACACCGGGACGGGGTAGGGGGAGGTGTGGAGAAGGGGGGGGGAGGGCGCGATTTGTGGGACACGCTTGGGGATCCGCGCGTGTGTGTACGTACCGGCGACATCATTGAAACACATAATCCTCGCGTTTGATGATTAATGAGCAAGCATTTTCCATTTACACGGGAGTAGGGTTCCCTACCGCGGATTCGTTACGCATATTTGTATATATATATAATCGATATTCAAGCGTTTACATGAAGCCGGTTAATTATTCTCTTTCTTTCTCTCGCGCACGCGAGTACGAAGCCTCGCGCGGCCGCCGTTCTCTCTCGGACGAGCCTCTCCGCGACGAAGGGAGCTCGTCGCCGCGCGATCACCGGCGCTCGTCAGCCTTACTTTCTCGACGTTGACAGTTCAGCGCGATCATTAACCCCTATTGCAATACCCTCCGTTACACTCCGAGTCTCGCTATTCGGCCGCATGAAACATCCCGGTTACAGGCAGCTGTCGGCCACAATTTCGCCTATTTTCGCGACCACCTCGTCGAAGGTCGGTCTGTCGCGCGGGTCGTTCGCCCAGCATTGAGCCTGGAGCTCCTGCAGGGTCGGCGGCGCCGCCTTGTGCGGCTTCCACGCGAGCGTTTGGGCCTTGAGCTGAGCCAGCACGGACTCGTCGTTCATCTTGTTGAAGGGCAGCTCGCCCTGATGGAACATCTCCCAGACCAGGCAGGAGAAGGAGTATACGTCGCTCTTGGTGGAGTACTCGTCCTCGTAAGCGGCCTCGTAGGGCAGCCATCTGAGCGGGATCACCTGGTTCCGATGCTTCGTGTACTCTTGATGGTACGGCTCTTTGGTCATGCACGGCAGTGAGATCTTGATCGTCAGGTTACTGGCGATCAGGCAGTTGCGCGCGGCTATGTCCTTGTGGACCAGTCGGTTGTCGGCCAGGTGCTTCAGGCCCTTCGCGGCCTGGTTCGAGAGCGCGAGGATCTGCGCGACCGACAGCTGAGGCGCGCGCGGCGGCTTCGACTCGTGCGTCGGGCTGGAGTTGCTGTCCTTGCGCGAGGCGATCAGGAACTGCTTGAGGTCGCCCCAGTCGGTGTACTCGAGGATCATGTAGTCCGGCTCCTCCTCCCGACATAGGCCGATCAGCTTGACGACGTTCTCGTGGCTGAGCTTGTGCAGGAGGTCGAGGTGCCGCTTGAATTCCTGAAGGGCCGTCTCGTCCTTGGTGTTGGTCAGGCTCTTCACCATCACCAAGGACTCCTTGTCGCCGTCCACCTGATACTTGGTCGCGTAGATCTCGCCGAATTCGCCCCGGCCGAGCGGCTTCAGTTCCTTCAGGTTGCTCCGCGACGCCGCGATCTTGTCGTAGTTCGACTTGGACTTCTTCGACTGGTTGCTGCTCTGGCTCTGGGCGGTGTCGGCGCCGTCGCTCTTGTTGTGAGAGTCCCGATTCTCCTTCTTCTTGCTCGTCGAGTTCGTCTTGTTGCCGGTGGTCTCCTTCAGCTCGGTTTGCTCCTCCTGCACGTCGCCGTTCTCCAATTTCTCTGCAATGTCGAAACGCGTGCTGACTCGACTGCGTGCCGGTGTGTCAGCGTGTTTCTGTTTTTACGTCGAGAAACGCCGACGATCGTACCTTCCGTTTGTTCCTGCAGGTACTGCTGCTTCCTGCGGCGACGTCGGTAGCGGCAGTACAGCATGAGGCCGACGACGAGCACCATGTAAGCCGCGGCCGCGCTCAGGGTGATCGTCACCGTCTTGGTCATCATCGAGCCGTCGTCGGAGTCGAGGTCCAGATCGGCTCTGTAACTGTCCCCTGCTGAAACCGAGAGACCGTTATTTCATTAACACTCGTATTCGTAACACGGAGATCGCTAGGAACGATAACGAAAATTCAAAGAAGAGTACCTTTCACGTTCAGCTGAACCTCCTCCCGCTTGAGGCCGCCGCTGTTGCCGGCGGTGCAGCCGTACTTGCCCTCGTCGCTGAGGTACACTTCCTTGATGTACAGACTTCCGTTACTCAACACCTCGAATCGGGGATTGTCCAGGTTGTTCATACGAGAGTCCTTGTCCCACTGAATGGTCGGTTTAGGATCCCCCTCGGCGGCGCAATGCAGCATCACCGGGTACCCCTCGATAGCCTCCGTCGGATTCTGCGGCTGTATCGTGAATTTGGGCGCGACTGCGGAAAGAGATGATCAAGAATCTTAGGTATAAACAGAGAAGCATGAAAGGCAAGGCAAGAAAGATGCTTGATTGGCCGTCTTGATTGGAATCACATGATCCAGACGCCATTTCTGTACTTTTATGATATACAACTTTTCTACTCAGTTTAACCCATTCTGCCTGGGCTTTGTCGAAACTTCCCGGACACCCTGTGTGTCTCGTATTCTAATCGAGACCACATCGATTCGTCCCGCTCGTTCACGCAAACGCCCGCCGATATGCCGTCCCGGATACTCACTGACTACGTCGATGCTGATCGTGTGATTGATGGAGCCCTGAGCGTTGCTCGCTACGCAAGTGTACCGGCCCTTGTCCTCCTCCAGCACACCGTTGAAGTGCAACGTCCCGTTAACGTCCTGCACGTGCCTGGGAAATTCCTCGTCCTCGCCCTCCTTGACCCACTTCACCGTCGGGTTCGTGGCGCCCTGCGCTTTGCACGACACCTTCGCCGTCGAGCCGAGCTCCAGCCGCTTGTTCACCGGCTGCGGCGAGAACTTGAGCTTCTCCTCGACCGTGAGAACCGCCGGGTCCGAGAACATGAACGGGAATCCCGTGGTGAACACCTGGCACATATAGTGCCCCTTATCGGACAGATCAACGCTCTTGAAGTGCAGAGTAACGTTGCCGTGATTGTTGGTAACGCGGTATCTGGTCGGGCCGCCCGACTCCTTCAACTGTACGCCGTCCTTCAGCCAGTGCACGTAAGTCACCGGTGGTTCCATGCCGGAATACGAACAGGTCAGCGTCACCGAGTCACCTTCCATCACACTCAGCGACTCCGGGGAGCTTACGATACTCGGCGGGGCTGAAAAATTCAGTTGCGTTCAACCGATCGCGTCGTCGTTACGCGCACGGTTGCTGCTTTTTGTCTTTACTTCCCTCTCGGCCGCGCGCTCCTCGATCCCAGGTGGAACGAATTTCTAAAAGATCACTTAACCCGAGAATAGTCACTTGGGGTCATTTAGGTCTCAAATAAATGTCGCTATTTACAAATTTGTAGTGAAACTCCACGGGACGACTCGATAATTCTCTTTTAGACATTTGCTCTGCCTAGGATCCTATCCTTCGGTAAGTGGTTCTCAACCTACTTGATATGACTATTTGGACGGATATATCCGTTTCACCGGCGAGATTCTCGGCCACGCAGGTGTAATTGCCGTCATCCTCGTTCATTCGTGCCCGCGCGATGATGAGCGTGTTGTCTTGAACACGCACGGGCCCGGTGTCGCTTATTATGTGTCCCCTGGGATCCCGCCAGTAAAGCTTGGGCTGCGGTAGGCCTAAGGGTTCTAGGCAGCTTATCTGGAATTCTTGATCCTCGCCGACAATCGCCAGCTGGGTTGGACGTTTCGGTTCGAAGGCGGCCATTGAGAAGTTCAATAAATCTAAAAGACACCGCTTACGAGTCTCCGAATTCGTGAACTCCGCTCACTCTGTCTGTGTGTGTGTGTGTGTGTAAAAGTTAAGTCGATCATGTAGTTAATTGTTTTGATTCGTGTTATGAAATTCGAAGCTTTATGATCTCAATATTTTTTCAATAATCTAATTAAATATATAAATAATAATATATATATAATTAGTATATAAATAATACGATTAGATACATGACAATTCAATAAAATATAAATATATAAAATGTAAATAAGTAGTGAAAAAATTGAAATTATTTACTATCGTGTAATTCTTTATAAAGAAATACCAGAAAAGTTACATATTAATGTCCAAAATAGATTTTGTATTATATTATCTGCTATCGTTAGCAGATTGAAGTCAACACCACAACAGATTATTTATTATTATTAAGAGTCTCGAACGAGTTGGGCATCGACTCGTTTGTTACTAGATTAGAAAAATCAGCGAAAAAAAGAGTCATCTCATCCCTTTACCCCGTTTATTTATTTATTATTGTCGACTCTTTTCAGGAAAATCTGCCAATACTCACAGGCAATTTGCAACTCGACCGTATAACTGACAGTAGCCTCGTCCCTCAATCCATGGCAGGAGTAGAATCCCTGGTCCCTTTGTTCGGCAGCGTGTATCATGAGGGTGCCGTTCTCGAAGATCGTCCGCTCCTCGTCGGATTCCAACGGGCCGATCTCTTTGAAGAACCACTGCACGTCGTCTGCGTCCTCGAAGACGCAGTGCAGCGCGGCCGACTCGCCGCGCTTGGCGATCAGGTTGCGCGGCACGACCTTAATCGTCGCGGTCTCGTTTCCGGAAACGATTAGCGGATAGCTCTCGGTCACCGGCGAAGAGCCCGCCTCGTTCTTCGCCAGGCAGGTGTACATACCGCTGTCCTCGACAACCGCCCGGTGTATGTGCAGTTTTTTCTTCTTTATCTCGATGCGCTCGCTTCGCGCCAGGCTCATCGTATTCCTGAGAAAAAGAAGATCCCGAGCTGTGAATGTGAGACTCCGCGTCCCTCGCGAAATGCGGACCGTCTGGTAACAGCGTGAACGAGAAAACTTCTGTTTGAAAATCGTTACGTCGAAAACTTTTCAACGAATAGATAGAGGGGCTCTTTCTCTACGACACATTATACAAAGGGTCCCAATTATTCGATATCCGAGTCCTCTTTCGCAGGTAACTTTAGCATCGCCCTTTCCAGTTCATCGCGACCTCACCACGTGCTTTGTCTCTCCTACCGCTCCGTTAACCAGCTCGCGCACGAATACCGTTGCCGTCTTCAGCTTCGGAATAACCATGGACCGGCGCCGCCGTGCGAAACTCAGCCTCGGAGGAGCCTGACGTTTTCTACTTTCAACGCGCGGCGCACCCGACGTCATTAAACACCGACCCCTCCCCCATTCGAGCCACGCGTTCCGGGGGGTGCGTCCCGCGGCTCTCCGAGACGTAACTTGCTCGGGAAGAGGAGGAGGGAAGGGGGTGATTCGAGGTGACGGCGGAGAGGTGAAACTCAACGACAGCGTGCCGGCGAGGGAGTGTCACTTCATAATTCACCAGGTCGGTTCCGTAAACGTCGGGTGTCAGTTACGCCAGGAACTTAGTTCCCCCTCCCCC
>NW_014554712.1:750743-754375 GCF_001313825.1 Dinoponera quadriceps | reverse complement strand
CCCCCCCCGCACCTTCTTCTGTCACGGCTCGCCGTCCGCGCGGCGCGTCGCGTCGTTGTTCGCATCCCGGTGGCTTCCCCGGCATTACCGACCTGCTGCTACTCCACCCTTTCCTCCCTCCTTCCCTCCCACCCTCTTGTTTGCCCCGTCGGATCCCGCGTTATCGCGTCACGACGCGCAGGTAGGTAAATAGAAAAAGTTCTATAACCAACTTGGACCACTCGTATGTCATGTCGCCGGAGCCGTCGACGTGACACCGCAGCTCGATCTCGCTGCCCACGCGGATCGCAGACGGCAGTTTCGGCTGTTGCAGCTGCACGTTCGCCTCGCTGACCCCTGAAACGGAAAATCGAAACGATCAAGCCGGGTAAAGCGATGACCAACTGATTAATCGGAGACTACGGCATTACATGTGCTATGCGAATTTAATTGCTGCGGCACAAGAGTTTGCTGCTGCAGCAAATTAAAGTTGCCTACAAATGCTCAAGCTTTAAGTGTCCATATGTTACAATTAATTTAGCCGCTGAAACTAATCGTTTTCTTCCGTGCGCGCAAGAACGCGAGAAGTAAGACGTGAGCGGTAAGCAGATTGACCAGTCGCAGTCGGTTATTCTTCGACCGTGCACGGAAGGAAAGAATCAGCTTCCACAGCTAAGAACTAGCTGTCCGTGTGATACTGAACTTTAATTATAACTTAAATACAGTTAGCAGACCCAGTTTTTAGCTGTGGGAGCCAGTTCTCCTTCCCGTGTGCGAGTATAGTCGTAACGATTAGCTTCCATAGCTAAAATCTCTCTGTTCGGTAACGAAATTTCAGTTATAACACATGGACAACTAGTTTTTAGCTGTGGAAGCTGATTCTTTTCCCCGTGGAAGGGTACGCTTCGTGTATGCGCGCCATGAGCTTGACTCGGTGCGTTCGGTGACAAATGAAGCACGCGATATTATAAGTGTGATACGCGATTACGCATAGTACGGCACACTCAGCCTCCCCGAGGAAGATTCCTTCGCGCTACATAGATTGGCCGGGAGAAGAAGGAGAATCGAGACGGAACGGGACGCGATCGCGGGAGCGGAGCGGAACTCGCGCGCGCGCGCGAAATAAACGACCTTTGCCTCCAATTTCTTCGCGACGCTCCAAGCTGTTGTCCTCTTTCCCTCTTTCTCTATTCCTCTCTCTTTCTCTCTCTCTCTCTCTCTCTCTTTCGCCGTCGTTGAGGACGCCCGGAGGAAGGGCGCGTCGAATAACTGCGCGGGTATCGCGAAAGAGAGAGAGAGAGAGAGAGAAACCAGCTCGGAATTCTAGAATGGGAAAGGAGCATTCGCGCAGGACAATGGGAGGGAAAGCAATTCCCCGTAGAGATAGAAGAAGTCAGAGAGAGAGAGAGAGAGAGAGAAAGCGGAAGAATGAGACGGAAGCAGGACGGAAGAAGGCGGGAGAAAGAGGGAGAGGAGGGAGGACGAGGGGGGTTGCTCTTGGTTCCTGAGAATGTCAGGTCGATTCCTTCCGTTCGCCGCTCCCCGCGTTTTTGTACCCGTCGGATCAGAACCATCGTCGTCGTCGTCGTCGCCGCCATCGTCATCGTCGTCTGAGGACGAAAGCGCGCGTGCGAGCGCGCTGCTCCGCCGCTCGCCGGCGAATTTAATCGGGTCCAATAAAACGCCGACTAAAAAGGAGGAAACGCGTTCCTTTTCGTTTATCCCTCGGCTCCGCGGCTGCGACGACAGCGCGTCGAGAGTGGCTCGGCCGTCAAAAGCCCCCCGCGTGTCTCGCGCCCGTGCGTCCTCCTAATGTATTATTCGCGGAAGACGCGGAGAAAGAGGAGAAAAAGCCGGAGAAACAGCCGAAGGGTCTCTCGTCTTCGCGTCCCGGATCCCGGTTTTTCCCCTCAAATTGTCTCCGGACTTTGCGACGATGCGTTTGGCGCTGCTTTTGAGGAGCTGTAACTCCACGGACCGATTCGAGGAGAATATATCAATCCGGCCGGACTCCTGTCGCACTTTTTACAGCGTAAAATATCGATGCGCTCGCGAGGCCGGAGCGCTCGACTACTGTTCTCCGTCACGAAGAATGACGGATGACGGGCGAGTTCGTTCTCTAAAAAAAGGCGTGTTGTTAGCAAATATCTCGAAATATAGGAGTGTCGAAGCCACTTTGCCGCGATGCTGATTTTTTCGTATAATCATAATCAGTTAAAAAGAGGGGCGCATCTATGTTGATCTAGCAAAAAAAAGACACGAATAACGGTAAGTTCGACGAATGTTCCTTCTGCGATCGGTCGTGGTCGCGTAATCGCCGGTAAATCTACACTCGGAAACCTCTAACGAAGGAAACCGAAGTCAAGGCCCCCCCCCCCTTACCCTCCGATCATCTCGCTCGACTACGCGCGCAACTTGAAGGGCACGTCATCGTCACTCACGGGGGGCAACAATTGCCGAAGACCGGCCGAGAACGATAAGGTTTCGTTCATTAATTTGATTCATTAGTCCACGCCGTGAAATCGATCGGCCACGCCGCCCGACACCGCGCGCCGCGGCAACCCTCGGATAAAATGAAACGTAATTACGTGGCTGGGACCCCGTTAAAAAATACGCCAATAATTGAAAGAAAAACGTGCGTCGTTAGCGCGCGGGGAATTACATTTGAACGGGCGCCGCAAATTGTGCTCTTGCACATACACGCAAACATGTATGCACACACGTACGCGCGCAGATCGACGCGCAGAGAACACGTAAACTCGCGATAATTTACGGATAGACTCGTTCTCGGGGAGAGGTAACGATTCGTATTTCCAGGGACGGACAGAGAGAGAGAGAGAGAGAAAGAGAACGCGCCAACAATTTATTACAGCGCGTCGGTTGGACTGTAGAACGGGCGATTGCCAGGATTTCATTTACGTCTCCATTAGCGGTCTCCGTTTTATCAAGTTCTAATCGCGAATCAAAGTCGACTCGCGTATCTCGCATCCTTCTCATTCGTGCTTATTTAAAAATGCTAAAATTAATCTCGGCGTGGTTAACGCTCCGCCGGCAAACTGGGCTTTTGAAGGCCTCATCAATTTTTTGATTATGTCTTTTAGAATAACTACTCGATGACGGGATTCGGTATCTCTTCCTAAAAAAAAACTTACAATGAGATGATGTTTGTGTGAGGATGTTAAATTCAACATTGCCGAAGGATTAAAAATCCAACCGGCTGCAAATCAACCGCGCACGGCGCTTTCCGTGATCCTTCCCTGCCGTCTCCCGCTGATTCACCGCTAATTCGCAACGCGACATTCCCGTAAAGGCTTCTCGCCATCGCGTTAATGAGTGTGCCCGACGACACGATTCTCGCCGGATGATAACGCTCTCGTTACGCTTTGCCGTCATCTTTTCTTTTATTTGTCGAACTTCGTGTACACTCGCACACTCCGTCCGGGAGGACTCGCAGAGGAAATTTCGCAGTCGGCGCGGATGTGCCTGGTTATCCGTGAAACGGAAACGACTGCACCCGAGTCCCCGGAGGTGGCATTATTAACACCTCAGCGGTCACGCTTGGGGCTGTGTTCGATCTTTTTGCCTCTATCTCTCTACACGACGAGCTTCTGTCGTCGGCACTTTCCTCTCTCCTTCTCTCCCCCCCCCCCCCC
>NW_014554712.1:684218-750717 GCF_001313825.1 Dinoponera quadriceps | reverse complement strand
CCCCCCCCCCCCCCTTCACTCACCCCTCGCCTCCTCCCCGTTTCTCTCTTTCTCTCCGCCCGTTTCCTCGCCGCAGACCGCTGCTGCAGACTCGGCGGCGTATCGACGCTTCATCAAGCGAGCGGCGCACGTGAGGGCGATCGCCTCGGAGATGAGCCCTCGTCTACTACGTGATAACTCGCGGCCGCGCTCGAAAACGCGTATCATCGCGCGAACGTAGCCGCGGAACAATTACCAACCGGCCGTACAACACCCCGCGCGCGCATTTTATGCGCGAGACAATGCTCGTTTTCGCGGCGGTGAGTCGGCGATTGAGCCGTCAAACGTGAATGTCCGCGAAAGAAGATATCGCTCGGCGAGCGGCGAAATCGATTCGTTTCGCCGCCACGTGCAAAAGCGAGACGGAGTGCGAAAGAAAGAGCGAGCGAGCGAGCGAGAGAGAGAGAGAAAGGGAGGGAGAGGAACGTTTTGTAGCGCGTTTTGCGAAACGTCGTAGCGTTATTCCCACGAGATGCGCTTTCAATGTCGCCGGCTCGTGGGAATGAACTTCACGTCGGTCGTCACGTGTCCACGCGACAGTCCCTCATCTCTCTCTCTCTCTTTCTCTCTCCGTAGCCCGATCATTGATCGACCTTCCGCGCGCGCCGGACCGTCTGGCTCTCGAATCGCTGCGCGAAATTAGTGGTGAAAATTCCCGCGAGCGGTTCACAGTCGGTCCCCGACGCTCGACGGATCCCCGCGAAGAAATGGGAGGAGGTAGAGGAGTTTGATTGTTATTTCCTCTTTCATTCTCCCCTGCCTGCCTCTGTCCTCCCTCCCATCTCTCCGCCTATCTCGGTGACGCGTGCTCGTCGGCGAGCAATTTAAAGGGCCGCGTCGAAACGCACTCCTCCGCTATTGAGTCCATTAAAGAACATTAATCTGGAGGAGTTATCATCGAGGAGGCGGATCTGAGAGTACCGAAAGTCGTCGGCGCGAGGCTACGACAAAGAGTCGCGAGAGGAGTCGAGGAACGAGAGTGAGGGAGAAGGAGAGAGGAAGTCTCAGGGATCGGGGGGAAGGTTGGGGCCGCGAGGAGGAGGGCTCGTTTGCAATGACGAAACTCTCACTTTACCTCTCGGAGGTCCAGACGAGATTTCGCCACTCGAGCCGCTTTTCTCTCCTCTCATCGTGGAATCGTCCCCCGTCTTTCTCTCCAATGCTCCTTCACCCCGTTCTCTCTCCTCCCTCCTTCGATCTCTCCACGCACCCTTTACTCTCTCTCTCTCTCTCTCTCTCTCCCTTTCCCTCCGGCGTTCGCCGGAGATCGTTCCGTCTCTTTCCGTTCGTCGCTTCTCACTGGCTCCACTCCGCGTCCCGGCGAGTCGTGTTTAAATGCACAAACGAAGCGACGGATCAAAGGGACCGCCGGCAGCGCACGCACAGCGCAAGAACGGCAGGACGAGGAGGGAAGGAGAGCGCACGGGAAGGAGGAAAAGAGACGACGCGATAAAAAGGAAGAGGGGGGGGGGAGTAACGTTTATTATTATCATCGTACGCGCACGGCCCTCCCTCGTCGTCGTCGCTCCTTCAGCATCCAGTAACCTCACGCAGCGAGATTAACTTTCGTGTAAACAGGCCGCCGCCACCATCGAGCGTGCACGCGCACACGCCCACGCGTGCTGCACACGGGCGCACGCGTGCACGCGCGTCTATCCGCCTTGCCCGACCTGCGTCTCCTTGTCGGTAGCCTTGGATCGAAGGTCGAGCCCGCGCTGTCCTCACCGGCTCTCTCGCGAGCACCTGCGCGTGACGCGCACGCATATACGCAGCTTTTCCTATCGGTTCGATCGAAATTTCGAATAATCGGGCAAATACGAAGGTCGGACGCATCGCGCGCGATCGTCGCGTTGAAACGAAGCGGAAGAAGCACGAGCGAATGATTTAGCCTCGAATGTAACATCCGCGATCTTGAGAAACATCGCAGGTCTCTCAGGCCTACATCGCGAGGATGTAAAACTCGTGGTTTTCTGCACCTTTCCGCTCTCTTATGAAATATCGACTCTCTAATAGCAAGACGGATTTTCAACGTATCCGGGAAAATCGGGTTGGGTCTGATCTCATGTTCAGTTTCGTTTATTTTCCGTGTAATTAATGTATGAAATGAGTAAAAGAAGAATAATATATAAAACTATTACTTAAAAAGAGAAACGGCGCGTGTACGCTGTAAGATATACCGTGGGGTCAATCTGATCCACCTTACTATTAGAGGGTTAAGTTTATTACAGATTTTTATTTTTTGTCTTTGCAGCCCTGGTTGCTGCCGGGAAACCAGTTATCTCAGACTTATAATAGCAGTGGTCACTTGGGGTCTGTTTCCTGTTGCTGCACTGGTTCTCCTTTTCTCTCTTTCCCACCAAATCTCAAGAATGAAGAAGTGCAGTCAGTGCAGCACAAACGGACCCATGAATTCATTTTTTTTCTGAATAATAGAGAAATAGAAATGAAGTCAACTTGGACAAAATGTGCATTAATTAAGTGAAAAATAAACAAAACAGAACATGAGGTCGAGTCCAATTCTAACGTTAGAGAGATAATAGCGTGTAACAAAGCGTGTTCGTGGCAACGAGGAGGAGCTACGATCACGAATAAAACACTCAAGTCACACATACGTTACAATGCCCCGTAATGAGAATCATTTATTCGTAGATGGTATACGTACGAGCGGAATGATCTTTTTTTCTCTCTCTCTCTCCCTCTTTCCAGGTATGTGAATAAAAACGCCCTTTATTTCCATCCGCTGTTCGTTACGTTCGCAACCTTGGTTCGAAGGCCGACGTTCGTATCTTCAACGACCCTTCTGGTCGGCTGCTCGCAACGTAGACGGGGATTTTAATTGCTCCGGCCGACGAGAGAATTTTGAAGCGGCACTCGAGCATCGATCGCAGCTTCGCGGAATACATACATCGCGATTTGATTCAAACTTCGGTTACAAACGTTGAATATTCAGTTACGGTGTTGAGTGACTGACTTCTCTCTTAGGTGCACCGGATCAAGATCGTATCTTGACGTCCTTGAGAATACACAAACGTGTACCGGCGCGAAATCTCAGCCGCGCGGGAACCGCGCGATCCCACAACAACGAAATGGGGTACGCTGCCTAGCCAGCCCCTCCGTCCCCCTTCCGCCTTTATGCAAAATAAATAGTAAAGATATAATTGTGCGTTATTTATGCACATTCTTCGAAAGTGAGACACAAAAATATCGCGTTCTATTCATTACGAAAAATAGAATTTTCAGCGGGGGAAGATTAGGTGGACAGCCAATCAACTCCCTCATTTATAAATAACAAGTTATTCAAGAAAATAAATATATAAAGTCAACCACAAAGAGTTGCAAAACACTTTATACACATTTATATATAATCATACATATATAACTGTATCGTCATTTCATACATAATTATATGTGGAGCATTTTTTCCCGGGTACATTCAAGCAACATTTACTTAATTCAGGTAAGACAACTATTCCAATATTTCGTAACAAATATTTACGTGAACGTAGCACCTTTTTCTCTGTGTAGAAATCATGTGCTAATTGTGTACTCTTACATCCAGGTAATTCCGATTTTTTGCGCCGCAAACATCGGGGGACTTTGCGCTGCTGGCCGCGCCATATGGGCGCACCTAATAAGCCGCGCGCGCGTCGTTTCCCGCGCAGAGCCGTCGTTTTTGTTTTCGGGAAGGCGATCACACATCGACGGGACGAGAACAGATGCGTGTCATCCTCCAGGGAAGTAGCGCACGGCGCGATACGGACCACCCAGATGTTAGCGGAGTCCATGAGCGGACAAAACGATGTGAAATAACGCGCGTCTACGCGGAGCCTTCTTCGGTGTGTCAACACGCGCGCGTGTCCGGCTGCCGTTAACTAAACAAACGTTAATAATAACACGTTCGATATCGAATGGCCGCTGAGAGGTACGGAAGAAAAATGTCCACTCTCGTCGAAACTTTTTATCGCCGCCGCTCGTCGCCCGAGAGCATTTCCGCTTCATTTCTTCAGGGAGATGACAAATTGTGCGCGCGCGCGCGCGGCTTTTTCTTTCCGAGAGATCCGCCATTGAGACTGGAATTTATCAGTTAATGAGTTAATGAAGTGTCGGGGGGAAGTCGTTCCGAGGCAGTCGGGTGAGGAAATATCGTTCAGAAGTTCGAGAAGTGTCGGGAACGCCGCGTACGCGCGAGCGAGCGAGCGAAGCGAATCGCGGATGGAGGAGCGGAGGAAGAGGACAACGAGGCGTTCCTCGCAAGGAGAAACTTGTTGATGCGATTCGCGAAATCGATGCAACTTAAGCCAGTGCCGCCCGGCGGGACCGGCGAAATAATGGCTCCTTTCGGGAGAGCATTCCAGCAGGAGCGAGGCTACCATAGAGCAACCGTCTCGTTATTAAAGTTTTAATATCAGCGCAAAGCGAGCCGACAGCGTCTCGATATAAGAACTTGAAAGATGACCGGCGAGAACGGTTCATACTTCTCTCTCTCTCTCTCTCTCTCTCTCGTCCGTCTTCCCAATATTATCGATAAACACTAAAAGGGAAGGCTCTGGTAAAGTAACTTCTTACTTCGAGATAGACGGCTGGAGTGTCTCTCTTTTCGCTACATCGGAGACGCGCCCGTCACATGTCCGCGTAATGCGTTATTTTTCTTATTGAAATCCTCCCGTCGTAGGTGAGAAAGGATTGGATGAAAATCCGTCGAAACAGACGGGGGACGAATTCGATCGGATCGAGAAGACATTCCGATTTTCTCCGATTAGACGCGCAGCGACGGGGAAACAACGTGTCTCCCATTGTTTCGCCATTCTCGTCGATATCGACGAGTCATTCGCTCCGTTATATCTTATCATTACCGTGCCATCGCCGATATCACGATGGCGGTATTACGGCCTCGAGTGGTCGTCGCGCGTGTCGTACAATAGCGGCGCGTCTATCCTGTTTTATCTCGACGTTTATGGTTAATTTAGTTAATATTACGTTCCACGGATACCTGATGTCTTCGTTTCACCGAAAGAGAGCCTGAGAGACAAAAGACGGATCCTCTTCGGGCCGAAAGGTAGTAGTCCGGTGAAAGGTATTCAAAGCGATTTATATCCCGGCCTGCTTTCTCATTCCACCATCTCTCTTTCGCCCCCCTCTCTCTCTTTCTCTCTCTCTCTCTCTTATTCTCAAAGACGTTTACCTTGTAAACGCAACGCCCGGGAGAAACGAGTCTCCCAAACAGAACGGGACTTGAAAGAAGAAAGCCGCCGAAAAGGACGGGATGCAACGGGTGGCAGGAAAAACGGCGCCGCTCCCCTGTTCCTTCGTCGACGTGGTTTCTGAAACTTGCCGGTAACTCGCGTCTTTCCAATATAATCTCCATCGCCGACTCTGCGCTTACTAAGGCTGAATTTATCGCTTGAAACCTAAACGCGGACGTCGAGCGAAAAGCCGAGTATTCGGAAGTGCGAAAATATACCCTCCCTTACGCCTCCACATAAAATAAGAAAAAAATAGCTCATAATCATATTGGCAGAAATAATCATTAGATTGCGCACGCTACTATTTTCTTCTGAAATACAAATAATTTTTACGCATATCGAATTAATTATTTTACTTTATAATGTTGATCAGCAAAAGAGTTGTTTTTAACGTGTAAAATTTAAACGATAGCCGCCTTTGTGCACTTTGAAGTTAAGGATACGCTAAACTGTCTTTACATCCGAATACAGCAAAGTCTGTATTCATCGTGTGTATCGTTAAAGTGTGACATTAAATTAAAGTACAACGAGCGCGAGGAGATACCCGATGGCGATTATTGCATCTTCATCGGAAATGCAACGGGCGTTTCTAGCTTGCTTCTCGGTAATAATACCTTAAACGAGCGACCGCATCCCAACAGTTTAATTCCTATAAGGCGCGAAAGGAAATTGCTTGCTGTAACCATCCGCACCGGTTTTCTGCACACCTTCTAAACGTGACATTCGATAAAAGTCGAATCTCTTGAATCTAATCGACGGTTGGAGAGAAAACTTTCGAGGGAGAGGAAAGAGAACGATGACAGGTGAAACGTGATAGATGGTATGTGAAAAGTCAAGATTTGCGCGAATTTCTCTCCCGTGAGACAGAGAGAGAGAGAGAGAGAGATCTCGGAATATTCCGTAACGCAGCTGAAACAATTAAGGGTCGACGATTGAACGAGCACACGAGCGTTTAAAAATTTATTTACCCACTCGTGGCAGATTCCATAAGCGTGTTTTCAAACTTGGAAAGCCAATTTCATACTTTTGCACAAAAATATTGAACCGACCGCAATCAGCGCTCCGGCAACGCTGCGCAAAATACCGCGTGATTGTGTTACGTAACGATATTATTTCAACCGCCGAAA
This sequence comes from Dinoponera quadriceps, assembly GCF_001313825.1. Classification (NCBI taxonomy): domain Eukaryota; kingdom Metazoa; phylum Arthropoda; class Insecta; order Hymenoptera; family Formicidae; genus Dinoponera; species Dinoponera quadriceps. Next base: position 744,308 of record NW_014554712.1, on the reverse strand, counting down.
TCACAAATGCACGTGTCTCGCGCACAAAGGCGGCGAGCCGTTTAAATTTTACGCGTATATGAATTTTGCTCGCGTTTAATTACCGACGCAAATTTAATTATCAGAAAAATCATCCTTTAATTATCGCCGGCCAGCCGTCAAAGCGCCGCGATGTTCGCCGTATCAGAGGGTCGGAGGCATCTCTACAGCGTCTTGTTCGCACCTCCTTGGCAGGTATGCCATCGTTACGCCATCGACCCTTTCTCTCCCCTCCCTCCCCATTTTAATCCGAAACCCCGGCGACTTCAAAAAGCTGGAGAAGCCCGGCGGATCGCTTTTCCCTTTGACACGCGTGCGCCGTAAAGCAGTCGATTACATTGTAAACGGAATGCCTCGCGGGGCGAGGCCCCCTCGAACCAAACGCGGATGCCAACGTTTGCCCTCGCTCTCAAAGTCGGAACGACAACTCTGATTCGTGTCGTCGGCATATCCGCCTGTTTTTCCTGCCACCGGCGCGCGCCCCCTTATCCCCCGCACATTCAACGCGAAATGTCGCGCCGTCCTCGGATATCCAAATAATGCAATAATAATATTTGTGCTCCCCCGCATGATCCGACGTTAAACGCGATCGGCCGATACCCTGAGACGAGACGAAGTGCAAATACGGATCACAGTGAGTAGTGTGTGTTTCCGATGCGAGAGCGGTGCATCCTCGATTAAGGGCAGGCCCGCCGGCGAGCAGGACGGGAAATCGTTGAAGCGGCGCTGTACGCGGAGGGCCGTACTCTCGGGAACGCGAGTCGGAAATATCCTCCCTGTATGATTTAGACTTTACCTCCGCCGCGGCACGGAACGACGACGCGGCGAACGTAAGAGAGCGGGCACGAGAGAGGCGAGGAGAGGCGCGCGTGTTTCCACGAGCGGGCTATTTATTCTGGACGAACAAACAAACCGCGGTTTTCTCTCGACGAAGGCCCTCTCTCGTCGAAGGAGACGAGAAGAGACGGGAGGAGGGAGCGCGCGCACGCACGAGGCCGGGCCTCGTCTAGCCTCGTTGAATTATTAGTGGATTATGCCGTGTCGAGAATGCCTCTTTGTTCCTTTTCTTCCGCTAACGGCAGACGTTAGCCTCGCCTCGCTTGCGGTCAAAAGGAGGAAAGGGTCAGGGGGGCGGGAGGGGGAGGAGCGGAGTGGAAAAAAAAGGGGTGAAAAGCGTGACAAGCTAATTCGTTGCCGAGAAACACCGTCGCTTTTCTCGTCTGGTAGACGGCAGACGTAATACGATATATGGCGGGGTAGGTAGGTAGGTAGGTAGGTAGGTTGGTAGGTAGGATACAATGAGGCGACGTGCGAGTACGCGAAATGCTGAGCGCATAAAGGGGAGAGGGGTCGGTAGCGGCGGCGGTTCAGTTATTTCAGTCCCATTATCCGGGCCTGAGGGGGGACAGGCGAATTGGTAATGCGGTCGGTTGCGTCGCGGGATTCATTTCTAATTGCACGCTCGGAGTAAAAATTCGAGCGCGGACGTACGGACCCTGGCCGGAAGAAAAGGAAGAGCGAGCGAGCGAGTGAGGTTCCTCCGCGGCGGAGATAAGAAGAAAATTCAAGCGATAGACAGGAGATATTTGTGTTGGTAGGCAGCAGAGAGAGAGAGAGAGAGAGACGGAAATCCCCCGTATGAACGTGCGAGAGGAAGAGGCGAAAAAGAGGAAGCGAATCCACACGTCAGAGAAAGAGAAAGAGAGGGGGGGGGGGGGAAGGGAAGGGTGTGTACGTATGGGTGTGCGTGCGGCAGAGGCGACCGGCGAGGGTGAGAGAACGAGAGGGATGCAGGGTAGCTCCGTTCGGGGGTCGGTCGTTGCCATGGGGATAGGAGGCGAGGGGTACGACGGGACAGGGAGGAGAGGCTCGGTCGATGCAAACGCACCATAAAGTTTTATGGCTCTCCAGAACTGTACCTATCCGCCCTCGTCTGCCGGCTTTGGGTCGACGGTTCTCTCCGCGGCTCGGAACGCTACGAGCAGGTCCGAAGTTATTCTCTTCTTTTTTTTTTCTATCCTGCTTTTTTGCTCTCTTCCCCTCCCTCTCTCTTTTTCTTTCTCTCTCGCAGCACGCTAAATAAGGGGCGAGTAAATTGATAGTCATTAGTCTCGCGGCCGTGATGCAAGCGACAAGTATCGATAAGCATTAAAATCATAATCGACGCTCAGATACAGGAAGTGTCGCACGCGTATGTGTGTGTGTGTATGTAATCTGACGCGGAGAGTTAATGGAATAAAAATACCTCGAAGGGCTTTTAATTGTGCTACAACGAGAGACCGCGCTGTCGGCGATCCCGTGCGCGGCTCGCTGTTTGCGAATTTTCACGATAGACCAGCGCCAGTCGCTGTACAGTACGCGTTGTATGTCGCGTTAACACGATGGTGCTGTGCGGAAGAATCGTGGAACGATGACCGCTGCTGCGAATATGCTGCAGTATCGAGGTACCGGAATGGAAAATACAGCGTCGCAACGCCGAGGATATTTACATTCGCCGGTTTATTTGAAGTGAGCACAGAGAGAGAGAGAGAGAGAGAAAGAGAAAGAGAGGGAGAAAGAGACGGAGAGAGATGTCGCTCGACACGCTGACGACAGTCGGGTCTTTTTTATTCGCAGGTGGAAATTACAGTTACAGTCATTAGACTAAAATTACAGTTTTTGATTAGCAAAAAATTGAGATACGACAGACCACACGGGAATACCCGTGCGAGAGAGGCCGATGATGGCGCCCATTCACACGGTACGCGCTCACGACGTTTCTCCTCCTCCCTACGGCTACCAAATAGAGGAAGAGATATAATAATAATAATTAATGGCTAAGCAACCCGCAAGAATGCGGAATATGTAATCATCGAAAAAGGATTTTTAACCTCTCGGGATAGACGGGCGAAAGAGCCGGCACCAGAAGAATGGAGTAACAATCAGGCGGAGGGTAATCACTGCGAGATAATCGTGCGGCAATTACTCGCGCGAGGCGATTTTCTCACGTGAAGTGAGCAAAAAAAGGAAATAAATGAAAGTCTGAATAATCTCATTAACGGAGGGAATCCAGTTTTCTAGGTAGAAACGCTACAACCAGAAACAGAGAGTGGTATTAATCTCGCTAATGAAGAAAGAGATTAAAGCGCCGCCGTTTCTTACGTAGTTAATTCTAAGAAGACGAATTTGTTTCTTTTTTCGCCTTCTTTATTTAGTTCACGTATCGTAATTACCGCGTCTCGGATTTCAGAGGAGGATATATGACTCGAGTTATGTGAGAATCGGGCAGAGGGAAAAAGAGAAAAGACACACAGAGAGAGAAGGAGAGAGAGAGAGTGAGAAGAGGGGGGAGGGGGGAGAATGAGAAAAAGAGAATATGATCGAGCGCAGTATCAGAGCCAGGGATCACGTTTCAAAATGAAATCGTTTTCGCGCGAATCGCTTCGCTCTCTCGATCTTTCTAAGACTGTGCACGTGCGTATGCCTGCGTTTCCGATTGCTTAAAATATTTGCGTTTGATATCTCGCGTCGGCTGAATAAATTGACCGCACGGAAAAAAAGTTTGAATTTACCTGGCAAAATGAACAAATCAAATGCGTTGAAGGAAACTAAGGCTGTCATAGAAAATAAATTTTGAAATTCTTTAACTTTTCTATGTTTTCCAGACGACAGTGGAGAATTTCTCATTCTCCAATATGTGATCTTAAACTTTAACATTTAGAAGCTGGGATTGCAGAAGAGGCAGCTTATATTATTAGAAACAATACAAACTTGATTGAAGATTTAGTAACATAATATAATCTTGAACGCAAACTCAGGCCGGCAAAAAGTGAACGAGCATTGGAAGAAAGAATACAGTCGAGAGCTTTAGGGATTTAAGGGAATTGAGCCAAGTTCAAAATTCCAGGTCTTTCATATATATCTCCGTCGCACGCCCCCTCGTTAAAAGCGTCGACGCTGTTTCCAGTTTGTCCAGATTTTCCAGTTCTCAGGGGGGAGTGGCAATTCTGGAAATGAAATTTCTGGTTACGAGAACCGAATTTGGTTCGTGAGAACCAGAAATTCTGCCTTCTCCCACCGAAACGCGTTTAGTTTATTCATCGTCAGGTAAATTCAACTAAACATTTTTTTTCCGTGCGAGAAGCGACTATTCGTGAGCTCGCGTGAGTTCCTCGCGGAGTTTATCTCGGAAATCAGCGCGATAAACTGTCGCGAGTGACGGTGATAATAAGTGAGATTATCGGGAAGGGGGAACTAGGAGATAAAGAGACGCGCGCACGATATTCCTCGGATGAAAATCCGATTCTCCGCGATTCGACGCGACGTAGCGCGACGCAACATAGAGGGAGAGAGAGAGAGAGACCCGCTTCTGAATTATCTAATTCGTCGTTAGGCGAACGGAGACGGCGCGACAAGCCGTGGGGAGAGCGAGTGTATCGCGAACGTGTTCCGAGTGCCAATCCTTAAAACCACCCTACGCGCCGCGCGGAATACAAAAACGGAGACGGAGAAGCATGGCGCAAGCGGGGGCGCGCACGGTAATTATTTTCGTACTGCCGCGCCTGTCGAACCTGTCTACTCCAGCCCGGCAGCGTAGGGCGAATCCGTCCGCATTCGGAAGTCAAGGGTTACCCGCGATGTGAATAATACTCGAACTTTATTATCAGGGGATAGGCGCGACGACGTCCGGACGGCTGGCAAGAGCGTTCCGCGTGCTTGAAATCCTCTGCGATATCGTATTTCTGCTTAATTAAGATGAGCTACGGACTGACGACGCGGAACAGTCGATAACGACATCATCGAAGCGACATTTAATCACACCGGTGAAATTGCTGAAAGCAAACGCGAGCATATCAGTCCGTTTCGCGCAATGAATATGATTGAATCTCTTTGAGGAATTCGACAATTTCGAGACCACCCGATTTGTCTCGCGAATTCGCGGACGTAAGGCGCAGACGCGGAATGTGTAACGCGGAAACAGCGTCGACGCTTTTAACGAGGGAGCGTGCGACATCGAGACGAGCGTTTTAACGACGTTTGAGGACTGCCTAGGAGGAAGCCTAGCAAGCTGCACGGAAATCGTCGTATCTCGGCGAGACGCGCAATTTACAACGGATTGCGAGAACGCAGCCGGATGAAGAGATCGCAGGAGCGATCGGCGGGACGGCAGGCACGGACGAAAAAGTACAAACATACGGCGGAGTAGCCGCGCGCACGTATTAATTCCGCGTAGTCCGCGTCCGCCTTTCGAGTTGACCCTCGGCCTGGATCTACGATAGGTGCAGTAAGCCTTTGTTTAATTTGCTCTGACAAGGGAAGAGGCTCAGCTGTTTCATCCTTCTCGATTCATACTCTATGCAGAAATGTTGTGGGTGAAGTCAATAACATATTGTGCAAGTTACAGCCTCTATCTTTGCGTAAAAAAGAAAATGGCAGTATATAATAATCGTCTCTCGCAGGGTGTTCCAAAAATCTGGAAACGGTCGAATACTTCATAAACAGTGCATTTGAGAAAAGAAAAGTCTCAGACTCCAATTCATCTTCGCACGTACTGCCGCCGTATAAAAGCATTTATAATTCTGCGCGACCAGTAATACGTGAACTTTGTGAGAAAAAAAAAGTTAGTATTCCGCCGTCAAAGTCTCCGAGTAAGGCGTCCCCTTAAAATTTAGGAAATTACGACGTTTGGTGAGAACGCTTTTTGCTAGAAATTACGTTACAATTTTGTGCTTAAAGCAAACAGCTGAAGGCTTACCACACCTATCGCAGACTCGGCGAGAGTGCAAGCGGGCGGGTCACGGAGAGAGCAATTTCCCGACGTTGAAATTACGCGGAAGGATCTCCCTCTATCTGTCTCTCTCTTTCCCTCGTGGCGAATATACGAGGAGGGAAGAGGAAACCAAATGTGGAAACCACGAAGGAACAGAACGCGGAGAAGAGAGAGAGAGAGAGAGGGCACACGTCCGTGTATCATTCGCGTTCGTTCGCTCCCACGAACTTTATCTCGCCGGCCGCGAAAGACTGCTCGGACGGCAGATAAAATAGCTGAAAATAGTCCTCGGCTGTCTCCCGCGAGCAGATACACGCCTGTCTCTCTGCACCCACGGATGCACGGCGAGACGGCGGGAGATAAATCATTGTTCTTCCTTTGACGCGTCGACTCGCTGCTGCGGCCTGTATATAAGCGAGAGAAGGCGCTTCTCCCGGGCGCGCGTGCGGCTAGTCGCGCGTGTACGGAATATCGCAACTGGCCCCTCGAAGCCGTGATTTACGTCGATTGCCAATAGATATCGACGTTCACTTCCTATTGTTTGTGCATCGGGCCCGCGTAAGGCGCGACTTTAACTTCAGTGCCAGGCAGTATTTCATTGTTTTACGATTACCGGCTGAATATTCTCTCTCTTTCTCTCTGGCGATATGCAGCGCGCGGGGATCTCGTTTCCGTCATACGATTCGTCATACGCGCCTTCCTCGTACGCGCGGTCGGGCAAAAATTTGCCCGCTCCGCAGAATGGAAGATCGAACCGACGCGCCGGTGAATTATGCTATTGAATTATTCTATAGCGTTACCGTCATATTCCGCGAGGCTCTCGAGCATATCGATTCATTCGTACTCTCCGCCCGTGGTCGAACCGCAATTTATTTGTCCCCGATGGCGTTCGCCCATTAAAGACTAAAAAAAAAAGAGCACCGGGAGGGGAGTCGTTTGTCTCTCTCGCGGTTTACCGCCAATGCTGATGCCGCGGCTCCTTGCGCAATTCCGAAGATGAAAGGTAGGTTCTTCGCCCTTCGGGCCTCATCTCGCAGCGGCTTGCACGCGCCAGAGGTGGTGATACCGGGCGATACTGAGGCGAACGAGGAGAGAGAGAGAGAGAGAGAGAAAGAGAGAGAGGCGTCGAGATGAGGAGGAGGACGACGATGACGACGAAGAAGAAGAAGCGAGGAGAGCGACTCTGCGGCTCCGATAATACCGGTGGCTTCGCTCCGCCTCGATGAGTGATTTACGCTCGCGTCGCCGATTCGCGTTTCATCGGACCCGCCGATCCACGGGCGGCGGCCCGCTTTTTCAGAACGTGCGCGGAACGAATCCGGGACGGACGACACGTCGGATCGCCGAACAAAGGCCGAACGTCGGCGGCGGCGACGACGAGCAATACACCGTACAACCCTTCCGCGCCGTCATCGTTACGCGCGCGCGCGTGAAATTGTGCCGAACCGGCCGGGCGCGCGGTTTAATGAACGCCGCACAATGCCTTCTCTTATCGCGCGCGCGAACTGCCCTTCGACGACGCGCGCCGCCGCTTATCCGCATTTTCGAGCCGACCGAGCTCGAACATAATATAAACGACAAATGCACACTGAGAGAAAAATGTCTGATATTTGGAACTCTATATGGGACACAGTTGAAAAACTATATATCCGGGAAAACTATAAATATTGTAAATATTATTATATGTTGTAATTACGACATAAGTGTCGTCAATCCATGTGGATTTTTTGCCAGGAACTATAACGACTTTGAGTATAGTAAAGTAACCGGTGTGGAATACAGTAAGAGAAATATAGCTTTGCATAGTCAACGCAATTTATGTTTCGCATGTTTGAAAGAACTATCTCTCAATAAATGTCCTTTAAGATGTCCCGTAAATATGCATCCGCTTAGATTATCTATTCACCATGCTGAGAAACGGTAACAAATTAATTAAAAACGGATGCATATTTCCGCGTAACAATGATATAAAATGTGTAAAACGAGCGACGAACGTCAGGCAAAGGCAAGCCTCCGGGTAACTCGTTCCACCCGTGGACACATTAAGCCTCGTAGCGCTCTCGGTGGTTAGCGTTATTACTTTATATCCATCAGATATTAACGACTGGACGGATCAGCGAGTCGGCAGGCAGACGGAAATTTCTTCGAGAGTTACTTTCTTGCGTGGTCGTTTTATTCTCACGGGCTTGAAGGAAGAGGAGGAGGAGGAAGAGCGGTAGATACGATTGCATCGGACGGTACATTAAATGCGCTCATACAGATATCGATAAGGAGCGGCCGCATCTCTGAACGATCGGCTCGCAAATGCACCGTTCTCGTTTGCGAACGACGACGAGGGGGATCCCCCGGCGGAGCCAAGGGAGGCAGACGGAAGTGCATAAATACCGGCCGCGGATCATCGTGCATATGCGGCTAGAATCTACCTGGCCATCGCGCATCCATCAGCGTTCGCTCAACGTCGTCCATCGGCGAACGTGCGGAAGAAATTAATGGGCCGCGAATGCCGTCATCACCACCTCCGCCTGACCCCGCGCGCCGACGGATTCTTGTGTATTCGGCTGGTGCAGCCGCGGTCGTCGTTTAGGCGAGTCGCGTCGCGAATTCGCGGGTCGCTTGTTGGAAAGTTAAAAAGCCGGGAGACGAATGATCGCATGAGATTGCGGCTTCTATTCATCTATTCACCTCTCTTCGAGTTACCACATCGCGCGCTCAGCTCCCCGTGGAAATTGGGATTTTAGCGGAATCACGATTGCTTACCTACGTCCAGCGAAGGATGAAATATCGCGTGCGATGACGCGCTATTAAGATTTCAAGAGCGCAGCGACAAAGGCGTAATGCGATTTAAAGCGTACGGTGTATGTACAGGTATGTGGCTCAAAATTAAAGCGACAAACTTCAGGTGCTTATAAGGTACGTCTAAAACAAGTAATTTTTCGTTAATGAATTCAAATGAGCGTTTTAACAGCGCCTAAACAGCTCTGTTGTGGACATGGGTTTATTGGCCAAAATTACTTGTTTTGCTGTCCTTTGTCAGCAACTGAATCTTATCGGTCTGATTTCAAGACACCTTGTATATGCACGTGCATATATATATATTTTTTTTTTCGCGAGGGAAAATTAAAATATTGCCTCCACGACGGCGGTACGTCGACGGTGAATCCACTGAACGGCAACTCATTACTCTCGCGACGGCGCACGCCGTATAATATGAAAAATACATTTCCGGACTTGCTGCGAAATAACCAATTCCACGCTCGACGTTGCCTCTCGCCGCATTTTTTATCGCAGCTTTTCCAGCTCGTCGACGTCGGATATAAAACGGGCAAAAAATGAGAGAGAGAAAGGAAGGGAAGAAGAGAGGGGAAAAATTGCGGCTTGGTTTGCGTAGCCCGTAGCCGGGCGTTTTCCGTGTCGTTTACATCGAAAACCACCGCGGGCGGCAAAATAAAAACCCGGGGAGAACCCGGGCAGTTTGAAAGGTCCTTCTCTTTTTTCGAGCGCGTATCTCTCACGCGGAGCGGATTCGCCGCCGTTCGCGCTGCTCGCGACGCGCGTTGAAACGTTTCCCCATCCGGCGCATTACGGTCCTCCTCCTCGTCGTTGTTGTTCAGCAGCATCAAGAGTACCGTGCCGACGGAGAATCGTCGTTTCGGACCCTCGGCGAATTAGCCGGCGGATTGTTGTTGCTCGCGCAACTCGTAGCTCTGCGAGCATGCGAGCTTTTTGCCGCGCCGCCGCGCAACTAATTAGTAAAAGCGCGCAAGGTTAATTAGTGAGGAGCGAAATTAATGGCGGGCCGGGTCTTCCGCATTCAACGGTCGGATCCTCGCGGCGGGATGCCGCTCGTACCTTTTTTCTCCCTTCCCCCCTTCCCCCCCTCTTCTTTCTCGCTCGTTCTTTCTTGCCACTTGCTTCCTCGTTCCGCGCGCTTCCTCCTCCTCCTTCTCGGTCTCAGTCACTTTTTTTTGTCGTTTTCATGTGCGCAACGCGCGCCCTTTTCGCCCCGTTATTAGTGGCGTTCATATGCCGCTTAATACGCCGCGCACTCACGGCCGATTATTCCTTTCGACGACGGTAATGTGCCGATTGCAAAGGCGCACCGGCTAACGAGGAAACGATCGCGTCTCGGTAATCGTGCTTACGTGTGCCTTATTCTCTAAATTTCTCGGAGTGAAATCCCCATTCCATCTCCAGAAGGATCCACTCTTTTTAGAATAATAAAACATTCACTCCAGTCGCGTGAAACATCCACTTCACTTCACGCTTGGAGTGGAAGATTCACTCTTATGGAAAATGAAATGTCACTCCGTTCCGAACGGTAGTATTTTCACCATTGCTCGGAACGAATTCTCACTCGTTTGCGCACGGTTTTGCACAATTTTTAATCGCGAGAGAATTCTCTCTCTCTCTCTCTCTCTCTCTCCTGTACATTAATCTTACGTCAGAGAATGGCGGTTGCGCAATTTTGCGCAGCGCGACGGATGGTTTCGTAGTTACCCGACGAATTGAATCGGCCCGGCGAATCGAGAGATCTGATACCGTTGCGAAAGAGGGATTTTCCGGGCGAATTTTTCGTTCCGTAACTCCGCAGCGATGTCAAATGCAGCTAACCAGGAAAAGGGAGGGGGGGAGTGACCGGCTAGTTTTCGACGGAATTTCGTTCGGATCTGGGGCCAAAGTGCAAGGGGCAGACAAAATAATTTTAGCCGCGTCATCCATTATACGAATGGGAGTTTCTATCAAAGCCAGACCGATTTTACGGCTCGGGCACATTCATCGGGGTAATCGCCGGGGTAATAGCCACCACCGGCCGTGGCAATTATCGCTGTGTGCGCGCGCGCGTTCAGGATTTCCAGGAAGATCCTTCCCATGGGCAAACCACCGGCGTTTAATGGAACGTACTGTGTGTACGCCTTCATTTTGCGAAACATAATAAACTGACAGATTTCGCTCGGCCACGCACACGCAACGCGGACGGAAAGTACGTACCCCAAGCCGTCCAGGCCATAGTAAGAAGCTTAAAAGCACTGCCGAGACGTGCTGTCTTGCCCCGCAAACTCAATCTGCAGTAATGAAGTGGAATCGCGTATTTTTTTCCCGGACCGACCGCCTAGGCTCAAGTTGTTACGACGCCGAGCGCATCCCGCGCGCAATTCTCCTGATGGATTCGCGCAACGTCATCGCTTCGGGCTGGAACTAATCCCGGCGTGCAAAAACGCACGCAGAGAGAGAGAGAGAGAGAGCTAGTAGTCCGCGGCTTTCACCGCGCGGACAACCACCACCACCACCACCAGGTAATTCCCCCGTGCGCAAGAAGGGACCGGGACTCGATTTTTCTTCTCGCTCGTTCGCTCGCTCTCTCTCCTCTCACGCTGGCTGCTGATCGCATTAAAACTCGCTAGCCTCCCTCCCTTCCCTCTCCTTCCCTCGTATCGGGAAGCTGTCGAGAGAGCGCGGCCGACGCGGCAAAATGAAAACCGCGCGGAAAGAAGAAGAACGAACGCGGCGCGCGTCGACCGACAACGTCGCGGCGAGAGAAGCAATATTAACGTCTTCGATTCCCCCGTCACCCCGTAATTTGTCGCCAGGACTCGCAGCCGTGACTCGAAGTACGCGAACGAACGAAGAGAGAAACGTGACGGGGGAGGGTTGGGAAGGAGAGAAAGGTGCGAAATACGACGTCACGCCGCCGCGGGTGGAGAGCGCGGTGCGACGACCATTTTGCCGATGCAATTCCCGAGCTTCCATTTACGCTGCGACTAATCAGACCCGGTGCACCTGTTAGCGATTGCGTTACGTTGCGCCTCACTTGCTTGCCTGCTCGCTCGTTCGCGCCGCTCTGCGTGTGCGGAGGCAGGAAAGAGGGCAAGGGAGGGGAGAGAAAAAATTTATACATCGCGGAGGCATGATTTACGGCGTTAACGCGTTTTCTAGTGAGCCTTTTTGAGATCGCCGCAGCGCTGTGCGGCGCGGTTGCCGCGTGACGTATACGGGCGTCAAGTGTGTTGCACAGGCTGCAATTCACAGCCCTGCTGCACCCGTACAATTCAGAGTCTGTATAATGAGAGAGAAAGAGAGAGAGAGAGAGAGAGAGTGGGAGAGAGAGAGAAGTAAGAAAGGAGATGTGAAAAGACCAAGCGATGCACGCGTGACGAACGGGACGTATATGATGAATAAAATTTTACGTTAAAAACGATCCGGTGAAATTTTGATGTCACTTTAACGAAGTGAATGTATGTTAAGGTGAATATGTTGTTTTAACATATATTCCCGTTCTTTCTAACATATTTTCCAAGGTAATACAAAAATTTCAGCGGACCGTTTTTAACGCAAAATTCCTTACCGCGTACGCACAGCAATGTTTTTGAAAAATATGGGTGCATTTTCTCCGAGCAAGCGCTGCGATCAGTTTACTGTCTTCCTTACCGCATCTCTTTTCCGTGCCGCTCCTTCGTATTCTCGGGACGTTCCAACGACGCAGACGCCGACGTCAACGTCAACTACGACGATGACGGCCGACGACGATAAGTAGCCCGCACACAGAGACGAGACAATGAAAATGTAAGCAAACCTTTCCTGAATTGACTCCTCCAACCGCATAAGCAAAAAAGAACGGAAAAAAGACGGGCGGGTGAGGAAGGTAGAGAGAGAGAAAGAAAGAGAGAAACAGGAAAAGAATAGTGATTCTCCCCCCCTCTCTCTCTCTTTCTTCTACGGCCTCGAGAACACGCGGAGATCTCTTTCTTTAAAAGAGATATTATTCGTAGCCGAGCAGATATTCTCATTTCCATAAAACACTGAGTGTGAGGAGCTCATGCTCGTACCGAGAAATTGTTGCGGATGGGCAAGGTGACTCGAGGCAGACATTCGCGGGGCGACAAATGTAGCTTGACAATAATATTTCTAGCGCGGAACGAAAGCGAATGGTGGAAAATGGGAAAAGTTGGATACGAGAATGGTATCGCGGATATGTAACGACGGAGAAGATAGAAGCTCGAGAGCGCGAGATTGCGTCGCGTGATGTTTCGAAGGGAAAGAAGAAATCTAACGCGCGAGAGTTGAACGGATGGAAGGACACGAGGAGAGGATTTATATATATATATATATATAGTCGAAGTGTGCGATAACGTTGTTATATCAATGAAAATCGTCGGCAAACACGAGATCGCCGTAATATTTTCACGTAAGAGTGAGCACAAAGGAAACTTTTTAGTTTTAATATTTCGCGCGACAACGGCGGCGGCGGGTGGGTGGGTTCGCGTGCCGCGCGAGAAATTTTCTGCACGACGAATTTCAAGTGACGGTATCCGCAAAGTATCGCCTTCCTGGCACAGTCGCAGAGGCCAGAGAGGGTACACGCACTCCACTCAATTAGGTACAGGCAGCGAAAAATGGCCATTGTTGCGGGGTACAATACGCGAGGCCTAATTGTCGTTTGGCCCCGTATTATACGGGGAGACCGGGCGGTGCGGTAATGCAGGCATATCCTTCGACGCAGCCTCCGCGCACGAAAATGCCGTGTACGTACGCGCGCATTCAACGAGGAGCATAAAATCTTGCGCCCTCGTAAACCGGGACTTGCCAGATAGCGAGGGAAGTCGAGGGAAGTCTCGAAGTTGCGCGAAAAGACCTCTCGTTACTGCTGCTGCTGCTGCTAGAGGAAAGGCAACTGAAATAGCGTCTTGTTTCTGGACTCTAAAGTTCTGTTGATGACGTAAAATTAAAGTTTATGTTAAATTTAAGATGTTTGAGGGTCGACGCTTCTAGAAACCCCATGATATAAGAAATTATCCCCCTATAAGAAAAAATGGCATAAAAACACTGAAATTATATTATTTTGTATTATATAAGTTATATTATTTATTATGTATTCTTATATGTTATTTTTAGCCTTGAAAATTTTTTTGCAATCGTACTATTCTGTGAAATGATCAGCCTGTGCCTTTTGGCTAGACCGGCTATATTAGTTCGAGAAATTAACGCGCATTAAAGCGTGAGGATCTCGTACACGCACTTCATATGCTTCAGTGTGTATGTAAATTTCTTGAACTAGCGCAGCCAGTTCAGCTAAAACGAGCAGACCAGATATTTCACAGCAAAGTTCGGGTCAGTTGAAAAACTAGTAAACTCACGTACGTAGATTTTCAGAACAACCTAACTTTCCTCGCGTAGTTCGGTGAAAGAGGATAAAGATTGGTACAATATATAAGGTGATTTGAAGAGTTAAAAACTCACACACTACAAAAAAGCGTTACGTTGAATCTTCACAAGAAGCTCGACAAGGACTTCAGCACGACGAAAAATCAAACGACGTTAATGACACAAACGAACGCGCTTGCAAAGCGGAAACCTGCCACTTGAGCCCCAATTACTGTACACAACAGACGAAATTCACGTTCTTTCCGCGATAAAGTTCAGTGCTTTACAGCCGAGAAACATGGATAGATCAGTTTACCATACTTATCTCGATTTTAGTGTCTCTTCCCTCTACGACGAGTTAACCACTATCGCTGCTATATCGTGCAGCTCACAAGCGCGATGCGACAATTTCGCGTTTCCTGCCTCAAGATAGACACGTCAGGACCTCGCGAGCTGCCCGGGCAGATAAGAAAGCGGTTCTTATCCGGCTTGCGAAGCGGAACGCTGGAAAACGATGGGTTATCGACCGCGTAATCCGGCAGGTCTAATCATCGCGTTGCGCCGCTAAGGGCGAAGGTGGAAGGAGAGAACGAGAATAGCGGAGAGAGAGAGAGAGAGAGCGCAGATATTCGGTGGTTAAACCGTCGACGTTTCCGCGCGCAATCGTGCTCCGGCACGCAGTCGTTAATCACGAGGAGCCTTCTCTCTGCTACGGCTCTCTCCGCGACGTAGCATCGGAAGACGAAGACGTGATTTTTCTGCACGACTGCCACGCACTTCGGATCTTATCGTCACGTACGATTCGTGCTTCGCGTCACGCTAATTGCCACGTGATGCGCGCTCCTCCGAGGGTTCTTCTTCTTCTTCTTCGTGCTGAGCTTCGCACGCTGCTGCTTTCGCACTGTCGCCAATTAACCGCTCGCGGAATGATGAATGGCGCGAGGCACTTTACTTACTCGCCTTAAACGAAAAGCGGTGGCATCGCTGCGTCGCAATGAGCGATACAGCGAGAAGGGACGACTGCATTAATATCATTATCGCCGATATTAGGAGAAACGAACCTACCGGACGATCACACCTGACGCCGCACTATCGAATGACAAAAGAGCTTCGGATCGATACAGGACGAGTATAAACGAGGTGCAAGGAAACCACGTTCGGAATTTTTCTTTTATTCATGTCGGCCGGCCGGCGAATTCACATCGACCGACCCCGGAGCGATTTGTCAGACGTATCGCGGTAAAATCGTGATACACTTAACGCCCGGCCCGTTTTAATCTCGACTTTTTACGCGCATCCCTCTTTCACGAGCTCTCTCTTTCTCTCTCTTTCTCCCTCTTTCCCTCTCTCTCCACCACTGTCTCTCACCGGCGAACAGGAGCGGACGAATATTTCACGCGGTGGCGTCATTGCGCATAAAAGCGGAAGCGACTGAGTAATAACGAAGGTAACGACACGCATCAGTCGTTCACCGACAATAATTCGAGAAATATAGCGGCCCGAGGAAATGTATATGTGTGTGTGTGTGTGTGTGTCCTGAAATGCGACGACGTCGAGGCGCGCGGGGGGCACGCGGTCGAATCTCTGCTCGCGTCGGATAAATCAGATACGATCTCCCGAAGCGTCGACGATGCACGGTTGAAACTTGCTCCCTTCCTCCCGTTCCACTCCCCCTCGCCCCTTTCTACCTCCCGCCTCCCGCTGTCCCCTACCCCTTTTCCACCCTTGCCGGAGGCCGAACAACTTCCCACCCATTGTTGCGACACGCAGCATCCTTTACCCGTCGTAGCGAGATGTTATTTTTTTATTTGGACAAAGGATCCTCCTTGCCGTGTTATTACCCCTCTCCCCAGTTTGCCCCGCCGTCGTCGTCGCCCCGCTTGTCCCAGCGCCGAGGGGTTGGAAATTAAAAGAGAGAGAGAGAGAGAGAGGGTTGATTTGCACGGCGCGCGGAATATTCACGCGCTCGTCACCGTCGTCGGATGTACGTTCGAAAGATCACTCACCTCTCGGGATGCTCGACTTTTCGGAGAAATGGAAATCGGGATTGGGCGCACTGAGAGAAGAATATTTGGTTTTTGCAACTATGATTATCATAGTGTGATTATCATAGTAGAAATTCCTACTTATTCGATTCTGTAATTTGTTAGGAAGTAACAGAAATAATCAATTAGCCAACTTTAGCCACTCTTTTAGCCAAACTAGCCCCTATTCCGCGATTAGGATTTATTTATATTAAAGCCAACATTTATATATGAAAATTATATTGCAAATGGCTCTAATGTAAAGTAAATCTATGCAATAATTAATCAATCTATATTAATCAGCTGCTAATTACGATTTATGTGACTTCGTAAATCTAAATGTATAATGTACAATTCTATAGTGAAATTATTTTTCATTATTGAGATGCTAGCATATTTATGTATGATTTAATAATTAACTCTTGAAATGTTTATTAGCATTAAAACAATGCACGATACATAAGAAAGATGCATTCAATATGAGAATTTCTTTTCAAGTTTCGTCTCATTAAAAAAGTCCCATACTTCTTGGAAAACAATGACGGGAAAGCTTCTACAGTTTTATTCCTTGCTTTCTAAATTTCCCTGCCTTGAGATTTCTCCGATGCTGTAAGTATATCCTAGCCTGGGCGAGATTATTTATAGTACTTTTTAGATCTAAATATATGTTTTCCTTTACAAAATCTAAACCAATGATAACGATCCGTACATGAAAATTTATATAAACACGAACCCAATCTGTTCAATCTATCACGAATCTAGTCAAGTCTCGCGGTCGATGGATGGGTATCTCCGTGCCGCCCATTGTCCAGCTCGACGATATTTCGCACCAGAGACCCTGATTTCGATCGCACGAAAATAGAGTTCGTCGCCGCGTCACATCGCACGCACGCAATTAATCTCGATTGTATTAGACAAAGCTGTGCGTACCGTTACCAGCCCTAATTAACAATTATTTAGTATCCCGTTGCGCTCGTCGGGATTTCAATCGCACCGGGAGAACTCGGCGAACGCGCGCCCGATCGCCGTCGCTGTTAATGCACGGTTGAATGTTAATGAGAAACGTTAACTGGTTGCTGAACCTAATTAAAGCTTTATTATACTTGCAAATAAATCAGCCGGGATAAATTCGCCCGGCATATTCGCTCGCCCCGACGTTTGCCGCGCGCGCGACACTAATTATTTTAAGTTATTATTATCCGCAGCCGCGTCAATCCACGCGCGCGCGCGCGTTCACGCTCGCAACGTTCGATACTTATCCGGAATTTTGCAAATGTAATTTACCTCGTTCCGTATTCAATATTCCGCCGGCGTGTTTATCGATCAATCGGCCGAGAGAGGGCCGACTGTCTAATTGATTCCGTCGCGGCTCACGGAAAAACGACGCGAAGCGAATAAAACGATGTGAGAGTGTCGTTTCCCGTCGCGTCTGCACATTAAAACCGTAACTGGGAATCGTATTTTCGCCGTACGAAAGCGGCCAGCCGGCTGGTCACCGGTGGTGTTGGCCGCCGATTTATCGTCCAGGAAAATGACTCGTCGCCGGGTACGTCGAAATATGGTCGGTCATTAAATTTAATGAAACGAAAATATGCGACGCGGGATAACCGCGCCTCTCTTCCTTCTCTCTCTCTCTCTCTCTCTCTCTTTCGATGCGATGCAAGAGATTTAGGTATTAAACCGTGGTTTAAGGGATCGACTAAAGCGGCCGTCTCTCTCGCAACTTCGGGATGCTCCGTGCGCGCGGGCGTTACAGTATAAATACACGCGCGCTACAACGGTATTTCCCTTCACCCTTAATCCTCTCTCGATGCTATCGCCGTGTATCATATCGCACCGCCGCATATATTACGGTATATCGCATATATTTTCTTTCTCATATTTGCGGGTACGCGCGTCACTGCGTTATTTCGCTTACCTCTATTGCGTTATTACAGATGAAAATAATTGCGGGAGAATTCCCGGTGCGTCAATACAACCGGCCAAGTTTCATCTTTCCGCAGGCATATTAATATTGATAATATTAATATTTAGCAGCACCAAAACAGGTATGCTTCGGCTCTTGGAGTTTCGAAATATTATATTTCGAAAATATCTGTGTTGAGAATATAATTAATGAACGAGCCGAATGAAAAAAAAAAAACGAACGGGCATCAAGTAGAACCAGTCGGAATAACTGTACGCAGCGGATAAGTGTACGCATTGCCTACAATTCTGTGTGGAAGGGGCGAGGTGTCAGTCTATGAAGTGTTTAGTCGACATCTCGGGGCGAAAAAAGTTAGAATAAAGTACGCCGGAGTGGACGCAGCGCGCGTTTGCAATAGACAAAAATACGAAAATGTGAGGACAAGTAATATTCTTAAAAATTTTGCCGCACTTCGTGAGCTTGCCACACTTTAATTGCTCGACGAAAGAAGGTAATATATTTCTACAAAAGTTACATCGTTCGTCAATGTTTTGCAAAGAAGAAAGTACCGGGTTATTTTATAATTTAGAATTTTCCCCGGGAAAAGATGTACCTGGGGCAAGTGTGCTCGGCGCGAGCCGGAAAAAAGGACGGAGAAGACGAATAGAGAAATAGAGAAAAAGGTTACCATGAGAGAATTAGTCTCTGGAAATCCAGGATCTTCTGATGCTAATTTTAAGAAACGTTCAATAATAAAGAGAAAAGACTGAAGATGAGTATTTTTATTCACTCTGTCACGAAAAATTTGATGAATCAGAAGATTGGATAGAATGTATCAAATGCAAAAAATGGTGACATGTGCAACGCTCAATCTATGAGAGAGATGTTTTTGCATGCGATTTGTACAATATTAAAATTGTAAATACACTTGCCCGACATCCATGTACACACTTACTCCGTGTGCGGCACAAGAGTGCGCACTTTGAATTATGTTCTTTTTTGTTAAATTACAAAAAATTAGACTTTATATTTGTTTTGATTTTTAATTTAACTTAATAAAGAGCTTAATAAATACACTGTTTCAAATACAAGCCTTTTTCATTTGTTTTTAATGGAACATAAAATTCTGAAGAGCGTACACTTATCTCTACTGACTCTAACGGCGAAATCAACACTAACTTTATTCATTCGAAAAAAAAAAAAGGAACAATCGCGTTTCCTCCCCTTCTATGCCTCTCTCTCTCCCTCCCGCTCGCTCTGTCTGTTTGTATCCCTCGCGTGAATATCCATATTTTATAAATCGTTCGCAAGTAAGGTGTAATCGCTGCGAGACGCCGCGTTAATATTTGATGTGAGCTAATTAGCGATTGGACGTGCCGTCAGTGTCACAATTAAACCAAGTTCATCTCCTCGCGGCAACATCGAAAACTAGGAGTTCTCTCGTGCAATTTCAATTAGCATGTTGCGCTTGCTTGCGACATTTATTATCACACTTTCGTTCTTTGCCTGCCCGACGCAGTAAGGGAATTTACGGCTTTTTCAGTTTAAAAGACACAAAACAAATAGTGTATTATTCGAGACAAAGACTTACACTAAAACTACCGACAATTAACGTGTACTTTTCTACCGGAGCAGTTTAAATAAGATTTTTTTGAAAAAAAAAAAAAACGTAATACAAAGAAAAAAATGTTTATTCGTTTACACAATGCGACAAAAATTATGGTTAATCTCAGATAGTACACCATTAGAAATTGGAGTAACTTTTATAAGAAAAAATTACAGACCGGTCATTCGGACCGTTTCGGAAGTTTTAGTGTTAAGGCACAAAACCAATAAGTCAGCTATTCTGCTCTAACGTTAATACTCGGCGGTTTATCCCGCCCGAAATTGTCTCGATGTTATTTCCCTTATCGTCTCAATATAATCTTCGTTTACAGATCGAAATAATACTACACGGATTAAAAGCACAAACAGAAGCACAGAATCCATTTATAGAGAATGCTAGAGTGATATAATTCTCTCTCTCTCTCTCTTTCTCTTTACCTGATTTTAAAGCGACATTAACACTGCAGACGCGCGATAACGAACCGCATATACGGCCGGCTTCTCCCTCGCGTACGTGAGGGTAGTTCATTAAAAACTCCGCTGATTAGACGAAACCCGGAGTGACGCTGAACAAAGAGCGTCGCGGGGAACGCGACATCGCCATTATCGCGGCGGTGTTTATTGCAATTACTAAATGAAATCGGCGCGTCGATGTTAAGCTCGAACGCGCTAAATGCGCCGGCTGCGCGCATTCCGTGCATCGCGGCTGGCAGCTGCGCGTGATAATAATTACGAGACGATACATTGTGATAACGAGTCGGCCGTGCGCTAACGACGCACTCTCGCGTCGCACTCTTTCTCATTTACGCTCCTTCCCGTCCCCTCCGCCTCCTCTTCCTCTCGCCCTCTCGCCCCCCCCCCGTGCCCCTCACGACAATCTAATATGTACTTTTCCGCAAATTTCTTCATTACTCGTTCGGTCCCGCGCGTCGACGCCAGATCTCGGCATCGCTCTTACCTTTTTTCCGCAACCCCTCGCGACCCCGCGCGTTTCTCTGATTCGCGCAAAAATACTCACGCAGGCGGGCTCTGCGCGCGTATATAAACGCTCTCTCCAGTTAGTCGCTGTCTCTCCCTTTCCCCCCTCTTTCTCTTTTCATCTTCCTGTCCCGACGTTCGCGGAATTATTGCCAGCTAGAGCGAAAGCCCCGAGCGTTTTGGAATCATTAAAATGTGAACGCGAGAACGGCGGCGTAGCCGTGGAGGCCATATTGGGCAGCGCGCGGTTTGAGAGCAAATTATCTTGCTTAATTAATGTCGCACGGGCGAATAATTGGAGAGGGAAAGGCAGGATGGCCCGTAGCTCGAGCCATCACGAATCGATTTCTGCCTCTCTCCCTCCCGCGGCCCTTTCTATACCCCCGATACAGGGGGAGGGGTGTTCCTCTGTCCCTTTTCCCTCCGCGATCCCTCGCTCGATCCGTGCTCCTCCGTTTCATTCGTTCGGCCCGTGTAATTTCTGCACACGGGGGGCGTTTGATCCGCGCTTTTGCGGAGACGGGAGACGATTAAAAAGCGCCGTGACGACGATGCGGCTTCGATGTGGGGNGGGGGGGGGGGAGAGGGGCCTCTCTCGAGTCCTCCGGGCGACGCCGATGACGAAGCCCGCCGCGTCCTTTTGTTGACTAAGCAACGGTGCCGATTGAACGGAGGATTATATCGGTTTATCGGGCCGGCGCAGCCGCGCGGTCCGTTGAATAGCCCGTGCTGTGTACTTTATGAGTCGCGCTCGTTTCGCGCCGACCGATTTTCGTCTCACCCCGGCTGTGTCGCGAGCCGGGCGTTTCCGCAACGGACGGAAATACGGAGCGCGCCCACGAATAAGTAATAAAGCCACATTACCGTTCGTTAAGCCCGAGACACATCCCGTGATAAAGTTCGGCTAATTCGCGCCGGCGGCCAAGCAGCCGAGTGGACACCGGCTTATATTTGGCGCGGATTCAGGTCGAACGGTAAGTCTACTCGATACCGACGGGATCGAAGGGAGATTACGAAACGGCCGGGTCATTTCGGTCGGAGGAGCATAATTTGCCGGCATAGAAAATTATACGTCGCAGCGAAGTCTGTCAGTTACTGTGCGAAAGTCAGCATACGAAGCCGTCAAATGTATAAGAAGTTATTACGAGAACGGTATGTTAATGAAAGTGTAAAAGTATAATAAAAGTATAATAAAGTAGTATAATAAAGTATAATAAAGTAAGTATAATAAAATAAAGAATATTAAGTGAAGATCGACCGATATGCGGGAACAACACGAATGAACAAATGAAGAGGAAGAAAGGCTTATTCGATCAAAGTGGAGGCCAAAGTTCCATTTTACCCATCGTCTTTTGTACGCACGTAATTTTGCACGCAGGTCTATCTGTCACCTTCCGGCGATTGCGAGCTGCAAGCGCGTGGAGATAAGTGAACGAACGATGGGACTCACATTGAACGTCGATTTTCGCGGGCGAGCTCTCGATCGCGTAGCCGGTCTCCTCGTGTGTGGCCACGCAGACGAAGTTCCCGCTGTCCAAGATTCGATTGACCCTGGTGATTTCAAGATCGCCCTCGACTTGATGCCTCCGCGGACTGGGAGCGAGCGGCTGTCCGTCTATCTTCCACGAGTATTTCACGTGCGAGGCCGGCTGTGCTTCGCATCTCAAGCGTACTGGAAGTCCCTCGACGACCGAGTGCTCCGCGGGGCTCACTGAGAAGTAGAGATCGCCGTCTTGGCTGCGGGCGGGTGCCACTAGAAAAAGAGAAAAGGAAACGCCGTCTCGTTAACGAACAGCGGCCAATCGGTGAACGTTGCCTGAATACTGACAGTCGGCTAAACGAACCGCCGCTTCGTCTCGCGAAATTGTTGTTATCATTTCGACGGGTATCGATCGCAAAGGAAACATTTATTTAGTTCTATTTGAGCGCGCAGGAGTAATATTAACACGTCAGCCGTCCACGCGTCGCGCAGGTGATTTTTATGCAAAACCAACGTCATATTGTGTGATGGCGATAGTATTTTTTTATTCCATGTCCATCACGGGAAAAAAGTACTGGAATCAAATAAATGTGATTGTGTTTTTCTGCCTGTTAAATAAAGTAATATTTTTATCAGCATAAGTATATTTTAATAGTTTATAGTAAATTACTTGCTTGAACGCAATAACATCTTAATTTATAAGTGAATTAGCGAATGTAAGTATAAAATGGTTCTAAATTTCAATATTTGCTAGAATTATGTAGTACTTTTTTTTTCCATTGAATAAACCTAGTGGTTTTCAATTTCAATTCTTCTGTCCAATAAATATTTTCTAAAAATAAATTCTGATATTCTCTACATCGTGAATTTAATATTTGTCGCAATTGTAACATGTGCAATATATATTTATACGAAGAAAACATAATATTGCGCCCAGTTAATTATATTTCTACACAGTAAAAAATGGAGATTATGTTAAGAAATATAAAACAAAATTTTTTATTGTGCATGTCTAGTAAATATTTGCCAAGAGGTATTGGAGTTTTACTTGGAATAAACATTACTTGAGCGGCAGTACTTTTCCTTCAGTGCATGAACAAGTTAAGACTGTTCGCGCTATTACATCAAAACAAAAAAATAGTGGGACGGTCTGTGATGAATAATTTCCAAATTAACAGTGGTAGCAAACGTGTGGCTAAAACTCTCGCCTTTCCAAAAGCTGATGCCGAACTCGAATCGAGCATCAAGAAATAAACTACCCGAAACACGTCGCGAAACACGATCATTGAATCGCGCAGCGGCGCGCGACTATCAACAACGAGAGAAAGAGAAAGAGGGGGGGGAGGGAAGATTCGCGCGTGTCCAAGTGCGCAAAGTGACTGTAACAAACCACGAACAGGCGGCTGCGATTCGCGATCGAATGGAGCCGCGTCGAGCGTGCGGAGTGGGAAAAACGGTGAAAATCCCGCGCCGCGTTCGAGCCGGCGTTCCCGGTGCTCGGTGGCGATAACGCCGGCCGGCACGAAAGAGGGAAATGGAGAGAAAAGAGGAGGCCGACATAAAATGTACAATATGATACACGCGCGCGGGAGAGATCGTGATTCCCGAGCCCCGACGACGACGACGACGTCGGACGATCGTTGCGCCGCGTTTGCATACAATGGTCGCGCGCACCGGCGTGGATTAAATCCTCCGGGGCGAAAATCGATCGCGCGAGTTCCTCCGCCCCGGGAACACGCGTTGCGCGCGTACTTACGGTAGGCGCGCACACACAGCGTGCAACGCACAGTGCGCGCCTCTACGTAGACGCTGCGCGTTGCCGTACGGCTCATGTAAACGGCCGACTCCCATCGATCTCACATGCTCATGCAACGTCAACGCGGCCGTGGTAAGCGCGCGTCTGGGAATAATTAATCCGTCGCGCGAGCGCGGCCATAAGAAATATTATATCCGCGTTTAACTATAATCCGCCGTGTGCGTCTGCGTGTGTGCGTTCAAATTTCATATTATATTGCTGCAGCGTGTTCGGCGAGCCCCCCTGTGCCGCCCCCCTCCCCCTCCTTGCCCTGCATCGCGCCGACGACTGTGCATTGTTGGAAATAAACGACGGATATCGATCGGCTGTGTCGGTGGAAGGGCGCGAAATTGTTCAAATAACCGCGAGAATCGGCGATATTCGAAATAGCAATTGACATAGTATTTCGGCCGGGGCGATGTATTTGTTTTTTCTTCTCTCTTTTTTTTTTATTACGTTTATTTATCTTTTATTTGCCGCCTCTAGCAAATGAAAAGTAAATAGGCGCGGTGAAGTTTCGCATGACTGGCACGAGTTGCGGCGATTCGCAGGTGTCGCCTATGCGTTATTCAATTGTGGATTCTTAGCCTCGCTCGGCGCGGTGAATAATGTCGAGAAGCGATTTTTTTATCAATGTGATCTGCGAGGCGACCTTTGTCGAAGACCCTTCTAACCCGGAACAACTGGCTGGATCGTAATAAGTTTACGTTTCCTCGTGCAATCGAGACGTGTAAGCAAAAGTGGAGACGCAAACTGTGAAAACTACTTGTAAAAATTAAATTATAATTCAATTCACTCGTATAGCGAAAAGTTAATTAAAAACACGAAGAAACGATTATTCATTTATCAGAAGCTGAACGATCTCAGTTTACGAACGCGGTTTGTTTCACGCCGTTCCACGGCTGTTCCACGCGGAGAAATCGATGAGCGACGAAATCGTCAGATGGGGAACGAAAGGACTGATGAGGCCGCCGACAATGTTGCGCGCTGCTCCTTTGAGTCGAGTGCACCGCCGAGAGGTGTGAGGTTCATGGTGCGAACATATTACAATGTTTACGAGCTACCGCTGGTCGTGCGGCAAAGATCAGCACCCCGCCAAAACACTCCAAACTCTTCGAACGGTCGTATCTCAGCGAAGATTTAGCGTACGAATGTGAAACAAATGCCATTTTTCTCGGCATCTCGCCGTTTCACACCAATCGCGTGCACCCTCGTCATGACACGTGTACATATTATATAACACGTATTGGTATATTATATAACACATGATACACGCGATGTATCATCCTGCACAGATAATATATTTAAATACGGAAATAGAATATCAGAAATTTTCATTATATAAACTATCAAGTTTCACGTGTACTTTAATTATGTATTAATATCATGTGTTAATAATGTATTAATAATTATACCGTGTATTATTAATTATTAGAATAAATCTAATATATCATAATATATTATAATGTGTCACAACTGAATATGTCAACTAAACGGCAAATTATGTAATATCAGACGGAAAAGTATGAAATTTCATATTTGCCCTTTGATTTTATGGTAAATATGAAGCATCGTAACCAGCAACATTGATATTGTGAAAATATGAAAGGTTGTAAATTTTAATATAAAATTCTTAAATTTACTGTCAGAAACGTTGTTACTTTTGAAAACGATTTTAACAGTAAGGCCGATAATAGCCGTGAAGTGTGCAGTAAGCGAATTGACCAACCACAGTGGATTATTCTGAAATTGTAAGGACCCAGCTGGTCAATCAGCTTGCTGCTTACGGCTTGTTGCATACTTTACGCCTATTGTAGACGATCCTCAAGAGAATAGGATCAATATTGCAGATCCAATCGTCGAGAACTATGGGAACAATCCGTGTTTCGCTGATGCACGATTGCGAACAGCCAATCATAGAGAATCGATCCGACCGCCGGTTTGAACACGAGGTATCACTTGATTTTAATCTAATGCTGATTTAATATCAGCGATACCAATATCGAAAATTCGGTACTTATGCTGACGACCCTACAGGGTCTCGATTGCGAGAGATCTTACAGAGAGAGAGAGAGAGAGAGAAAGAGGGACGGAGGGGGGAGAGAGAGAGAGAGAGAGAGAGAAAGCACACGTGCCGAAAAGTATATTTAAGCCACGATAATAATAAACGACGATATATATATTCCAACGATCGCGTAAGTCTATCACGAGCAGTAACTAATATCCCCTCCTGTGTGATCCCGAACGCTGTACAGTTCAACCGTTCAACCGTCGCGCGAACGAATGCGCCGGGAACCATAATGCACGGTCGTAAATCTATCAAAGCGGGGGGGAGGGGGGGAGCTCTTCAGCTCTTTTATTTATCTTCGCTCTGGCCCTGCCAGTCTCCCTATCTATAATTGTGTATCCCAGGTACTTCCTTTGGTCTGACACCGCCGGTCGGCGCGATCCACAATTTTAAACCAACTCCTAACTGGCCGGCGGAAGCACGCGGGGGGGGGGGACGTGCACGCAACGTCCGGCTAACGGGATTTCGCAGGATTTGAATTAAATTACGGCGATCACGCGATCGATACTGATTGATGTTGCGGCTGAATTGATATTGATTAATGTGTCGCAATTAAGGTGTCCTAATTATGCGCGTATCTGCGCGTGCACACTTCCACGACGGGTTCACCGGGTTCACCCGTGCGCGCGCAACGTCAAAGAAAGCATTGATTGCGGAGCGCGTCTCTCGCCGGGAAACCGGCTGGCTGGCTGCCGCGAGTCCGTGAAAAAGTCGGAAGAATTCCTTCCAAAAATATATCGCGGACTTATCACTCGTCGCTTACCAAGACATCGGGAAGACGGGAGAATTTCCGTTATCGCGGCGCGCTTTACGACCAGCACTGTGTGTTTTAAGCGCGATCGTTAAGCGGTATCTGCCCGAACGCGCGCGGCTCAGCGATGTCAATCCGTGCCCCGTGGTTTATCAGCACACGAGAGCAAGACGGGCGAGCGAGAAAGAGAGAGAGAGAGAGAGGGAGCGGCGCGTTGCATCCGAAAAAAGAATGCCCGTTGCGCCAGTCGTCAGTCATGCTAGCCGGTCGTGAAACCTCCCCGAAGGGTAAACACGACCGCTTTTACGACCTACTCTCGAGATTGGCTTCCTTCCCCGAGCTAAACATCTCCTTCTCGTCTCTCTTACTCTCTTTCTCTTCGACGACAGCTGCAACCGCGCCGCTTTATGACGTTTACACAAGCGGCCCGATTTTTCGACTACGCTGCCCCGTTGGTGCGCTCGTCCGTCTCGACGTCTACAGGGTGTCCCCTGTGGAATCGCCGGCAGGTTATAAAGGTTAGGTAACTGGTGCATTGTTGCGCGCGTTCTTGCGTGACGGACCTCGAAAAGGGTGAGGGCGCAAATTCGCTTAAACTCCGGGGATCTCCCACGACCGAGAACTTCGTCGAACGGTCGGTCGGTCGACGATTGACCGGTAAAAATTAAATATCGATGTTGTGCGCGCTTGTTTTGTCATAAACACGGGTAGGAGCAATCCTGCTTTCGATCGTGATCACGCGTAAGGCGTTAGAAATTAACGAGCGAAAAGATCACGGCCGGATTAGTCGAGTGGCTTAAATACTTCGCATCGTTACGCGACATGTCGTTAAGGAACTCCCGGCTTTTATTTCGAAATGACCCTTTAAGAGGATCACAAGGCGATCCTAATGTCTTCCTCTTGCGCGTCTCCTTCCGGTGAATCGACGAGCGACGGGGGGAGGTGTTTTCTCAAAGTAGTCTGGGGAGGGGGGGAAGTAGGTTCGCGAGCACGATTCCCTCCCTCTCATCGGAGCACTCTTCGATTATTATTCGTGGTACACGGCGTGCGATCCCTCTTCCAGGCGTCACGGGACCGAACGAGGGGGGACTGGAGGGGAAGTTCGTGCCGCGGTAGAAGCGGAACTTGGCTCGTTATGCTCCGCCGGAATCTTTTTCTCGATATGTACACGCGACTCCGGTAACGACCGTCTTTAGATCGAAAGATCGCTTTTGGAGAACCGTTAAAAACTTTTCGCATTTCCATAAAGTCATCCGCGAAGTTTCGAATCAGATAAAACCAGACAATCGCACTCGCGCGCATCTGCGACACGCCCTGTGGTACTTTAATGACGCTTTCAAGGGTCTCAAGTGTCTGTCAGCTTTTTAGAGAGAGAGAGAGAGAGAGAATATACAGACGATGCAGAAGCTCTCGATAGCGTCGACAATGTTTACACGAGAGATCCGTCGGAGAAATGTCGTATGTAAACGCCCGCGAGAACGTTGCAGTGAGGGGGCGAACGACGGTGAGAAGAACAACAACGATTTATCGAAACATCTTAATTTCCCGAATGGCTTCGCCGCAAGCGCGCAGCAGCTCCCTTTACGGTAGAAACTTCCACCTTCCCGTATCAATTAGAACGGCTCCCAGCAGCAGCAACGGCACGGCGCGGTTATATGTAACGCACGCCGAATGCATAATTCATCACATGCACGTAGAATGCGCACTTTATCACGCGGCTCGCAGCCAGCGAACTAACACGCGGACATGAATTATGCGCGGGCCGTCAGTTACGTCGAGCGAAGGAGCAACGAGGTCCGTGCGGACGCGCGTACGCTCGTGTGAAAGGAAAAATTCAACCCCCTCCCCCGCGTGCCCTACCGATCTTTCAACACGGCCCTCCCGCACCCACGTACGTATTCACGGGGGGGTGCCGATCTGCGCGATGCTGTGGGTGCAAATAATTACGTTCGCTGTGCCGCCTCCCAGACGTCCTAAGAGCGGCGAGGTTCGCGCTCTCGGGACGCTTCCGCGGCTCTGAGCTCGTCCCGAGAGCACGACCGCCACCGAGAGACTCGTAAGGCGTACTTATTAAAAGAAGGGAGGAAACGAGCATAAAGAGAAAAAGGAAAACACAGGAAAGCGAGGAGAGGAAGGAGACGAGAGCCTGCCGAGGGCCAGCGGGACGCTGACGCCCTTTTAGCGAGGGCAAAGTGCAACTCGCTCTCGCCCCGGGCAAGTGCGTGGGATGAGTGAGAAGGAGGGAGAGGCGCGACGCGGAAGACGATACGCCGCGGATACGGACGGAGGATAACTGTGCGAAGCGCGCCGTTGTTCTTTATTTTTGAGGAACTCGAAGCTCAAGTGCGTTGTCCCACCGTGAACGACGAGATACTCTATTTCTAGCTCGGGGACACGCGAAGAAAAGGAGTTGGAATAATTCATCATCAGTGCGGTGAGTCATTCGATTCTACCTGCAAGTTTCGGCAATTAACCTTGACAGTAGGGGAAGAGTTGCCTAATGCCCACCAGTCAGCTTAAGGCGCTACATTCTACTCCTGTTCTTTTATTTTTCAGGAAAACAAATTTAGATCCATACGATCACTGTTATTATCAGCCAGATCCAATGTATTAACTTCTGGCTTTCTGGCGGCAGCTAGTCCACAAAGGCAATAAGTAAACATTTCGAATAAACTCAACAAATGTGAGTAATTAAAAAAAAAAATGCAAAAAACTACGATTTTTACCATTTTTCTCAGATTGCAAAACCTGAAAGACCTATGGCGTTACTTCGTTGTCAAGAGATCGCGAATATTATTCACAAATGAAATGTTATTATTATGATTTAATTAGTCAAACTTTACCGGAAACAAAGCCGCTGCTTCGTCAAAGCGGCCAAGTAAGTTGGTATTCAATGGAAAAATAAGTGGAAAGAATAAGCGAAAAGGGGCAGAAAGGGGCAAGAAAGGGACCGGAAGATCGCACTGATGCGGTTCCCGTTCGCGGAAATCAGTCAAAGAAAGGAACCCGTCCAACGGGAAATAAGGGAAGGAGACGCACGCGCGGATGTACGGTGCGAGCGCGGGATGCGCCATTTTCGGAGTGCGCATAATGAAAACGCGCGAGCGAATTTCAAAGAGCCCGGTGTCGCCTATCGGGCGCCACTCGACTCGCTTCTCGAAATATATTATCCGCCGTTTCACGGCGGACCCCGTCGCGGAGGCCATCAAACGCAGACTTCGCTCGCGGCGGGCCGTTTTGTGCGCTTTGAACCGCCGCGAAAGAGAAGGCATACCCGACAATCGACGCGAATGGGAAGGAAAGAGTTGGAAGAGGAATTGAAAGACGATGGTAACGGGAAAAGCGATCGCATCTCTTGCCGATAGACGGGCCGCAATTTCGGTGTCTCCGATGACGCAGCGGTTTGTCCGACGATCCCGTATGTCGACGGAACGAAGAGATGGCAAATGATAATCGCAGGATAAGTCCTGTGCTTTTTTTTTTTCAGAAACGTTACAAGTAACATTTACTTTATAAAAAAACTAAATATTTAAATTTTATCCAAAATCTTTGGCCAGTATTCACTGTCGAATTTTATGTTTAAGACCGTCTTAAATTTACCCTCAGATTCTCTACGGTTCATTTTATTGGCTATACGAAGCATTTGAAGGTAAACTTAAGACGGTCTTGAATATAAGATCTGGCTATGAATACCGACCTCAGACTTGCACTCACCAGGTGTGCTCATAAGTGAAATTGAACTTCTAAATACGATATGTCGCGCAATCAATTAATTATTTGAAAAAAAAAAAAAATGTGATTCTTCACAAAATCCTGCAACGTGCGAAAGTGAACGTGAAAAGTTTCAAATTCCCTATCTAAGAAAGACGTGTTATCAAATATCTCGAATGTATCGAAACATTGAAATCTCTTTTCGCGGTGCTAACTGGCTGCCTCGACTTTAAAAGATACCCGGTCGAATCTTCCTGCCCAGAAATAGCCGAACTGAAATTTCACGTGGCCGGTACGCATCCGCGTTGCAGCTGCGAGCACAACACGAGCCTGAATACGTGCGCGTGTCGCCGGCGTTTCCAGAAAAAGAATGTCGGTCTCTTGCTCTTTATACGTGCTACGTGCCACCCGCGTCTTTATTAACCTCTCTCTCCCCCNCCCCCCCCCCCTCTCTCTCTCTCTCTTTGTCTCTTTCCGGAGTCGTTTCAGCAGCTCGGAGGATCAAAGGGCTAATACAATTTCTCTTTCTCTCTCTGCCGCTCCCTGCAGCGAGACACGCGTACAACCACGACGGCGTCACGCAACGTCTAAACCGGAGGAGAACGAGCGAGTGGGCTAATAACTGACGTGCGTAAGGGAGAGACGCGGAACGCGCGCGACGCAACTCCGCGGCGCGTTGAATAACATTCGGCGTATAAAATAACCGCGCGCGCCGGCCGCGCACAAAGGACCCTTAGTCGCGGCACGGAGCGGTGGCAAAAAAGCGGTCGTTCGCGCGGGGAACGGAAACGGAGTGCGTAACCGAGAGAGAGAGAGAGAGAGAGAGAGTCGGACTTTGCCGACGACGGACACGAGGCGAGAGAAGAAAAGAGAACGAGAGGGCGATGCGGGGGGCCAAGCCGCCCGCGTACCCCCGGTCTTCTTTTCAGGGGCACGTCTCTCGACGGGACCTCGATCCCGCTTCTCCTCCGTAACCCGAGACGTGTAATTAGGAGCACCGGACCAAGATGAATGGCCGAGTGGTGTCGGTGAGTGGTAGGATGAGTGAAGGAGCAGAGAAACCGAGAGAGAGAGAGAGAGAGAGAAAGGGAAGAAGGGCGAGAGGAGAATATCGAAGGGTAGCAGCCACGGGGCACCATGGGCTCACTCTCCAGTGTAACCTCGTGTACGTTGCACGCGCGCACCCACTTCGAGGCCGTGGCGGCCGATATTAGGTATAGGTGTGCACCTATGTAATACCACACGTCGGCCACCTCCCCCCCGCCCCTTGCCGCTGCTCCTCCCCGTTACCCTGCCCTCTGCTCGTCCGCAGACTGAGTCTGCGTACACTCGTCGCTTCGCATCGTGTAGGTGTGCGCGGCTATCGAACCGGTTCCTCCTCTTTGAGAGGAGAGCCACCGTCATGGTGGAGAGTGGCAGCATCCTTTCCACTACTCGGACCTCGTCTCGTTGTTCCGAGAGTTCTCTTTCCCTCTCTCTCTCTCTCTCTCTCTCTCTAGTGTGAGAGACGTGAGGGAGATTCTCTCCGCGAGAAGGGCGCAAATTGGCCGGCTCCGATTTGGCCGAAGGGATGCCTCTCTTCTCTGTTTTTCCTCGTGACTCTTTAAACCCGTGTTGCTGAATTATAGAGAGAACAAAAGAGGGAGGAGGCACGATACGATAAGAGGAGAAAGATCTGTAATCTCTTTTTACTTTCGTACCTCCGTCCTCCTTTTTCCCTCGAAGAGCGGTGTGATATCCGATACAGTCGGTTGTCGTAGTCGCCGACCGAATAACAGGTTTGCGAATGAACTCGAGGCGGAGGTTCACGAGGTTCGCGATAATACGCAGGCCCGCTCGCGAATTTGATGATAAAATGGACGTTTAATGTGCGAGAGCGGGTGTAATCGCGGTGAACGTGCGCCGAGCACCGTCAAATTATCCCTTTTTGCGGGACACGAGAGCGCGTGGTATCGCGGTGAATTACTTAGAAGCGAGGTAGTAACGACAAGATATAAAGTTATCGGTCGTTTCAGAAATAATCGTCCCCCGAAGTGCCCGGAAAATATTGATTCAAGAGGTATAAAACGCCATATGAAGGCTGTATTAATGTGCTGAAAGTACTGACAGTACTCAAAATCCATAGTATGTACGTAACGTTAATTATAGATTTTCACGTAACGTTAGATTTCGGAGTATAGCCAAAGATCCATATTCTGAACTGACTTTCATCGACAAGAGCGGCTTAGATGCCACCTGATTGGCGCGTAAGGCATTTTTATCGATAAATATGAAATCAGAATACGGACTAAAGTCTCGTTCGAAGATCTGACGGTGCACGGTATCAAAACTGTACGATATCGAAACGAGGAAGCGTGGCGAGATGCGTACGCGAAGAAAAACAGTTCGTCCGAGCAACACGCGACTAAATGGAACGATTTACGCGGCACACGAGAGGTCGTTTTATTTTTTCATTGCGCGCCGCGTACTCGAGATGCTTGATCGTGCGCTTAAGCAAACCGGTAACACCGAAATATTTTACCCGGCGAATTACTCGGCGATTTTATCGCGAAGCAGAGCGGCATGCGATCGGGTATACCACAGCGGGTAACAATGCTCGACGGAACGTATCGTGTGCTCGGCGTATCGCCGCGCCGGCGATGCACTTGCCAGATATCTCGAATTTCCTCGCGCACGGAATGATACTCGCGCCCTCCTCGCTTTCGCGAGGCTCCCGGTTAAAACGCGTAACTCAATATCAACAACCCCGCCGCCGCGTTTCCTACGCCGACGATATCGCGGGGTTTAACGATCGTCGGGGAGAATCGCCCCGGGCCAGTTCTCTCTCTCTCTCTCTTTCTCGTTGTAACTTCAAAACCGCTCGCGAGCTCCGAGCTTTTTCGGAGTCGAGCCCGGCCGAGCGCGCGCCTCCGGTCGGGCCGCGCGATTCGGACTCAATTAGCCGTAATTGCATCGTCTCGGGCATCGGGGGAAAAAAGGGGTAGAAAGAGAGAGGAAGAAAGAGAGACCGCGCCGTAACCGGTCGGAGCGAACCGGAATCGCGAGATCGGCGTAGGATCTCCGAGGGGGAGAAAGAGGGAAGGAGAGAGAGAGAGAGAGAGAGAGGAACGCACCGCCACAGAAACTTCGATCGGCTCTTCCCTCCGCGTGATTCACCCCAACGAACAGACGAATGGATAGACAGACAGACAGACACCGGCAGCCAGCAGAGAGAGGAGGAGGGGGGGAGGGGGAAGCACCGTGTGCGCGAATCGAGCCGACGGCCGAATGTACACTACACTACTCCGGTTTTCGATGCGGTACTTACGCAGGCAGAGCAACAGCAGAAGCGAAGTGGCGCGCCGCATCCTTTTCTTTGACGTGAGATCGAGCGCGAAGGCAGACGACGAATTCAGAGGAAGCGGACACAGACGAGCGCGAGAGAACGAAGGGGGAAAATAACACTCCGATTCTCCGCGACGGTACTCTCACGTCGCGATCATTTTACGCTCTCGTTCCCGTACGCGTCAACTTGCAACGGCGAGTACCTAGCGCGAAAAGTCAAACCGACCGACCGGCGCGAAGCGACGCGCGACACTGCGGCGGCAGCGGACCCACGCCGGCGCAGAGCGACACCTGGCGGCGCGCTCGCGCCGCACTGGTCATCGACGAAGTATTCGTAAAGAACGACGACTTCGCGGGAGTTCGCCGTCACTCGTCGTCGATATTCGGACGGTTAGGGGCGGTAATTTATACGGGTTCGTTGTTGCTCCGGTTCTGGATGAAGCGGATGATTAATAACTGCATTTTGCGAATATCAGCTAACCGTTCGTGTATTCATATATCGTGTCATGGTCGAAGCAGTCGGTAATGTAGCAGCCCTGCGTGAACCCTAGGCCCTTCCAGTCCGAGTGATAAATCAATGATCAATTATTCTTTATCCACTCGAGCTGAAAATGTCAGTCGTGAAATTTTACCCCCGGTCGATGATCGGACGATACTCCGTCGATGCACCGAAGGTGCACGCGTTTGATTCCCTCGCCGCCAGAGTACGCAACGTGTCGCGCACGATGCAGCTTACACGGTCGATTGAACATTGTACTGCAAAGGGGGCTACGTGTACTCCGAGTGGCTCGAAAAACGCCCAACGTTTGGATTTTTCTGCCGACCGCATTATGGACTTTATGAACATGTCTCCTGTTGAGAGGTGATTCTTCATTCTTTTGTTTATACGTGTTATATGAGGTCCGTTATATAAAAAGGTAATGTGTAACGCCGTGATATTTATAGAACCACACTGACGAGTGTCGTCTATTGACTAAAGTATCGTTAAATAGTTAACCCTTTGCCGGAGCGGAGCCCTCGAATGCAAAGGGTTAATAATTTATCACCAGTGTATGTTTATTGTGCACTGATAATCGCGACAAGGCTCTTATTTGGCTTTATTTAT
Source organism: Dinoponera quadriceps (assembly GCF_001313825.1). NCBI lineage: Eukaryota > Metazoa > Arthropoda > Insecta > Hymenoptera > Formicidae > Dinoponera > Dinoponera quadriceps. The sequence continues at coordinate 709,655 of NW_014554712.1, read as the reverse complement.
AAGGTTTTCATTCTTTTTTTACATCGGAGTTCGCCTCCATATCTGTCGTTTGCTAATTATTTTAAATTGTACCCGTGACGTATCTCGTACGATAGTAATTTAATTATATTTCATGTTCAAGCGAGAACATTTCGATAGAACATTCTTAGACAGAACTCTCATGTTACAGAAATGGAAGAGGGAATGAAAAACATCCGTGTACAATTCAAATTCGATATATTATCTTCATACATCTTGAGACATGTACGTCGTTGTTTTTTGCTCGTCGATCATCTTATAATTATTGATAATATTTATAATAACAATCTAAACAGTCACATACTTATACTCCTACGCATCTTAAATCTTTTTTCTTACTTTACATATGGATTTTTTTTTTTCTTCTAGCTTATAATCAATCGACGTTCACGTCTGTAGAACAACCGATATTTTCGTTTACACGACGCAAATAGTAATATGCAATGTCTCGGTTTCGGAATCTTCATCATCGAAGATCTCTTCACAAAATGTCCAAATTTCGGTAATGAAAGTTTTATCATAAGCGATGCGCAAACCGCCCGATTAGGTATCTACTAAAAATTGCCATTACACCTTACGGAAAAAAACATTTTGATACATTTTGAATGATAATAAAACGAGTTGCACGGTTAAGCGGATCGTAATGTCGATAAAGGTACGATCTTATCGTAAGATCGGCAAACCGCAGTGTTAAAAACAAAAGACTAAGCAACGAAGCTTCAAGTTTTGAAAAGAAATTGCATATCACGACACTGATTGTCAGATATAAGAAATATATAACTTTACTCTTTTAAGTCGTTCTTTCCCTCTGCGTACGAAGATAATACAAGATAATACGTGGTAAATCCAACGTATATTCTTCGACAGCAGGACGGTGTATATGTGATATATATGTGTACACAATTAATTAAATTTTTTTTTATATATAAAAGATGTGAGATATTTTATTTCGCACGCGAAACAAATGTATCCGAAACGGAAATAATCAACAACTTTGACGTCCGTAACGACGTTCATTTTAATAGTCAGGTAATGATATATTCCTACACGAAAGAATGATACATATGTACACAGACCTGCACTATATGTTTTTATATATATAATTTATGTACATTGTGTACACATGTCACGTGCACACATACGCATATACCTCTTTTCGAAAATTCTCCCGTTGTGGATCCTTTTAATCGGCAAGCCAAATGAAACGAACGGGTATTCCATGAGCTATTCAACGTAATCCTAGCTGGATCAATTTTTTTCCTTGACATCATAAAAGTATTTATATTATATACAGTATATAGTTATCTCTGTATCGGAAAACATATGAAATCATTGCAGTGCGCTGTGAAAAAGTCACCATCGCGGCTGTAGAATATTTATTTAAACTATTGAAAACATTACGTTACATAATATTGAATATAATACAAAGCAATACGATAAATTTATGCAAAAAGAAGAAAGTAACTTCCTTGCAAATATTTTTCACATTAAATCTTCATCTCGAAGCATATTAATAACGCTTTCACTCTCTTTCTTTTCTCTTCATCGATGTTTATGTTATTATTATGACTAGTTGGATATCAACGAGAGTCTACACGTTCAACGCATCTTGAGGAAACTAAGAATGTAAAATGTCTCTTTCAAGTTTCTGGTCACACGTTACGGTTATCTCGGTTGATAACAGGACGAAAAAATACACTTTCAAAATTCTTACAAAATACGTTGATATAAAAATATCCATATATCCATAAAATGACACTTCTGATTAATTGAAGAAATTTCCAAATTTTTCCAAAATTTTTTTCTGCTCTAATAATCAATCAATAGTAACATCAATAAATATTTATTGACAATAATCAATGAATTAACGTGGCTAACCTTTTAACTACGCGATTTTATAATATTAATTTTATAATTATTTAGTGGTTATTATTGGAGTAAAAAAAAAGAAACATTTTTTACTTACTTTACACAAATTTGTTCAATCGTTCACAAACGTCACTTTATAGGCATATCTTTTTATTTCAACTTTTTACTTCGCAAGAATTTTCGCACATATTTTCTCGTTTTGACGTCATTAATTAAAATGACCACGGTAGGGAAACAGAAGCCTTAGAAGAAAATCATAGCTTGTCGATTTGAGATCATCTCGAATTTCTAATACTCTAGACGAGACGTATCGCTCGGTTCAACTTCCGAGATCTAAATTATCAATAGAAGCTATCTCGCACACCGCGCAACACATTTATGAAACCCTCGTAAATTCCACGGTCGGGAATGCATCTGAAAAAATAGTACACGATCGCGCGTGGTACGTCGTCCGGTATCGAAATGATTATGTCATAAATATATTTAAACTATGTCGTATCAATAAATGCGATAGGATACGTATGGCACTCTCGATCTCGGCCTGTGCATCCCAAGGTGCCTGAACGCTGGCCGAATGAAGGATATGTTTAATCTACATCGACATTCACTGGAAGTGGAGCTTCTAGTTTGGCACCGCATTACAACGACAAACGTCGTTTCGTACCGCATTATCCCCGCTGTTGTCGATGATATGTACCCAGCCTTCGTTCTGCGACTCTCCTAGCTTCACTTCCGGTCGCCCCATCCGGCACTGTTGTAGAACCAAGACGAGGCACTCTCGTCTCTCGTTTTGCTCCATGAATTGTCAAGGCCGCTACCTCCGCCGTCCTGGCGACACAGTATTGATTCTCTTTTACGTAACGCGTTTCTCTTCGGCCGTTTCTCCACTCGTTCTTTCTTACACTTTAGTCATGATCATCGTACGTATTTACAAGGGACAGATTTATTGGGTTGATGCGCAAAAGTTCGTTACATTTCTTCATCGAAATTTACGTATATGTAACATTCCTTTTAAAATATAATCATTCAATTAAATATGCGCCGTCTTGTTCGATGACTTATTATCTCTCCGGTAGCTACGTGCGTAGAAATGAATAAAAACGGGACAAACTTTTGCACCAACCCAATAAAAGGGGGATACGTTTATCTGGGAAATCAATTTAGGGAAGGAATATAGTCACTTCACCTACCACAACGTTCAACTGATGCGAAGCGGGCGAGAGGTAATCCATGTTGGTGTAGTACGATGAGTAATTCTGGTAGCACGGCTGCTGGGAAGCGGTCGTCGTCCACGCTAACCTTTGATGGTCACCTGGAAATCCCCCGCCGCTCTCCGTTATCGCCGGACTCCAGATACTACTGCTACTGCCGCCGCTGCTGTACACCGTGCCGCCTAACTGTCGGACAGAACGGGATGACGACGGTGAACTCGCGTGAACGATAAAGAACGATTATTTCGGGAGCTATGAAACGAAGGAGCACGAAAAGGCTCGAATCTAGATTGGCTTATCGCGCGCGCATAAACGAGGTGCGCCGCGTAGCCCAGACCACTTACGCTCGGTGGAGTCGTGCTGGCTGCTAACAGCAAACTAGTGGCATTTCCCGCGGGCTTATATTGCGGCGAATCCCTCAAAAGCGCCGGTGAACTTGCCGCCGAGCCGCCGGTGCCTCCGCTCCTGCGTGCAGAAACGCATTATAGCTCGCGTATTCCGCTTTCGCGCCATCCTTGATCGCGCGTCTCGGTCGATTAACGGTCACGAGCTCCGCTTGCCCGAGATTAAGGCAGTTGGTCCGCATATTTATTTTCTTGGGAATCTTTTCAAATTTCGATCGAAATACGATCTACACACATGTAAAATTAGGAGAAGATTGACCGCACCGAAGCCGGGATAATTGAAGTCCAAGTTAGTACTAGTTGCATCACAGGTACGAAAACGGCGATGTCGCGTTTTTCATTCCAAGGACCGAACTACTTTCAGTTTTAACGACAAACGAGAAGACGATAAAAGAGACTTGTAGAAATATTATAAAAAATTGTAAGTTCGTTGATCATTCAATTTTCCAGAAATTGATATGTAAGCTATATCATTTCTGATCAACAATCACAAATATATGCTTAACATAGGCACTCCCAGTCAGAAATATGATATATCAAAGCTGAAAAAACGGTCATTTATATGCGTAGATTTTGTCGAGCTTCTTCGTGTTGCATTAACCGTTACTTTTCTAAACCCAACTACTTTGCCAACTATTTTAAAGCACGGGGAGGAGGTGTGCAACCTCGCGTTTATAACGAATGTATATCTCGCGATGACACCTACAGCTTACACTCGTAATGGAAATAGTAATTAACGAGCTTAATTAGATCGTCGATTATCCCGCGCGAGGACGCTCACTCGGCCGAGATAAAGGTCGTTCGGCGCGATCGCGGGCGACGGAACGGTGTGGACGCGCGGCTCCTCGAGATAAGCGATATTTACAAGGGCGTAGTGGCGGGCACCGCGGCGGCGGGCGTGGGCGTGGTAGCAATTGAAGGACTTTTTCCAGGGGGTGGATTGCTAGCCGGATTCCCCGTCGGTTTCTTCGATCTCGGCGCCTTGTCTTGCTGCTGCTGCTGCTGCTTCTGCTGCTGGCGGCACTTGGCCCTGCGATTCTTGAACCACACCTGCGAACACATTTACATCCGCACGGCGTTACGCTGCGTACAGAGGTTGGGTCTACAATACGTGCAGCAAGCCATCAGCCTTTCGTTCTAAGCGATAAAGTAATATTAATGTTAGCGGCGACCTCACCGATTTCAATGTTCTTCATATAAATTGTCAATATTTTCAACATGACGCGTTGTTGCGATGGCGTCACGAGGCATACGTTAAATGTTTGCACGCTACGTTCAGCATTTCTGTCTATCCGGGTTGTAATAACGCTTAAAACCCAGGAATTGCAAAGTCTGATAACACTGGGAAGACTTTTAATGCAAAAGGCTTACTCTATACCTATCGTAGACCCGAACTTACGTAACTATCGAGCGTACGCCTAAGGCTCGTTATACAATCCATCGTATGTCGGAGTCGGAACGCTGTCGATGGTCTCCGATGAGAGAATGTTTTTTTTTTTTGCGAAAACGAGTTTTCTCTATTGGAGAACCATCAGCTGCGTTCCGGCGTATCCGACACACGACTTATTGTGTAACAGGCCTAAAGCTGCGCGCTGATTCGGCCGGCGGAAAATAAAGTCGCGCATCTGTCCGCGATATGAACCGGACGGGGCATTTTCGCGTCCCGGCGTGACACGGCGCGCACAAACGCGCGGCACAAAACGCGAGTCCGGTGCGCGTCGCGCAGAGCTTTCGCAAAGCTGGCGTAATAGCCAATTATAAGGGAATGCTGGACTGGCGCGACTATCAATTACCAATCAAGCTGACTGCAGCAGCGCGAACGAAAACGCGCACGCATATCGGACTGGTTCGCTACCAGGCTGTCGTTAATGCAACAGAATTACGAAAACCGATTGGAGTATAGGTCGCTCCCCTTCACCCCTCCGCCCTGTGCCACACATACACATATACGCATACCGAGCAACTCCTCTGAATGGAATAAGCCGATTTTGCGTACCAACGAAATCGCTCCGTTTTGCGCTTAAAGTGTCCACCGGTCTCGTACGGACACCTTGTAATAAAGCTGTTAATTACGCTCGCGTACATTACAAATCATTCTGTCCGCGTTTGAAGCCCCGAGTGGTTCACGCGCGAATGACACGGAATATTATTCTACCGAGGAGAAAAGCTATAAATGTTACACGCGGCTCTTTTAGAGACTTCGTGAAAAATGATGCGCCGCCTCAGGTCGTTCGGTCCGTCGTTTGCCCTCCGAAACGTCACAAGTACACGAGGATGGCAGCGAGGAACGAAGTGGAAGAAGGTAGAGGGGAGAAATGCGACAGGAAAAGAGACTGGAACTTGGAGAAGCCTCACGCGATCGATGTTAGAAGCGGCGAGAGAGAGACAGAGACGGAAGTGAGCTTGGGTTTCTACGGATTTTCTGGCGCGGACGACATTAACAGCTCGCGTTCCTCCAACGAAAGAGCCCGATACGAGCATATCGTGATGCAAAGCTAGCATGAATTTCCGAATTTCGAGAAACGAGAGTTTCCCGAACAAGCGAGAGAGAAATGTCGGAGACGTCTCAAAGTTGACCAACCTCACCGAAGGAAGTCGACGATAATATACACCAGGTGGCAGAGGTGTTGAGGAAAAGTAGAAAAAAGTGTGGCCTTGTTAGCGCCACAATAGGCGTAGAGAGATCAATACTGAAAAGTCATGCAGGGGTTCGAAAACAGTGATCATGAGTCGAGCAGTCTCTGGTTTTGCAGTCGCCGGCGAACGTGCAGAAGACTATGGACCACGCTCGCCCATTCATCTCGTTCACCAGGTGTGTTGGACGACAATTGCGGGATGCGTTGCGCCCTCTCTGGCGATGAAGGTGGAATATATGCATGGACACGTTTAGGATCGATCCTCTGGACTCGGCCAGCTCGGCCAAACGACCAGCGAAACGATACAAAGTTAGAAGCATTCAGAAGCGCGAGGCTGATGTATCGATTTCGGAAATGCCGTTTTTCTCCACGTTACACAAAACAAGTTCCTTCGACCACGAGCTATTGAGCGGCGACACTGCGACGAATTCTGCGTTTAGTTCGCGAATTTATATAGCCGCGTCGTAATTCTGTCATTTTTAACACCGCGAGACGCTTTATTGCCGATGCCCGAGAACTTCTCATGTAGGCGTTCGTACGGTGAACAAGTAACTTAATTAACTCCGACGAAAAAAACACACGAGGCAGGATCGATGATGACCGCACGATGTCTGCATGCCGACAGTGCGTACCCCTCGGTAACAAGACACTCTCGCACCCTTCGCGAACGCGTCTACGTGCGGGTCGCATTTTTCTACCTGCCGTGTACGACGGTAGAGAATTTCGCAATAAAATACCCCCGAATGGAGTCTCGTCACAGATAGATACATATCAGTGATCATCACTTTCTTTCCGCGATTTACCTGCACTCTCGACTCCGGTAGGTTGATCTTCATCGCCACCTCCTCGCGCATGAAGATATCGGGATATTTCGTCTTCGAGAATAAACCCTCCAACACGTCCAACTGGGCCCGGGTGAACGTCGTTCTCTCTCGCCGTTGCTTCCTCGGGTTGCCTTTAAACGCGACAGAATTTTTATCCGCACGACTTTGCCCCGCGGATACATGCATGAACTATGAATATTAAATCGGGGTATACAGTGTCAAACTACGTTTAATAAGTAATCGATGGCGATTAATAAAATCAACGAGCTAATCGTTAATAATTAAATTAACAACAATAACGTTTTCCACGAGTCCGACGCAACTTTCATGCATAATTCACTCTAGCCTTTATATATTTTAAAGCGATTAATAATTCCGCATTACACCACTTTAATGACACTTTTGTTAACGTTCCCCCGATCACGGCGCGGTATTACACTTTATTTTATTCATTTATCCGCGTTATTGACATAACTCCGTGTGAAATCGGCGGAAATGCTCCAAGGGGAAACAATTAGCGTAATCGCTCGCGAAATTTATTTCCATACCGATATGCATGCGTGTAAAAGCGGAAAGTTGCACCTGCACTCTATTCGGTTACTAGAAGTAATAAAACAATATGATGGGCACTCACAGTAGTAGGACTCACCGGCGGGTGTACAACCGGGATAACCGATGGTCGAGTGTAGCGCCTCGATCGGCGGCATCCCGAGCGCGCTCACGTAGGGATTCGTCTTGAGAGCGCCGTAGGGCCCTGCAGCGGATGCGCCGAACGCTGCGGGCCCGAAGAGCTCGGAGGCCGAGGTGGTGGAGGCGGCGAGGCCCCCGAGATCGGTGGCGCCGGCGCCCCCGCTGCAGCCGGAAGTACCTCCGAGGCTGTTCGGCCACATCACCACCCCCTCGGCCCCCAGCACGACCACCCCCCCCGCTGCGGTCTCCCTAAAGAGACGTCCTTGACGTCCAAGTTACAGGTTCCGCCTGAAAGACGGCGCGAACGGAATCAGCGTTACGTTTCTTTGCTCGAAGGATCGCGAGAGAGAAGAACACTTTGCGCTGAACAAAGATTTTATTTGTCGAAAAAAAAAGATGTAAACGGTAAATTCCGTGCCGTAGGAAATTGTAAAAACTATGAACAATATTACGGTTCGAACGTGACCTTTCGCAAATAAATTAGTACATTGTAATCTTTAGCGATGTAGTTCAGTGAAATACATCTAATATTTTTTCCATGCGCTTGTAACTATGTGTGTCGCTCCTCCTCTTTCTTTCTTCCCACTAATCACAATTAGACGAAATATTACCGGCTTTGTTATCCTCTCTTACTAATGTCGGTTTCAGCCCTCCAATGGGAAGGAGAGAGAGAGAGAGAGGAGGAGAGTCTATTCTATATGTCTATGATTTATGTTTAGGACTGCAGAGGCTGTCTGTCGATGGTCTGCGCGCGGATCCTTTCCCGAAACGGAGGAAAATCCCGTTGCGGCTGTACGCGGCGGTTGAATCGAGTGGATCGCTCGTCGTCGATCGAGAAGGTGGGAAGCAGCCACCGCGGCGCTTTAAACAAATACAAGCCGATCATCGTCGCCCGAAGTGGTAGAAGGTGCGGACTGCGGCTGGCAGCTGCACGCACGGGAGATAATCCGACGAAGGTGCAACAAGACTCCAAGGTAGGTGCATCCCCGAATATCTCCCCTCTCATTGGGGGCCAGCTCACAACCTAATTCCGAAAACGCAGCGGCGGTCCGAAAATCGAGACAGACAACGAGAGACAGAGAGGCAACCGTGAAAACGTGGAGCGCGCTCGCAGCCTTTCCGTCGCGCTCTTAGCCGTTGGCTTAAGTCGCGTTTTATCCTCTCCGGTTACAAAGTCAGGAACGACGGAGACGACGACGACTATCGCCTGCCCCTCCCTTTTCCCCGTCCCTTCCGTCACTATCGCGCACCGTCCGCCTTCTCCGGTGGTGGCGACTTGTTAATTTCTTTGCCGTCACACGTTTATTACATCTGCGCGATGCGGCCCCGTGCACATCTGTGGCGCGGCCGAACGAGCGGGACGCGTATTGTTTCCTGCCTTCTGGACGCCGTCGTCCACATGTCTCGGATTAAGGGATGCTAATCGTTAAGTAATTAACGGCCGTGCCGCAGAAGAACAATCGAATGACGACAGCGACGTCGGGAGAACGTCACACGGTGATGAGGATGAGTGTCCCCGCGAGTTAATCATTTTTATCGAGCGTCAAGGCGGAGGGACACTTGGCCGCTTTTAAGTACTCATTTTTTTTTTTCTTCATGCTGTTGACAATCGGAACGTCCCGAGCTCTCGTCGAGCGATGATAATGACGACTTCGCCGGAGGAATTTCGCTCCCGGTGCGAATTAATTCGATTTTCATCGAGCGCCGAAATTTGCCAACGGCAACGGTGATGAACGACGGGCCGCTCGATGAATTCGAAGAGACGAATTGCAAGCGGAATTGCGTCTCGGTATCTCAGTCACCAGCCTGTTCATCCCAGGAGATTTCTGTTTACAACGACGATGACTCCCGTTTGGCCCGTCGACGTGGCCGTTCGTGGTGGTGTGCGATTCCGAAATGAAATCTTACACCAGCGAGCCCGTCTTTAATAATGTATTGTCCCCGTGTGCTCTCTTAACTCTCCGCGCTATATTGAAACTAGATTTCACTGAATAGAAGTGCGCGCGCGCGCAGCGCGAAAGGACTCTTCAGAATACTAATAGAGCTGCCGCAGCGCTGGTCTTTTCGCGCAAATATGGATAAAACACCCACATACGTTCTCGTACCTCGTACACGGAAAAAAATTAGTCTTAAAGCAAGAATAGATGTTCTCACGTATATAAGCAAGAATATTATAATCTTCTTAGAAGATTTTTAGCCTTGAATTGAGTTCAAGTAATATTTGCATCAATATAAATTCAATCAAATCAAAACTAAAAGTCTCTTAAGAGGATTATGATATTCTTGCTTATATATGAGAATATCTTCTTGACTTAAGACTCATTTTTTTCCATGTAATGACGCATGTCGCAACGTATATCGCGTATATATCGTTTATATCCTGTTGCGTTCGCGATCGAAATTTATAAACTGACTATTGGAACATGCGTGGCACGATTTCACTGTCTCAGTACATTCCCTGGTAAGAACGTATGCAATTTTCCTATACACCCATCCAGTTATTGTCTAATGTTAATGCATCCTCATTAATTGTAACAATATTAGCTTAGGAAATGGAGTAGAACTTGAGAGAGCTTTATTCGGGGGTAAAAGAATTCACGTCTTAATTAAAAGAAAAAAAGGGGAATTACAACCTTCATGGATTTGTTTCCCACGTTTCGTAAACATATCAATTTATTTTCTCAGGATGATGAACAATCTGAGAGAATTTCAGGGAGAAATAAAGTAAAATATTCACGAATTTGGCGCTAACTCGGAAGCTAAATTAAGCATTTCTCGACACCGCGAGAACTTAAAATATCAAGGATGCTGCGAGTTTACGAAGTAACAGAAACTTTCGGCGAAGTAGGACGTTTGTTACTATTTGTTTGCCGTTAACATTTGTTGTTAAAATTGAAGTTTACTTTAAAAATGTAATATTGAAGTTTACTTTAAAAATGTAACGATCGCGGCTTTGAACGATACGTAATCAAAAATTCGAATAATAAGAGACTACGCACGGACCTTTTAGTGCAATATAACACATTATATCTTACTCGCTCTTACTCGCCCACTATTATTTGAACTTAAATTTACTTTACCGCGCGCAATTGAATGCGACACGTTATCGCGCGCTCTGTAATGAATAAAATTCCGTATCGGTGGAATAACGTTTTCCCCCGTGTCGAAGCGACATGGAGCAACGAGCGCTTCACAGATGTTTGCTCAGCGACTCGATGAAATTACAAGTACTTAATATCGCAGACGTAAAAGGCGAGCCCGCGCCGTATTGCGTTTCCAATATTACGTCTCATTACGTCCGCGTGCAAATTTCCTCCCGATCCCCGGGACCGGAATGAAGTTGCCACCCGGTGAAAAAGAATCCATAGAGTATACACTACCCCGGTGACGACGCCTCTCTCGTCCCGGCTATATTAAAATTTTGCCCGCCATGAAAGGAAAGGGGCGAAGGCCCGAAGAAAGGCGGGGTATTCTCCCGGGTCCTCCTGAAATCAGTCAGGCGCGAATCTCCACTTTTGTGCACTTACGCGCACTTGGCACCGGCCACAAAGCACTTGTTACACGCCGCGCCCGGCATGGGCGAAACGCCGAAAGCAATTGTCACTTTCGGAAACTTTTTAACGATCGCGACGCGCACACACCGCGCGCACTCGCCGCGCTAACTTTCTTATCCATTTTACATTTCACGCTCACGACACGATCCCCCTCGCTTCGGTAACCGAGTGAATTCACTTTCGCACGAAACCACGCGAACATTCGTTCACGAAACAATCCACGACCGTGCCGATCCCCCGAAGAACTTTTCAGTTTTCGTCGTTAGGTTCGATTCGGCTCGAAAATTCTGGCTGTCCCTTCGAAACTGAAAGGACCGTCGAGTTGTATTATCGTCCGCACGGCGCGTTTATTTGCACTTTCGTCATATTAAAACCGCGTCGTATGAAAGTAAGACAGAGGAAGAAACGGAATAAGAGAGAATAAAGAGAGAGAGAGAGACACTCGACGATCCTCTTGTTGCGGTAGCCAGGAGTCTCTTTATCTTTGTGCACTTTGGGTGCATGGGACAATGCACTTGTTACAGACCGCCAAGTGTGGACAAAATGTCCAAGCCGCCACTCGATTGGCCCTCGAGGGCACTCGAGTAGTCTACGACCCTGTGGAGAGCCCGAGAGAAACGGTAGGACTAGAGAAAGATAGCTAGGGTGCCTTTTACACCCCCGCGCGCACCCCTCCCCCCCGACCCCCTTCTCGTCGAATCGATCTCCCGCTGCAACGAGGCACTCCCACCCTCGCCCTTCGACAGTTCGGCCCTAGTGCAAACACTTTGCGTTACCAATCGACAGATATATACCGGCATGCCGTCCCTAATGACTGTTAAATCCCCATTATTACGTCCCGCGTGTGTGCCGTTCGCGCACGTATGCGCGAGATTAAGAGAGCAAGAAAGAGAGAGAGAGAGAGAGAGAGAGAAAGAGAGAACACTAGAGAAAAAAAGAGAGTCTGCCCTCTCTCGTTAGCGAAGAATTCGATTTGCGAACGTCCGGTGGATTCGTGCAGATGCGGTTAAGCCAACAGAGCGCACGTGCGCGTCTCACTCTTGCATCTTGAATCCGCGGCAAATTCCCGAGGTATCAAGCCCGAGGGGGGCTATTTCGGTTCCGTCGTCGATAAGCCACAATGTTATCAATCGGTATATATGCTGTGCCATTCTCTAGCCCAAAAGTTACCATGATTTTCGGCCCTACACATAACGCATGAGGTTGAAAAAGCGCAGAAGTAACTTTGGTTACAACAGCAGGGTTATAATAACTCTAATTACAACAGTTTCGATCTTAGCCCGGATTTACAATAGGTATAAACCTTTGACCTTTGCTCAAAGCAATAAAATGTAATTTATAACAAAAGGCACTCCCGGCACTGCCAAAAGTTATAATAACACTTAGATCTCAGGTATTTGCGACGTCTGATAGCGCTGGAAACGCTATCTGTTAGAAATTACTTAATTTAATGCTTAGAACACACAAAAGACTAAATGCCCTGATTTATATACATGTGTGAAAACCTAAAAATTGCGTAATAGTGAGTTTAGTTTAAAAGTAGTTGGAAAGTAATCAGTCTAGGGAATGGTACAGCATATATGACGCCAATTTTATGCATTTTTGAGCAGTTACTAGACGATTATATTAATTTCTGTCTAGTTATTGAGAGGTAAAACTACCCGAGGTTCCAATCAAGATGTAACGCTTTTCCTGCAGTTACTTCGTACAAAAGAAACATAAAATCTGCACCCATTTACTGAACGAAAGCAGAACAATAAATGGACAAAGAAACCATTCAATTGACTGAAATAAGCAAGCCTGCTGCTCACGAAATGGGTAGTTTTGCCTTAGAAATAGCCCTGAATAAAACTCTATCAAGTTCTTGTCCATTTTCTACGCAATATTTTTACAACTAATGAGAATGCATTAATACTGGACGGTAAATGGGTGTCTAGGAAAATGCATGTTTTTCCACCGGGGCTGCACGAGTCGAATTTTCTCATCGATAAATATAGATGGACACATAGGTGCATGCGTGAAATCCGCTTGCATTAAGAAAGAGAACAACTAGGTACGTTCCAGTTGAAGGAAGCAGAATTTCTGGTTCTTACGACTCAAATGTGGTCCTCATAACCGGAAATTCTGTTTCCTTCGACCAAAATCACATCTGGTGGTTACCTTTTTGGTTCGGCACAGACTTTTCTCCGTGAATATTTCTAATGTCGCGCAAAGTTTCCGGCTGGCGCGGCGACGAATTCCGCGGGAAAATTACAACGAAACCGAGGAGGAAACTCGCGCAGATGCGGCCGCGTCGCGAAATGCGCGGAAAGGTGTGCCGCGGCGTGTCCGAATTTATCGCGGGTAGGTGAGGGGGGGTGGTTGCGACGTCGTTTCTGCATTAGGTAGCGCGGTCTGCGGCTTCGGTACATCCGCCGGTACACGAAGAACGACACACTGCCGGAGCTATCCCAGAAAGTTAAGCCGCGGGCGCATTGTTTCCGCGAGTATTTGCACACAACCGCATTGTTCGTTGAAGAGAGCGCCCGGCCCGCCGTGGTAGCGCCACAATGAGCGTGCACGTACGTTTGCGTGAAGTGCTCTGGCGAGGCGCGCGCGAGCGAGCCGGAGTAGGTAGTGGCAGCCGAAGAAAGCCAGAAGGTACTCGTGGAACGAGCCGGGCATTAACTGATTTCATGGGCGAATTTTTCGAGATTGCGTCGACACGCACGGTGCGTCACCGACGTCGCGCGTGCCGCAAATAATTTTGCAATAATCTTCACGCGCTGAATGCGTCGTTATTTCTCCCACCGCGACTTAATACTCCCAACCACCTCGTTATCCGTAATAAAATGTTACACGTACTCTCCCTCTCTCTCTCTCTCTTTCTTTCTCTCTTTTACCGTAACGAGCGATCATTGCGGTTCATGCCGCATCGGCGAAGATATCCGCTCGGATCGTCTATCTATCCGCTCCTTCGTTATCACGTAATAAAATCTCGAATAATTCAATCACCTAACGATAAGGCGACCCCCCTCTCCCTCCCTCCGGTCGTCGCACAGCCTGCGCCGAGAGCTCCGGCGGGAGTCCTCTCCGCGCGACTTCTCACGAAATAATTACTCCCGGCGTGTTCCGGGGCCGAGCCTCGACTTTTTTTCCGCGCGCGCGGAGACGCGGCTTTATGTCGTGGAGTCGCACATTTTATGCGGACGGATTTGTAGCGGGATACCTTCCTGTCGAGAGAGAGAGAAAGAGAGGCATGGCGACGTGCACGTAGCCATGCGCACCGAGTCGTGCACGAGGAAACGTCTCTACGCGGCGGAGAATCGCGTTGAATGCAATTTCAGCTTCCCTGTCCCCCTGGCCGCCCTTTCCTCTCGGTTCCCGCCGGGGAGGATAGCTGCGGCGTTTGTTGCGCGTTCATTGAGCGTAAAACTTAATTCCCGTAGAAATTCTACGAGGTATACACGGGGCGACGAGGTATACCTCCGCCGGGGGCTCTCGTTCTCCGGTAGTTAGTCTTTATTCTCGGCCGGCAAAAAAGGAGATGCCGATGGGGCTTGCACCCCGCCGACGACGAAGGATGAGCCTCCTCCGTTTCGCCGTCCTCTCCCCCCGCGCCTCCGTACGCCTCCTCCTCCGTTTCGCCTCATCCTCCTTTATGTTCCGCCCTGACGAACGGTGGAACTTACTGATTCCTCGGAGCCAATTTCGAGGAGGTTTTGTTCCCTCGGGCCGACATTCACGGTTCTATGGTGGCCACGTCAATCCTCCCTCTCGAAGGCACGGCGCAACATTAGGGCCCGTTCGCACCGTGATAACATCGGGGGCAGGGTTTCTGAGAGAGAGAGAGAGAGAGAGAGCCTCGACGCTTCGACGATGCTATAGCGGAGATTGAATCCGTGAAGCGGAGAACCCAGGGACCACGAACGTCTCCCTCCGAGGGAGAACGGGGATGTCTGTTGTCTCCCGGCCGACGGCATGTGTTTGAATTCGCGTGAGGGAGATAGAACGGGAATTTATATCACGATTCTGACGAATTTGTTTATCAAGCGATAATCTCGCTCACGCCGAAAGATCCCGCCGCGTGGTCGTCGCGAGCAGAAATTGATAACTCGTTAACGCGGAGGACGGTCCTTGCGCCCGGGCGGTCCGTCGCGGAAGCCCTGGAAGCACTTGTCAACTTCGTTGTTCGGCCTACCTCGGCATCGAAGTCATCGCAGACGATCGAAGCACGACCGCATCGGACTGTTGTTTTGCAAAATGCTCTTCAAGCACGTAGCGAAGCAAGCGACGTGAAACAATCACAATGTTGATTTTTCAATACTTCTCTACGAGACATTCGTACGTTCTTCTCTCTCTCTCTCGGGAGGGAAGGAGGGAGGGAGAGTGAATTCCTCCGGTTTCGGCCTCGACGTGATCGCTCCCATTTTGAATAATTCATCATTAACGATGCACTCGTCCGATTCGCGCCGGCACGTCCGTTTCGGCGCGCATAAACGTCGCTCGCCTGCGTCGCGTCTATCGCGAAATCTCAGCGTCCGCTTCATCCCGATCGTGCACACAGTGTAGGGATCTCAGCCAGTCTCGCGCGACTTCCTTTTGCTGGCGCTCGCGCGCGACAGTCAACGCCGCCGTTTTCGAACTTTCAAGCGCGGGTCCGCGTCGCGCGTGAAAACCGAACGACAGCCGCCCTTTTTGCGACGACGACCCGCGAGACGGCGGGCGAGATAAGATTCTTCTTAAACGAAGATACGCTCGTTGTCGCGCGACGTCCTCCGATACCTCTCCGTTTGACATCCTCGCCGAGCGGGCCCGGGTGGTGGTTGCTCTTTCTCGTTCTAAATATAAACTAGGTCGGCGGGACGCCGATCGTGTAATCGGCGCACTTGGACGCGACGTTACCCACCCTTCTTCGATCCCATCGACCACTCGTCCGTCGGATCTCGCGAACCGGCAGTCGTGCGGTCGTCCTCGCGTTATCTGTTTTTTCTTTCTTTTTTTGCCCCTCCCCATAAGCGCGCCGCGAAAATCTCTCGCAACAAACACAGAGTTTCTGTGTTCACGGAACACTCTTTTTCTCTCCACACCGAGGGGACACGTTTGTTCGTCTCGGGCTCGACCGGGCCGAGATTCACCGGCGAGACAGAGCTCTCCCGCATTAGATTCGAAGATCGAGAGCCGACTAGAATCCGAAACGTCCCGCGCGGAGACGCGCCAGCGTGCGTATAGACGATGATGACGACGACTACGTTGACAACGACGACGACAAGGAGACGAAGGACCTCCTCGTGGAAGGCGGACCTTAACCGGGAGGGAGGCAAGCCAAGAAGATTACCGTAAGCAGATTATTTCCGTGGAAATCCTGCTGGCCAACTCTCTCGGCACGCTGCCGCAGCCCGGAGCGCGTTTCGGCGCCCGAAACTTCCTGCGGAATTTCCAGGCGCGAAAGGAAGTAGTCGAAGCTCGGTGCAGAGCGCTACAAGATCTGCTCTGACAGGAGCCGTCGGACATCGTAGATAAGATTATTGAAGGATCAAGCATCGTACGCCGTGGAATAGATCCTGACGAGCTCTCCTCGTCGCCGCGGAGCTTCGTAAAACCGACGCGACAGCTGCCGCTGCTTTTCGGACTCGCTTTTCTTTACGAGAGAGAGAGAGAGAGAGGGACGGGGACGTCGACGGTCTCCTTTAATCCAACCCGTTGATATCAAACGGCAAACGTGCCGATCGTACGCACGTTCATCGTTCCCGCGAATCGGGTCCAGTTGACGGTAATGTTTCCTAAGCATCCGGTGGCTCTCGTGCGATCGTTTTAAACGCTGATAAACCGCTGATAAAACCGTGCTCTCATCGGTAGTTCATGTGCATGAAACGTGCGAGGAATTCTCCGCGGAGAACAACGCGCTGATCTGAATTTCTACACCGGCGACGCGTTACGTCGCGTTACATCTGAAAAGGCTCGCGATTTTTATCTGCTTGTCCGATGAAATATTCTCGCGCGTACGCGCGTTTCCATGTTTTCTTCCCATTTTGTTTTAATGTGAAAATAAAACATGCAGCGCATGCGCGATCAATGCGAAATTATGCATCGTTACGATATGAGATAGCGGAATTTTTCCCTCATCGGTTTTTTGCACGTTTTACGTCGGCTAATAACTTCGGATGTGGATGCAATTAATAGACTTCCGCCGGATATTGTGTATGCGTCTCTCTTTTTAGCGTTGCGAGTTTCTGTTAACGCAACGCGAATTTCGTGGGTCCGCGCTCTTTTTCGCCCCCGTCATTCGCGAAATTTCCCTCGCTGTGCGGAATTTCGCACGGTTATTCCGAAACAAGTTCGCCCACGAATTTATACATTCTCTCTTTGGCCGGATGAAAGCTTCCATGTACGCCTCGCCGATTAAATGTCGGCGTTTTCGAGATATTCGCGCACCGCAGCGCCCGAATTCGGTTGATTCGCTCGGCCGGGATTCTCTCTGTCTCTTTTTTTTCTCGTTTACCGCGGGAAGTAATCGCAGAGGATATCCGCAATCCGCAGAAATCATAAAAACCGCGGCGTACCCGGTCGAATTCGGTCCCGCGAGGGAATCCACACGGTCGGGAATGGTTATTATATATAATCGCGGAGCATTTACTAAGAAAGATGACATTTTTAACAATGCTGACTGGCTGCGTAAAAAGAACGAGGGGAAGAGAGAGTGAGAGAGCAAGTGTACGTTGAATGACGAATGATGTTCCCACGAAGTAGCTCGTCATTGTGGAAACGTCTTGTGTAAATCGACGCGCGACAGATTTTCGAGATGTAAATTTTACGCGAATGAAATATTTCCGTTCTGACACGTAAAAGCGAGACTCAATCATCGTGACGTATATATTCGCGATCGAGAAAATAATTACATTATGATTCTTGACATTTGGACGAAAAGAGAGGAAGCCTCGCGACTGTTACGAGTCATCACTCGATCGATAGAAACGTCATTCGCGATTCCCGATGAACCGTCATCGCAGCGCAGATAAGCGACGTCCCCTCGTTATCTACATGCGAGAGCCTGCGATTATTTAACGGAGAAGCGTGTCCGATTATATCGAGGCTTTCGTTTGTCGCGTATAATCGGCGAAACGGTGCCCGCAATTCCGACGGTATGCAAAGTGTCGCGACGCCGCCGGTCGAGTTAAATCCAAACAAACAATAAACTCGAACACCCGAATCGAACCGACCTCGGATTTACGGATCTACCGTCATCTACCGCCGAGATCTAGATTACGCCGGTGTATCGCGTCTGATTGAACGCACGCTCGTGAAAATTCTCGAATTAGGTCAATCTCCTCGAGTGATCCAGGTGGAAAGAACGCTCCTACCGATTATCGCCGAGCAGTCGGGACGCCAGGTGATGACACGAGCGGAGGAGCGTCGTCCTTGCACTGCGTCTCCGCGGGCACGTGGACCCAAGTGGCCCGCCGAGAGATTCACGGATCCTCCGGGGACACATCGCGGAATCACCGAGGGTCCGGGCCAACGGCGCGACGACACGGAAGACACGCGCGAGTGACGGCTCCGAGCCGGCGACGTCGAGACGAGCCGGTGAGAACTCGGGAAAAACGGTTCTCTCGCAGCCCTCGGAACGGCCGTCGTCCCCGAGGACGGGCAACACAGCGTGCGACGACGGCGAAAGTGCCGCGGACGCGACGACGACGCGGTGTCTTCCGCGACCTGGCAGAAATAGCGAGAGGACGCGCGCTCTCTCTCTCTCTCTCTCTCTACTCACCCGCGAGCACTCGTAATTGCCCCGGCGCCGGTGCTCCCGCGTCGATATTCCTCGTCTTGAGCCCGATAATCCAGCCGAAGCCCCCGAACTTGTACTCCAACACACACGGCGGCGGTGGCCCGACGCGCTAGTACTCGCCGGCGCGCTCCCAATGTCAGAAAAGAGACGGGCTAGGGTCGTTCGATCTCTCGGCACCTCACGCGCACACCACTCCGAAACCGGCGCTCACCACACGGCGTTTCGCCACTCCACCGACTCACCGAACGAGCGCGACCGATAGCTCGTAGAATACGGATGTATACACGATAATGACTATTCTATTCCCTAATCCGCCGGAGTCGTCCACGGCGCGGTTCTCGTCTCTTTCTCCCTCTGGTCTCTCGCTCTCTCGCGCGCGTCGCCCTTTCTCTCTCTCTCTCTCTCTCTCACCCTCTCTCGCTATCTATCTCTCTCTCTCTCTTCCTCGCTCGCTCACTCACTCACTCTCGCCCTCTGTCTCTCCCTATCTCCCTTCCGTTCCCTCCCTTTATCCGCGTTCGTCCATCTCTCTCTCCTTCTCTCTCGGTCTCGCGGAATGTGGGACAGATGGACAGAGACGGGAAGCAACGCGCGAGAGACGACGACGACGATGGTCGGTGGAGAGACCAGCGCGAGAGAGCGGCTATTATAGCAGGAGGGCGTAGGAGAGCGCCCGGCTCAACTTTTCACGAGAACTTTAGTTGTTACGGATCGCTCTCTTGGTCGAGGGGTTATGCGCGCGGGGGACGCTCGTTCGCCGGTCACCGGCGGGGGAGGAACGCCGGGGCGCCGGGGAGGGGATGGGGTGCGCGCGAAGCGACAGAGAAGCGCGACTGTGCGAGGGAAAGCCGGGTGCGCGAGTGAGAACGCCGGGGTAGCGCGAGAGGGGAAGCCCGAGCGACGGCACGGCGAGAGAGAGAGAGAGAGATAGAGGTAGGGGTGCGCGTTGGTCGAGAAGAGGGGAGAAGATGGAAGAGAGACGAGGTCCCGAGGGCAGGAGAGAGAGAGAGAGAGAAAGAAAGGGAGCATCGTGTGGGTGCCACAGGGAGGGAGGACCGACAGGAGAAAAAAAGACAGACGCAAGCGCGACGCGGCGAGATGAAGCGAGAAGGAACGACACGCGCCGTCGAACCGCGTCGACTCGCTGCGGAGTGGCGTGGCAGAGGCAGTGCCGACGGTCTCCACGGCGCCCTGATGGGGACCCAATGGCAGCTCGGGATGCGAGGCAGCCTCGCCAGCAGCGATGGCAACGCCGTGCGACAACGGCGGTACGTACTGTCCGTCTCTAAAAATATACTCAAGCCCGGAGAGTCCTCTCTTCTCTCGCTCTTCCTGTCTCTTTTACGCTTCGCGATCGCACTTCCTCGTTCCGCTCGCATCCGCGAGTATACGCCTCTCTCTTTCTCTCTCTCTCTCTCTCTTTCTTGCTCGCTCGCTCGCTCGCGCGGAGGTGTACGAATAGATTACGAGAAAATAGGCGAGCGTAAGAGACGCTCTGGCCATTACTTCGTGACGTTAAGAGTGAGCGAGCGTGTTTCGGCATTTCTCGGCGGACGCGATTGACTCGAGGCGCGGAACGGGGAAAAATTCGATCGGCGAAGTGTCACCGTTGGCATCGATAGTTAAAGTATCAATGTCGAGGGGATTAATGGCTTCTCCTCTCTCTCCGCGTTTCCTTCGCGTTTTGCAGGAACTTTGGCGGCAGAAACTTCGCCGACTCGTTCGCTCGCGTCCATCTCGTTCGCGTAAACAAAGTGCGAACTTTAATAGTCGGAAATTACGGATAGGGACAGGGTTAGGACGGTGTCCCATGACGCGTATTTCCCGCGTAAACCGCGTAACCAATGAATCGCGATGTTTCGTACTTCTGTCGGAACTCCTAAAAGAATTGAAAAATTGGTTGCGCGGAAAATACTTGCCACTGGACGTCACTCTTACACAGCCCCTTATGCTGTTCGCGAAATAGACGAGAAGGCGAAGATGGAACATACGCATTATCGCGCCGAACACTTTCACGCTCGCAGGGCGAAGCGTGTTCTAATCGGGCGCGATAACTTTCGGCGAATGTCATCGTCCATCACGATGTCGGACGCGTCTACGGAATGCAGAGCGCGTCTTATTAGCGCGTTATCGAAAATCAGGCTACAGCCTGTGCCAAAAGCCGATGGCATGCGCGATAACAATCTCCTGGCGACCGGATCCGCGGCTTAAAGGTGCGTTCCCTTTCTCTCTCTCTCTCTCTCTCTCTCGCACGTTAGTCCACAATGCCTAATCTCGTTACCGGCGTTCGAAGACGCCCAGCGCGAATAATTTCCCTCCTCCCCGATCCCCGCCGGGGCCCGGTTCCTCCCCCTCCCCCCGTCGGCGACCGGCACCCTTCCCTTTTGACGCGCTCTGTAGCCAGGTGATAGCTACACATACCCGCGGTATACCCGCAACATAGCAATTTAACTTGCTCACGTGCGAGCGGTTAATGCTCTTACGGGATTTCGAAAAGATCAGCCAGCATTACTATGCTATTAGCGTAGCTAAAACCGGCTTGCTTCCATAAACCTATACTAACGCGCGCGGCCACTTTATTCACCGCCGGGGCCCATTCATGCGCTCTTACGCCAATTTTCCTCATTGACGGATCGGAACGGCGGCACCGCGCCGCCGTGGGAGACGTATCGCGCGACGAGCCGGCGCCGAGAGCGATCGCCGATTTCGCACCTGCGCGCCCGATTTCACGTGCGATCACAGCGCCGACGAATCGCATCGTTCTGTTTTGACAGACAGGTGAAGTATCGGCGACAGACATCGCTCTCCTCCTCTTGCCCGCCTACTCTCTCTTTCTCTTTCTCTCTCTCTCTCTCTCTCTCTCTGTGTCCTCCTCTTCCTCTCGCAGTTCGTGAGAATTAGCGATTCCAGGCACACGTGGCGTCGCTCGCTAATGTAAATAGCGTCGTGTGTGCGGAGAGAGCGGTTCGCCGTGAAATGTTTGGTGTCCTCTCTCTCTCTCTCTTTCTCGTTCCCTCGCGCGAGTTTCCAGAGAGAGATGCGAATAGGGAAAAATTCGTTTACCTCCCAGGGGAGCAATTAGTATACGAGACCGTTGAAGTTTCTAACGCGGATGTGGATCGACTTAATTTATTAATTACTTTAATAACCGCAGATAAATCTTGGACGAGGGATTTTTGATTCCGAAGAGGTGTGACCGCTTCAATTCATACATTTTGCGTTGCGTTAAATCAAGTGTCAAACAGCATATGCTAAGAATAAGTACACATGCAGAAAAAAAATACGCTAGTATCAAGTAAACTAACTGTGAGCCGGTGAACTGTAAAAATTTTGTATTACAAACGGTTCATCCAAATTTTTGTGTTACTTTGACAAAGTGACCATGTTAAAATGTAATATATTAACAAGATGAATATGTTGATTTAACATATTTGCCTTTTTACATATTTTCCATATTAAAGTAAAATCAGAATTTAGATAGACCGTTTATTACACAAAATTTTTTATTTATAATTATCTGTTTCTCAACCTCTTAAATTTAATAATATTTTTTTACAATTTATGCATACTTTAATAGTTTGTAATAAATATCTACTTCAACGCAAATATTTGCTAAAGAGTATTGGAGTAACCGTTTTAGTTGAACCAAGTAAATGTTACTTGAACGACAACACTTTTTTTCAATATATGTTGAAAAAGCAGACTCGAAGACGTAAAAAAGTACATTTTTGCGTTAACGGTAATTTTCGAAGTTTGCTTTGTCTCTACGAAAGCTGAATGCAGACAACAGAAAGAAAAGGAATCAAGAATTCTCTAGAATTATTTATTTGTTATCGGCATCTTGATAAAACAGTTACGGCGCAAATAACGACATGCACGGCCGAGTTGCGCATTTATTGCCGGTTTTATCTCAAATTACGCGATAAGGTGCGCAAAACGCTCGCACTTTTCGAACCGTAATCTACTCCCCGGCGGCATTAAGAGATCTGCATCGAATCGATAGTGGTATTACAGGTATTACACGGCATTAAAGTAAGAACCACCGATCCCAGTTTGACACGATTAATTAATTAACCGACGGCAATCCTACCTAGTGCTTTTTACCCGTGGAATTTCGCGATCGTAATATTTGCGGTGACGTTAAACGTTAACGCGTTAATTAAATCCCCTCCTTCTCTCTCTCTCTCTCTCTCGCCTGGCCAAATCATAAATCTTTTTCTTGCGGATCGCTCGCGCGTTACGTTACTTTAACGCCTCGCGTCGTTAGACAGCCCGTAAAATCGGCGCGCTATCTGCTTGTATCCATTGTAGTTCTCGCTTATCCCAGCCGTGACGCCGATGCACGCGTTCGCACCTACGTTATCTTGTGCGCTCGCTACGACGCTTTCAATTAGTGTAAGACGCCATTTAAAGATTATTATCCCCGTCGTTGAACGAGACAAACGCTCTTGCAGCTGCGGATTATTCGCATTGAGTTCCATTCGCGATCCGTCGCCGGCAGGTGCACGGCGCGAGAGCGCTTTTGATGGCAGATTCCAAAATATGACGCGTATATCGCGCGCTTCCAATCAGCGTCAGTCATGCCGGGGACTGATTAATTAAGCGTCGCCGCGCGTCGTTCGCGATACGTTAGGTCGAGTCGCGCGCGCGACTTCCACTTGACGACAAAATCGAACATTCGTCGGATCCGCGTCTGTCTTCGAACGCACGATTTCGATACACGGCCCCCCGCGGATATACGGAAATACACGGTGAATGCACTCGTCGTCGTCGTGAAACTCATATAAATCGGCGTAGCTGGGGGGATTAAACAAAGCGAGCGGGACACCTCTCGACACGGAATTATGTCGCGAATTATGACCTCGGCGGCGCTCATGCAATCTTCCGAGGATCTCGAGCGAGAAAGGGGGAGATCAGCCTCGGATATTCGGGAGGTCATCCCCTTTCTGCGGGCGCCAAAGTCGTTCCCGAAATCTCTTCCTGCACAGACGCTTAAGGACGACTCTCGTTAAACGATCGATGCGCGCGAAAGCGCATTCGTGCTTCGGGGGCTTGAAGCGCTCCTGGATTTTATATAGAATGTAGTTCATGCTCATCATCCCGAAGATCAGCCGGCTGAGCCGTTCGACAAACTGTTCGAACAAAAAGCACTGAAAAAAGACAACTCGGTGCAAATAACCTTTGCTACGTTTCCCCACCTTCTCCCCTTCGCCGCCCGCTGCGCTGCCCCTTTTTATCCATGTCTTCTATCTGTCTATCTCTCTCCCTTTCGCCCGTTTCCCGCCTCTCTCTCTCTCTCTCTCTTCCGTTCTCTCTCGCCCCCCTGCTCCGCAGCAGCGTTATGTCCTTCGCTCGGGATTTGTCTGTCTCTTTTCCGAGCCGGCGAAGCCTCTTCCGCTCCGCACGTTCGGGGACTCTCTCTTCGTCGCGCCCGCGCGATGCAGGGCTCATTGACGAGGAGAGAACGGAATTTGAAACTGAGGCAAGCCGCTTATGAAGCTTTTGCGTAAATCACCGGTGAAAGTCACCGAGTTACCAAGTCAATGAATTACCCAGCTCGCTGTGCGGGGCCGCATCCGAGCGGAGGGTAAGGGGTCGCGCGCGCCTTGGGGTTAGTGAGAATGATAAGTGCCTTCCGGTTTTAATAGGATACACCTACCTCTCTCGAGTATTCGGTGCCCGAGTGCCTGACATTGATTATATGATCGCTTAAGTTATAACGATCGTTGAAAAAAAAGAAAAACAATGTTTGGATTAGGAAGTGGAGCGTGGAAAAAGTCGGGGTGGATTCCACGTAGGACTCGAGCGAACGTTTCCGTCCGGTGAAATGGCGTAACGTTAAATCATTACTAAGAGATACCTCTTCGTTACATATGTACACGCCGTGTGTGCACACACAGGTGTACGTGCGTTCGTGTAAGAAAATTGAACCGTCGTCGTTTTTTTTTCGCGAGCAGTATCGAATATCCCCCCCACCGATTCGAAATGTCGACGTCCACTCGACAACCCCCCCCTTCCCCTCCCCCCGATTGCGGATCCCGCGAGAATCAGAGTCGTCGTATCTACGGCTACTACCGTTCGATCTAACGTCGTAATGTAAATTCGATCGACTCCATCGACACGGCGGGCTCTCCATTACAGGCATTGTGCTGTAGATGTCCAGCCAGTGCCTCTCGCTCGGCGAACACTATCCGGAATGACAACGAGCGCCATTGATAGTGATTGATCACGCGAGTGCAGATAGAATCGCGGGGAAAAAAGTGGCCTTTGGTAGACGCGGGTTTCGAGTTTTGGATTTCGTTGCGGATGCTACGATTATTCTTTCCTGAGACAGTTTTGCCCGTCATCTCGGCCGTCACCCCTACGAGCACACCCCTGGCGTTTTCGGCGTCACGTTTACCAACTGCACAGGTGTGTCACAAAACGACAATTTTCCGGCAAAAGCTCTCTCCCCCCCGTCTCCCCC